>NC_088196.1:5809627-6109627 GCF_028769735.1 Zonotrichia leucophrys gambelii | reverse complement strand
TGTCCCAAGGAACCTCTGGAAAAGTGGGATTTTTTTTTTTTAATTTTTTTTTTTCATTATCCCCCAAAAATCCCACACCTGGACCTGAAGGAATTCCTTATCTCCTGAAGGAATATTCTGGAATATTCCGGAATATTCCCGGTGTGAAGGAAAATTAAGCAGGTCTGTTTCCATGGAATTGAGCAGCGCTTGGAACCGCCCATAAAAATGCGAATTATTGATGTTGGATCATTTTATGATCCCACTTATTTTTTTTTAAATTATTCCCATTTTTTTCCCCTAAAAAGGGGAATTATTGATGTTGGATCATTTTATGATCCCACTTATTTTTTTTTAATTATTCCCATTTTTTTCCCCTAAAAATGGGAATTATTGATGTTGGATCATTTTACGATCCCACTTATTTTTTTTAAATTATTCCCATTTTTTTCCCCTAAAAATGGGAATTATTGATGTTGGATCATTTTATGATCCCACTTATTTTTTTTTAAATTATTCCCATTTTTTTCCCCTAAAAACGGGAATTATTGATGTTGGATCATTTTATGATCCCACTTATTTTTTTTAAATTATTCCCATTTTTTCCCCTAAAAACGGGAATTATTGATGCTGGATCACTTCATAGCCCAGCCTGGTTTGGGAAAGGCGGGAGGAGCAGCTGGAAATTCCTTTTTGGGGCTGTTTGGGGGGCGCTGAGTGAGGAGCAGCTGCCCCCGCTCCCTTATCGGCCCCGCTCCGTCCTGAACAAACATCAAATTAAAACCCTCCAAATGTCCAATTAAAAACCTTTTGATGCCGAATTCAAAATCTTTTATCGCCGCCGGGTTTTTGTGGAGAGGGATCTCAGCACCTGGCACTGAGCGGCCGCTCCAGAAAATTCCCTGGAAAATTCAATAGGAGGAATTAATTTCAGGAGCGGAAAGATCCTTTCCTCACCCTGGATTGGGTCATTTGTTTGAGGAAATCCAGGTTTTTATCTCCTTTTCCCTGTGAATTTATATGGAAAATCCATGGTTTTATCCTTTTCCCTGTAAATTTATATAGAAAATCCATGGTTTTATCCTTTTCCCTGTAAATTTATTTGGAAAATCCATGGGTTTATCCTTTTCCCTGTAAATTTAAACGGAAAATCCATGGTTTTATCCTTTTCCCTGTAAATTTATTTGGAAAATCCATGGGTTTATCCTTTTCCCTGTAAATTTAAACAGAAAATCCCTGGTTTTATCCTTTTCCCTGTGAATTTATATAGAAAATCCATGGGTTTATCCTTTTCCCTGTAAATTTATATGGAAAATCCATGGTTTTATCCTTTTCCCTGTAAATTTATATTAAAAAATCCATGTTTTTATCCTTTTCCCTGTAAAGTTTTTTAGGAAATCCATGTTTTTATCCTTTTCCTGTCTCTCTTGAAGGATTTCCAAGCTCTTCTTCCCTAAATTCCCAGAAAATTCCCCATTTCAGTGGAAATCTTTGTTTGAGGAAATCCAGGTTTTTATCTCCTTTTCCCTGTAAATTTATATGGAAAATCCATGGTTTTATCCTTTTCCCTGTAAATTTATATGGAAAATCCATGGTTTTATCCTTTTCCCTGTAAATTTATATGGAAAATCCATGGTTTTATCCTTTTCCCTGTAAATTTATATAGAAAATCCATGGTTTTATCCTTTTCCCTGTAAATTTATATGGAAAATCCATGGGTTTATCCTTTTCCCTGTAAAGTTTTTTAGGAAATCCATGTTTTTATCCTTTTTCCTGTAAAGTTTTTTAGGAAATCCATGTTTTTATCCTTTTCCTGTCTCTCTTGAAGGATTTCCGAGCTCTTCTTCCCTAAAATCCCAGGAAATTCCCCATTTCAGTGGAAATCTTTGTTTGAGGAAATCCAGGTTTTTATCTCCTTTTCCCTGTAAATTTATATAGAAAATCCATGGGTTTATCCTTTTCCCTGTAAATTTATATGGAAAATCCATGGTTTTATCCTTTTCCCTGTAAATTTATATAAAAAAATCCATGTTTTTATCCTTTTCCCTGTAAATTTAAATGGAAAATCCATGGTTTTATCCTTTTCCCTGTAAATTTATATGGAAAATCCATGGGTTTATCCTTTTCCCTGTAAAGTTTTATAGGAAATCCATGTTTTTATCCTTTTCCCTGTAAATTTAAATGGAAAATCCCTGGTTTTATCCTTTTTCCTGTAAATTTAAATGGAAAATCCATGTTTTTATCCTTTTTCCTGTAAAGTTTTATAGGAAATCCATGTTTTTATCCTTTATCCTGTAAAGTTTTTTAGGAAATCCATGTTTTTATCCTTTTCCTATCTCTCTTGAAGGATTTCCAAGCTCTTCTTCCCTAAAATCCCAGGAAATTCCCCATTTCAGTGGAAATCTTTGTTTGAGGAAATCCAGGTTTTTATCTCCTTTTCCCTGTAAATTCATATAGAAAATCCATGGTTTTATCCTTTTCCCTGTAAATTTATATGAAAAATCCATGGCTTTATCCTTTTCCCTGTAAATTTATATGGAAAATCCATGGTTTTATCCTTTTCCCTGTAAATTTATATGGAAAATCCATAGTTTTATCCTTTTTCCTGTAAATTTATACAAAAAATCCATGTTTTTATCCTTTATCCTGTAAAGTTTTATAGGAAATCCATGTTTTTATCCTTCTTCCCTCTTTCCTGAAGGATTTCCAAGCCAAAATCCCAGGAAATTCCCCATTTTTAGTGGAAATCTTTATTTTTCACCTGGATTTCTGGCAAGGTCACGACCCGAGGACAGGGACAAGGATTTGGGTTTGCCTCTGGAATTTTGGCATTCCCAGGTTTTTCCAGCAGGAATTCCCTGACCCTAAAACCCCAGAAACCCCACAAAAATGAGCTTGGATTTTGGAGGGAACCGGCAGGAAGTGGGAATATTTGGGGGTAGGAATTCCTGAATTCCCCAAATTTTCCCCAAATTCAGCCTCTCCTGGTCGCTCCCATCCAGGAGGGGACGAGCACGACGGACACGACGGCTCCGAGGAAAATCCCAGCTGGAATTTCGGCCCTTCCCGGGTTCCTCCGGCCTCGCTCCCCACAGAATTCCCGGATGAGGGTGAGTCCCTGATTTTCTGGGAAATTTGGAAAATCGGAATGCTGGAATGTCGCTGAAGTTCCTTGGAATTCTTGGGATTTTTATCTTCTGGAGAAGATCAAAGATAAACCCGGAATCCTTTGGGTTTTCCATGCATCCATCCCGGAATTCGGGAGGGGATTTTGGGGTTTTTTAGCGCTTCATCCATTCCCGCTAAATGCGAAAATCCTGGATAACGTTCCTGAAATAATATTCCTGAAATTCCAGCTATTCCTTGCTGCTGGTTTCTTTGGGATTGACTCTGTGGCTTTTCCCACCTTCCCGAATTCCCAACTTTCTTAAATCCTGGTTTTCATGGGGACAGGCTGGATTTGGGACGGCGTCTCCCAAAAAATCCTGGAATTTCACTGGAACAGGTTGGATTTGGGACGGCGTTTCCCAAAAAATCCTGGAATTTCACTGGAACAGGTTGGATTTGGGATGGCGTTTCCCAAAAAATTCTGGAATTTCACTGGAACAGGTTGGATTTGGGATGGTGTCTCCCAAAAAACCCGGGAATTTCATGGGAGAAGGTTGGATTTGGGATGTGCTGCCCAAAAATCCTGGGAATTTTGGAGGAGGAGGAATTTGGATTGGGGAAATTCCCTGGGATGGGATTGTCCTGGCTCGGATTCCTCCTGGGAATCGATCCCTTGGGTTATGGATCCGTCCCATTGGATATTGATCAGTCCCTTTGGATATCTATTTATCCTGTTTATATTGATCAGTCCCTTTGGATATCTATTTATCCTGTTTATATTGATCAGTCCCTTTGGATATCTGTTTATCCCATTTATATTGATCAAGGCCTTTGGATGTTGATTTATCCTCTTGGTTATTGATTGATCCCTTTGGATATTCCTCTGTTTCCTTCCAATATTGATTTATCCTGCTCGATATGGTTTTATCCCTTTGGATATTGATCAGTCCCTTTGGGTATTGGTATTTTTCTTGGGATACTGATTGATCCCTTTGGTTATTGATCAGTCCCTTTGGGTATTGATATTTTCCCTGGGATACTGATTGATCCCTTTGGTTACTGATCAGTCCCTTTGGGTATTGGTATTTTTCTTGGGATACTGATTGATCCCTTTGGTTATTGATCAGTCCCGTTGGATAGCGATCAATCTCTTTGGGTATTGATTGATTGATTTGGATATTGATTTATCCTATTGGATATTCATTTATCCCTTGGGATATTGATTGATCTGTTTGGATATTCCCTTATTTCTGTTGCTCGGTGAATTTTGGGGTGTTTCTGTGTGTTTTGGGGGATTTTGGGGATTGTCAGTGAATTTTGGGGTGTTTCTGTGTGTTTTGGGGGATTTTTGGGATTGTCAGTGAATATTGGGGCATCTTGGGGTATTTTTGGGGCCATCCATGGATATTTGGGGGTGTCCAGAGGTGTCGCTGGATCTCGGGGGGTGTCCGTGTGTCTTGGGGGGTATTCGGGGATGCCAATGGATTTTTGGGGCTGTCAGGGAATATTTGGGGTGTCCGTGTGTCTGGGGGGGGTCTCTCTGTGTCTCTTGGGGGCTCTTTGGGGTTGTTTGCATGATTTGGGGTTATTTGCATGATTTGGGGTTGTTTGCATGATTTGGGGTTATTTGAATGATTTGGGGTTGTTTGCATGATTTGGGGTTGTTTCACGATTTGGGGTTGTTTGAATGATTTGGGGTTGTTTCACGATTTGGGGTTATTTCACGATTTGGGGTTGTTTGCATGATTTGGGGTTGTTTGCATGATTTGGGGTTGTTTGAATGATTTGGGGTTGTTTGCATGATTTGGGGTTATTTCACGATTTGGGGTTGTTTGCATGATTTGGGGTTGTTTGAATGATTTGGGGTTATTTGAATGATTTGGGGTTATTTCACGATTTGGGGTTATTTCACGATTTGGGGTCATTCAGCGGTGCCTGCCTCCCTGTCTCCTTCTGTTCAGGTGGATTTGGGGTTTTTGGGATCCATCGGGGTCTATTTGGGGTCTATTTGGGGCTATTCAGTGTTTTCAGGGTCTGTTTGGGGTTATTTGATGTTGTTTGGGTTTATTTGGGGTTACTTGGTGGTTTTAGGGTCTAATTTGTGTTAGGTCGATGTATTTAGGGTTTATTTGGGGTTATTTAGTATTTTTAGGGTTTATATGGGGTTATTTGGTGTATTTAGCGTTAATTTGGGGTTATTTGGCGTTTTCAGGGTTTATTTGGGGGTCCGGAATTCTGCAGCGCCCCCGTGTGGGGGCGGCCGGGAACGCGCGGGGTGGGGAGCGCGCCCGGGAACGCGCATTGGGAACGGGAACGGGAACGCGCATTGGGAACGGGAACGGGAACGGGAACGGGCCCGGCCAGGATCACGCACCGGCGCCGCTTCTGCCTCTCGTTTTTTCCCCAAATCCCATCCAAGAACCCAAACCCAGCCCCCAAATCCTCCCCCAAACCCCAAATCCCCCCACAAACACATCCCAAACAAATCCCATCCCACAAACGCATCCCAAATAAACCAATCCCACCCCGCAGACACGTCCCAGCCATCAGGACTGATCTGGGGTCGGGATTGGTGATTTGGGGTCGGGATTGATGATCTGGGGTCAGGATTGGTGATTTGGGTCGGGATTGATGATTTGGGTCAGGATTGGTGATTTTGGCTCTGCATTGGTGATTTGGGTCAGGATTGGTGATCTGGGGTTGGGATTGCTGATTTAGGATTGGGATTGATTTGGGGTCAGGATTGATGATTTAGGATTGGGATTGATTTGGGATCAGGATTGATTTGGGCTCAGGATTGATTTGGGGTCAGGATTGGTTTGGGATCAGGATTGATTTGGGGTCAGGATTGCTGATTTAGGATCGGGATTGATTTGGGGTCAGGATTGGTTTGGGGTCAGGATTGATTTGGGATCAGGATTGATTTGGGGTCAGGATTGGTGATTTAGGATTGGGATTGATTTGGGGTCAGGATTGATTTGGGTCAGGATTGGTTTGGGATCAGGATTGATTTGGGATCAGGATTGATTTGGGATCAGGATTGGTTTGGGATCAGGATTGATTTGGGATCAGGATTGATTTGAGGTCAGGATTGATTTGAGGTCAGGATTGATTTGGGGTCAGGATTGCTGATTTAGGATCGGGATTGATTTGGGGTCAGGATTGATTTGGGGTCAGGATTGATGATTTAGGATTGGGATTGATTTGGGGTCAGGATTGATTTGGGGTCAGGATTGATTTGGGATCAGGATTGGTTTGGGATCAGGATTGATTTGGGATCAGGATTGATTTGGGGTCAGGATTGATTTGGGGTCAGGATTGATGATTTAGGATTGGGATTGATTTGGGGTCAGGATTGATTTGGGGTCAGGATTGATTTGGGATCAGGATTGGTTTGGGATCAGGATTGATTTGGGGTCAGGATTGATTTGGGGTCAGGATTGATGATTTAGGATCAGGATTGATTTGGGATCAGGTTTCTCCCCTCACTGTGGCACCTGCCCAGCCAGGAACCCGTTGGATTTGCACGGATTTTTTGGGATTTTTCCTCATTTTCCTGGCCTGGATAATCCCAAGAACCTTCAGCAGCCCCAAGAGGTGCAGGAGGGAAGGACTGAGCTGGATTTAGGGAATTTTACCCTTTGGATCCCCTTTATCCCCCGGATGCTGCTGTGGGCTCCGGGTGGTTCGACTCAGAAACCCCAGAATGGTTTGGGATGGGAAAAAACCCAAAAATCCCCCAAATCCAACCCCGTGCCGTGGCCGGGGATATCTCCCACCGGAGACAACCATCCCAAATCCCCCAAACACCTCCTGATTAATTAATTACTCATTCATTAATCAGTTGAAGGGAGCCGCTCCGCAGAGGATCAAAGCCATAAAACCCCAAAAGAAACCCCTGGAATTTGGGGGGAGAAACGGGAAGTTTACTTTATCGGGGAGCTGACGGCTTTTGGGATTTTTTCCAGCGCTGATTTTCGGGCCGGGAGGCACCGGAAGCCAGGGAGGAGCAGATTTAGGGCAGGGGAAGCCCCGGCGCTCTCTGAACTCCCTCCAAAAGCGGGGAAGGGATGGGTTATTGCCGATAAACACCTGATGCATGGGCTGCCATGGGGGAGCCGCCGGCAGCCCTGAAAACCCTTTAAACCATTCCAAAACCCCCAAAATATCCTTGGAAATGGTTCAGAACCCTTCTAAAACCCTTTAAAATAGTTCAAAACTCTCTAAAACCCTTTAAACACTTCCAAACCCTAAAAAATATCCTTGGAAATGGTTCAGAACCCTTCTAAAACCCTTTAAAATAATTTAAAATAGTTCAAAACTCTCTAAAACCCTTTAAACGCTTCCAAACCCCCCAAAAAATATCCTTGGAAATGGTTCAGAACTCTCTAAAACCCTTTAAAATAATTTAAAATAGTTCCAAACTCTCTAAAACCCTTTAAACACTTCCAAACCCCAAAAAAAATATCCTTGGAAATGGTTCAGAACTCTCTAAAACCCTTCAAAACCTTCTAAAACCCTTTAAAATAATTTAAAATAGTTCAAAACTCTCTAAAACCCTTTAAACGTTTCCAAACCCCAAAAAAATATCCTTGGAAATGGTTCAGAACTCTCTAAAACCCTTCAAAACCTTCTAAAACCCTTTAAAATAATTTAAAATAGTTCCAAACTCTCTAAAACCCTTTAAACTCTTCCAAACCCTAAAAAATATCCTTGGAAATTGTTCAGAACTCTCTAAACTCCTTCAAAATAGTTCAAAACTCTCTAAAATCCTTCAAAACCTTCTAAACCCCTTTAAAATCCTTTAAAATAGTTCAAAACTCTCTAAAACCCTTTAAACCCTTCCAAACCCTAAAAATTATCCTTGCAAATGATTCAAAACACTCTAAAATTCTTCAAAACCTCCTAAAACCTATTAAACCCCTTCAAACCCCTTTAAAATAGTTCAAAATTCTCTAAAATCCTTCAGAAACCTTCAAAACCCTTTCAAACCTTTTAAAATCCTTCCAAACCCCTTTAAAATACTTAAAAAAATCCTTTAAAACATTTCAAAATAAATAAATTTTATTTATTTTGGGATTTATTTTAAAACATTTCAAAATAAATCCCAAAACATTTCAAAATAAATAAATTTCCCCCTCCCCAATAAAACAAATCCAATTTTTTTCCCCCCCCTTCCCCTTTTAAAATCCTTCAAAACCCCTTTAAAATACTTAAAAATCCTTTAAAACATTTCAAAATAAATCCCATTTTCCCCCTCCCCAATAAAACAAATCCAATTTTTTTCCCCCCCTTCCCATCTAAACAAATCCCATTTTAATTTTCCGTCCCCTGTAAACCAAATCCCATTTTTTTTCCCTTTTTTCCTTTCCCCTCCTCCGTGCCCTGCCCTTATCCCCCGATATTTGCATTCCCACCTCATTTAGTCTCGGGATTAATGAGCTGTTTACCCGGCTCAGATAAAACCGGGCCTAAACCCCGGCCTAACCCCAGAGCCCCATTCATCACCCTGGCTTTTGTCTGGGGCCGTTTTTGGGGCAATTCCTCGGGAATTTCTGTCCCTCCCCAGGAAATCCCAGGATTTTCCCCAGCCTGGGGTGGACTTGTTCATTTTTAATTCATTTTTTTTAAATTTTTTTTAAAACTCGGGTTTTTCTTCTTTTTTGAGGGTTTTTTTTTTGCCTCGAAGTTTTGCCCCTCCCTGAGTTTCTGCCGCAGGGAAATCGAGGTCGGTTTTGGGGATTTCTTGATGGCAATTCCTGAAAAATTCCGTTTGGTTTGAGGGGGGAAATTCCCTCGTCCCACTCAGCCTGGGAAAATCTTGGGGAAAAACCCACGGAAAATGGAAGATTTTTATTTTTTTTGGATTAGAGTTGGGATAAATGGATCAAAAGCCCGATCCCAGCCCCATTCCCAATCCCTGACCCCGACCCTGGGAACAGCCAGGAAAAAAATCCCAGGGATGGGATCAGGGCTGGGTCAAGTTTAGGATCCGGCTTTTCCTCCCCATCCCCCTGTTCCTGCTTTTCCCTCCCTTAAAAACAGCAACAAAACCTCATTTTCCAGAGAATTTTAGGCACCATTTAAAAAAAAAAAATCCTCTAAATAATATCCCAGATTTTCTTCTTTACCCTCCTTAAAAAACAGCCACAAAAATCCCATTTTCCAGGGAGTTTTGGGCAAATTTAAAAAAATATTTTAAAATAATATGTCAGTTTTTCTGCTTTTCCCTTCCATCATCTCTTAAAAACAGCTACAAAAATCCCCCTTTCCAGGGAATTTAGGTAATCTTTTAAAAAATATATCTTTTATATAATATCCCAGATTTTCTGCTTTTCCCCTCCACCATCCCTTAAAAACAGCCACAAAAACCCATTTTTCAGGGAATTTTGGGCACAGAGTTTTTAAAAATACTTTAAAATATTATCCCAGATTTTCTGCTTTTCCTTTCCATCTTCCCTTCCTCCAGGGAAATTTGAATCCCCTTTTTAAAAAATTATCCTCTAGGTAATATCCCAGATTTTCTGCTTTTCCTCTCCACCATCCCTTCTTCCAAGGAATTTTGGTTCTCATTTTTTCTTAAATAATATCCCAGATTTTCTGCTTTTCTCCTCCACCACTCCTTAAAAACAGCCAGAAAAATCCCCTTTTTCAGGGAATTTTGGGCATCTTTTTTTTAAATATTTTATATATAATATCCCAAATTTCCTGCTTTTTCCTTCCACCGTCCCTTAAAAAACAGCCACAAAAATCCCTTTTTCCAGGGAATTTTAGGCATTTAAAGAAACAAAAATATATATATATATAATATCTCAAATTTCCTTCTTTTCCTTTCCACCATCCTACCAAAAAAAGGAATTTTTTGGCCATAAACCCCGGATTTGCTGGGTTGCCTCATCCCACCCCCCGCGCCGCAATTCCCGTTATCCCTTCGGAATATTCCGGACTTTCTTCAAGGGCTCCAGGAGCCACCTCGTGGCCACCTCGTGGCAGCTTCTGGAGAGCTTGGGAAGGGTGGAAATTCCAGCTCTGGGAATGGGAACAGGATCCAACCCTCGGCAGAATCCCGGGAAAACCTCGGGGACATCAACACTGGAAATTCTCATTATCCTCCCTAATTCACCCTGGATCGGGAAAAACACCGAGGGAAAAACATAAAAAATTCCGGAGGGAGGGCGAGGAATTAAAAGCGAGGTTTTTAAAGCTGGGTAAAACAGCAGAAGGGATTTTCGGGCGGGATTAATCAGATTATTAATAAATATTAATTGAGCCCCCGCTCCCTGCGGACATCTGTTTGCGTCCATTGGGCAGCGGCTCCCGGCGGGGCTCAATGGGATTTATCTGGATTTTCTATGCATGGCTTGCTGGGAATGGAAATAAATCGGGAAGCGG
This sequence comes from Zonotrichia leucophrys gambelii, assembly GCF_028769735.1. Classification (NCBI taxonomy): domain Eukaryota; kingdom Metazoa; phylum Chordata; class Aves; order Passeriformes; family Passerellidae; genus Zonotrichia; species Zonotrichia leucophrys. The sequence goes on along the minus strand of NC_088196.1, from coordinate 6,099,148 downwards.
CCGCGCCGGGGCCGTATTGGTTTTTCCTGGGATGCCTGAACTTTTCACCCCGGGGGTCGGAGCGGTCGCGCGCTGACCCCGCTGCCCCCGGCTGGTGCGGCCGCGGCTCCGAGGGGTCACCCTGCAGCCATGGCAACGGCGGCCACCGACCGGCCGTGGAACGGCCATGGAACGGCCATGGAACGGCCATGGAACGACCATGGAATGGCCATGGATCAGTCATGGAACGGCCATGGAACGGCCATGGAACGGCCATGGATCAGTCATGGAACGACCATGGATCAGGCATGGATCAGGCATGGATTGGTCATGGATTGGTCATGTATCAGCTGTGGATTGGTCATGGATCAGTCATGGAACAGTCATGGAACGGCCATAGAACAGCCATGGAACAACCATGGATCAGGCATGGATCAGTCATGGATTGGTCATGTATCAGCTGTGGATTGGTCATGGATCAGCCACGGATCACCCATAGAAGAGCCATGGAATAGCCATGGATCAGACATGGAACAGGCATGGATCAGACATGGATCGGACAAGGATCAGCCATGGATGAGCCATGGAACGGCCATGGAACGACCATGGAACGACCATGGAACAGCCATGGATCAGCCATGGATCACCCATAGAACAGTCATGGATCAGGCATGGATCAGTCATGGATTGGTCATGTATCAGCTGTGGATTGGTCATGGATCAGCCATGGAACAGTCATGGAACGGCCATGGATTGGCCATGGAACAGCCATGGATCAGCCATGGAATGGCCATGGATCGGCTATGGGTGGGTAATGGATCAGGCATGGAACAGTCATGGAACAGCCATGGAACAGTCATGGAACAGCCATGGAACAGTCATGGATTGGTCATGGATCATGGCCATGGACAGGCTATGGTGGTATGGATCAGGCATGGAACAGCCATGGATCAGTCATGGAACAGCCATGGAACAGCCATGGATCACCCATAGAACAGTCATGGATCGGCCATGGATAAGTCATGGATTGGCCATGGATAAGTCATGGAACGGCCATGTATCAGTCATGGAACAGCCATGGATCACCCATAGAACAGTCATGGATCAGCCATGGATCAGCCATGGATCAGTCATGGATTGGCCATGGATCAGTCATGGATCAGCCATGGATCAGCCATGGATCAGTCATGGATTGGCCATGGTAACAGCGGCCATGGAACAGCCATGGATCAGCCAAGGATGGGCCCAGCTGAGGGGTCTGGGCATGGGGAGTTGTGTTCTTCTGTCTGGGAAGGGATTTTGGGGTGTTTGGGGTCGTTCCCGGGGAGGTTTTGGTGGTTTTGGGGTGGTGGTGATGATGGTGGGGAGCGATGGGGGAAAGGGGTGGGGAAAAGAGGGAATGGGAAAAGGAAAAAAGGGATTGGGAAAGAGGGGTGGGAAAAGAGGGGATTCATTCCCATCCCGAGATTCCACAGGGGAAGCTGGAGGTTTGGGATGGAGTTCGGTGAGGAGTCTGCCTCAGAACACCAACAGGGGTTTGGGAAAGGTCAATTCCACATTACCCTTTCCCCTTTTCCCTCTCTTCTTCCCTTTTCCTTTCTTCCTTCCCTTTCTCCTTTCCCCTTTTCCTTCCCTTTTCCCATTTCCTTTCCCTTCCCTTTCTTCCTTCCCTTTCCCTTTTCCCTTTCCCTTTTTCCCATTCCTTTCCTTCCCTTCTTTTCCCTTCCCTTTTCCTTTCCCTTCCCCTTTTTTTTTCCCCTTCCCTTCCCTTTCTTCCTTTTCCCCTTTCCTTTTCCCCTTTCCCCTTTTCCCCTTTTCCCCTTTCCCCTTTCCCCTTTTTCCCTTTTTTCCCCTTTTCCCTTTTCCCTTTTCCCCCTTTCCTCCTTTCCTCCCTTCCCCTTTCCCTTTCCCTTTTCTCCCTTTTCCCCTTTTTCCTCTCTCCCCTTTTCCCCTTTTGCCCCTTTCCCTCTCCCCTTTTCCCCTTTACCTGCCCCTTTTCCCCTTTTTCCCTTTTTCCCCTTTCCCATTTTCTTTTCCTTTTTCCCCTTTCCCCTTTTCCCCCTTTCCCCCTTTCCCCCTTTCCCCCTTTCCCCCTTTTCCCCTTTTCCCCTTTTCCCTCTCCCCTTCTCCCCTTTCCCTTTCCCCCTTTTTCCCTTCCCGGTGATCCCAGACCTGGCCTCATTCCCCATTTTTGACCTTGGGTGTTCCCAGGGGAATTGCCGGGGTTATTTTGGGCCCTGTCCCTGCCCACAAAGGGATTTCCCTCGCTCCCACACCTGCCCCATTGTTTTCCCGGGTTTTGGTGTCCCAAGGGCCTGGATGGAAATTCCAGCGGCGGGAGCAGCTGTGGAAGCGCTCAGCCCGCTCCGAACAATGGGAATGCAAATCCGGCCCAAGGCCTCGGGCGGGCTCCTCACCCATCCCAGCCTGCGGCTCAAACCGGGACCTCTGGGGGGGCCTTTGGGGATGGGAGGAGGAGGAGGCTGAGGGTCAGGATGAAGGTCAGGATGAAGATCAGGGTCAGGGTGAGGATCAGGGTGAGGATGAGGAGGGGAGGAGGAGGAAGAGGAGGCAGCTGAGGGTCAGGATCAGGGTGAGGATCAGGGTGAGGATGAGGATCAAGGTGAGGATGAAGATCAGGACCAAGGTGACGATGAGGATCAAGCTGAGGATGAAGATCAGGATCAGGATGAGGATGAGGAGGAGGAGGTTGAGGGTCAGGGTCAGGACGAAGATCAGGAGGAGGAGGAGGAGGAGGAGGAGGAAGAGGAGGCAGCTGAGGATCAGGATCGGGATGAGGATGAGGAGGTTGAGGGTCAGGATCAGGATGAAGATTAGGGTAAGGATCAGGATGAGGATGAAGATCAGGATGTGGAGGAGGAGGAAGAGGAGGCAGCTGAGGATCAGGATCGGGGTGAGGATGAGGATGAGGATGAGGAGGTTGAGGACCAGGATCAGGATGAAGATTAGGATGCGGAGAAGAGGAGGAGAGAGGAGCGCTGAGGATCGGCGAGATGAGGATGAGGATGAGGATGAGGATGAGGAGAAGAGAGATGAGATGGATGAGGATAGGTGAGGATGAGGATGAGGATGAGGATGAGGATGAGGATGAGGATGAGGATGAAGATGAGGGTGAGGATGAGCCAGAGCTGGGCTCCATCTCCACCATCCCCGACCCTGCAGGGATCCAGATCCCTCCCCTGTTCCCCCACATTTCTCCCAACCCTTTCCCTATTTCCCGCCAGCTCCTGCCTCACCCAAACACGAAAATCCCGAATTTCCCCCAAATCCTTCCATCTCCCCAAGCTTGAGAAACCCACGGGCGAAACGAGCACGGGTGAAACGAGCACGGGTGAAACGAGCACGGGTGAAACGAGCGCGGGTGAAACGAGCGCGGGTGAAACGAGCGCGGGTGAAACGAGCACGGGTGAAACGAGCACGGGTGAAACGAGCGTGGGTGAAACGAGCGCGGGTGAAACGAGCACGGGTGAAACGAGCGCGGGTGAAACGAGCACGGGTGAAACGAGCCCGGCTCCGCGATCCCGGCCGCGTTTGCCGGGCGGGAAGGGGGAGAGGAGCGGGAGCGGGAGCGGGAGCGCAGCCGCGCTCCCCGAGCTGTTTGCAGAGCCCTCGGAAAAAGGGAAAACAATGCGATTAATTTTCTGCAGCGCAATCATGCAGAGATTTAATAAGCAGCCAAAGGTAGGATCCATCTGTAAGGAACGCGCCGCCTGCTCCATTACTCCTCTCCTGCCATTTTTTTTCCTTCCCAAACCTTAATTAATTGAGGGAAAAAAAAAAAAAAGAGAGAGAGAGAGAAAAAAAAAAGAGGGAATTGTTTATTAAAGTGGGAACAGGCTCTCGGCTCTGTCTCTGCGCAGCTCTGGTTCAAAAGTTCACCCAATTCCCCCAAGGCTCGTCCGTGTGTGTGTGTTTGGAATCGGGGCCGTGCCTGCGCCTCTCCCTCATTCCCAGATTTCCTCTCTTCCCTGCTCCCGCACGCATTCCCAAAAAGGTGCCGCGCTTTAAAAAAAAAAAAAAAATTAAAAATTAATTTTGGGGTTGTTTTATTCCGGTCTGGAATGTTCTGTGGGGGAGATTTTTATTCTTTCTCTCCCTGCTCGTCCTTTATCCTGCTTGGATTGGGAAGGGAAAGGCGATTCCGGAGCAGGGCTGGAATGGGATAAACGGGAAGGGATGGGGGCGGATTCCACAGGTGGGTCTGGGTGGGAAGCGCCGACCACAGAGGGGCTGGGAATTTGGGGTACCCGTGGGAAATGTGGGAATTTGGGATACCCGTGGGAAATGTGGGAATTTGGGATATCCATCGTCAGGGTGGGAATGTGGGAATTTGGGGTACCCCTGGTCAGTGTGAGGCCAAGAGAGGATTTCCAGGGAAAGCAGAGGGTTGGGAATGTGGGATATCAGCTCCAGAATTCCCTCTGGGAATTTTCCTGCCTCAGTGTTGCCCTCTCCTTGAATCCCCGGCTCGCTCCATCCTCCCTCCCTGGATGTTCTTGGAATTCTGCTGTCTCTGCCCAAAATAAATGGGAGTATTTTTGGGCTGTGGCCATGGAGGAATCAGTGTTAATGTGCCAAAATTCCCTGGTTTCGCTGCTGGGAAAATTCCAGGCTGGGATCCGCTGGCTCAGCCCCTCCCGGCCTGGCTGTGTCCGTTTGTCCTGGCCAGGTCACTCTGTCCTGGTCACTCTGTCCAGGTCACTCTGTCCAGGTCAGTCTGTCCTTCCCTCCATTCCATGTTTTTCCTGCCCCAAAGTCAGGCAGGATCACGGCCTGGGAAACCCGGAGCTGGAAGGAGGGGCTTGGGGTGGGCCAGGTGAACATTCCAGAAGCCTGGAATGGTTTGGGGTGGAAAGGACACATTAAACCCCCTCCAGTCCCATCCGGGGACAATTCCCGTTATCCCAGCCTGGGACAATTCCAGGACAGCCCCGGATCCCCTGGGAATTCCATCCCTGAGGGAGCCCCACCACGAGGAGCAGCTCGTCCAAGGACACGAATCCAGGGCTGGAGAAGGAGCTGGGGTTTTCCATGGAATCCCCGATCCCGTTTGTCCCAGGACAGGGAGGATCTGTCCCTTTCCATCCGCCATCGGGAAACTCAGGGCTGGGGGAGGAAAAACCTTGGAGAACAGGAAGGACAGGAGGGAAAAAGCCAAAAATGACACAGGGACGTCCTGAGGGGGATCTGGATCTTCTGTGTCCCCTCGGTGCCACCTCTGTGGGACCATGTGGGGACAAGCTGGGGACAAGTCAGCGTGGGCCCACCAGGGCCATCAAATGGATTTCATCAGGATTTTCCAGGTTTGATTTCCTGGGTTTCTGTGGGATCGGGGGCTCCTTTAAATGGGAATCGAGGCAGGATTTGGGGTGGCAGCCAAGGCCTCGGCACAGCTGGCGCTGCCTGGGATTATCCCAAATAAAAATTGCAGCTGGATTTTATCCTCCACCTGGATTTTGGAGCGGGGGAACGGGCGATTTCATTTTCCCAATAAATTTACAAAGAATTTGTGGAATAACTGCGGCTGCTGGAGCGGAATGGGGCCGTGCAGATGTCTGTGCTCAGCTTTATAACCGCCCTCTCGAATTCCCGGAGTTTTCCAAAGATTCCTGCCCTGCCCGCCGTGCCAGGCATTGAGGAACCCGTGGGATTTCCGCTTTTTTAACGGTCTGGCCCCGCTCGGATTCAGGTTTCCTGCTCTTTCCCACAGCCAGGAGGACGAGGAATTTGCCAGGAGCGTGAACTGAAAGCTGAGAGTCTCCTGTGGCCGTGCCACTGCAGTTGTTGGGATTCCTGGGATACTCGGAATGCAGCATCCCCGAAAAGCTGGCGGGAGCTGCCGGGAAGGTCACGCATCCAGCAGCGGCAGGAACGCGGAGCTTTTCGGGAGGAAACCCCTCAGTTTTCCCTTGGAAACCTCCTCGAAATCCCTGAGGGTTCCAAGGAGAAGTTGAGGATTGGAGGGTGTGGGGAGGTGCGGAAATTTGGGATTTGTAGCTGGAGGAGGAGTGGGGATATCCCAAAAAGACCCCTCGGTTTCCTGCCCCTGGGGGGATTTAAGGGGTGTGAGGATGTGGCACTTGGGGAGGTGGCAGGGGTGGCACTTGGGGACGTGGCAGGGGTGGCACGGGGTCCCAGAGCGGCTCTGGCTGCCCTGGATCCCTGGAAGTGTCCCTGGCCAGGCTGGACACTGGGCTGGGAGCACCTGGGGCAGTGGGAGGGGTCCCTGGGTGGGCTTTAAGGTCCTTCCCACCCAAACACTTCCATCGTTCCATGGCAGCGCTGGGTTGAAGGTTGGACTTGATCTTGGAGGTTTTTTCCAACCTCAGCAATTCTGGGATTCCATGAGGGGACATCTGGGAGGGACTTGTCCAGTTCCAGAGCTGAGCCCGTGGTAGATCCAGAACCAAGCCCATGGTGGGTCCAGAACCGAGCCCTGGTGGTTCCAGAGCTGAGCCTGTGGTCGTTCCAGAACCGAGCCCATGGTGGGTCCAGAACCGAACCCATGGTGGGTCCAGAACCAAACCCATGGTGGTTTTGGACCTGACCCTGTGCAGTCCCAGCCATGACCCCGCTGTGGTTCCAGAACCAAGCTCAAGGTCATTTGAGACCTGACCCTCTGTCCCTGTCCCTGCCGTGACCCCAGTGCAGATCCAGACCCCAAACTTGGTGATTTCACACCTGAGCTGTCCCAGCCGTGACCCCAGTGCAGATCCAGACCCGAACCCGTGGTGATTTCACACCTGTCCCTGTCCCAGCCATGACCCCGCTGCTGTTCCAGACCCAATCCATGGTGATTTTACACCAACCCGTGGTGATTTCACACCTGACCCTGTCCCTGTCCCAGCCGTGACCCCGCTGTGGTTCCAGACCCAATCCATGGTGATTTTACACCAACCCATGGTGATTTCACACCTGTCCCTGTCCCTGTCCCAGCCGTGACCCCGCTGCGGTTCCAAACCCAACCCATGGTGATTTTACACCTGACCCTGTCCCAGCCATGACCCCAGTGCAGTTCCAGACCCAATCCATGGTGATTTTACACCAACCCGTGGTGATTTCACACCTGACCCTGTCCCTGTCCCAGCCATGACCCCGCTGTTGTTCCAGACCCAATCCATGGTGATTTTGCACCAACCCATGGTGATTTCACACCTGACCCTGTCCCAGCCATGACCCGCTGTGGTTCCAGACCAATCCATGTGATTTACACCAACCCATGGTGATTTCACACCTGACCCTGTCCCTGTCCCAGCCGTGACCCCGCTGCGGTTCCAGCGCGTGGCCGGCGGCGCCGGCGCTGGCCCGGGGGGCGCGGGGGGGACTCAGCAGCAGCAGCAGCAGCAGCAGCAGCGGCAGAAGAAGAAGAAGAAGGATCTGCGGCCGGTGGCTGCAATCATCCCGCTGCTGTCTGCTCCCAGACTGATGGCAGAGCCCGCCGAGGCGGGGAGTTCAACCAGAGGTTATCTTTCCCAGGTACCATCTCGCCCAACGAGAATTTGATTTTTTTTCTTTTTTTTTTTCCCCCTCTCCAGGACTTTACTCCATTAGATTAATGAAATTTCAATGAGAGCCCGGCGCCCCCTGAAGCTTTGTTAACAAAACAAATGGGGGTTCGGGAGGTGTGACAGCTCGCGAGGAGAGTTACGAGAAGGTGAATACATCCTCGCAATCCACTCAGCCCCGCCGCACATTGATCTCTATTTAAAGCCCCAATCGGATTTTTGTTAATTATAAATGATTGATCTGCAGCTCTCTCCCCGCTCCCAGCGCCGCCCGCCCTTCTCGTCTTCCATGTGGCTTTTTCCACCCCCTTCTCCTCTTTCCCCGAGCCCCCCAACGCACTCGGAACTCCTTTGCATGCTGCGTGTGGAGCGTTTTTGTTTTCGGAGACAGCCCTGGAAGGCAAATTGCAGCTGGGCCCGCGGCAGAGCGGGCGCTGTCAGCGCTTCCATCGCCGGCTCCGTGTTTTTCATGGCTTATCAGCTCCGCGGCCAAATGAACTCCGAGCCCGGCGCCTTTTACAGGTTTAGCACAAAAAAAAAAAAAAAAAAAAAAAAAAAAAAACACCCACACATCAAGAAAAAGAAAGGAAATAAATGGAGGAGAAAGGGAGAGAAAGGCAAAGAAAGGGCTCGGGGACAAAGCGAGGCGCGGTGATTAAAGCAGGGAAATTGGGTTTGGTTTCCAGGAGGGTTGGGGAGCGGGGAAATGGAGGAGCCGTCCTTAAATCATCCTGTAACCGTGGGGTTTTCCAGGGGTCAGGGCGGCCGCGTTCCTGCCCGCTCTGGGGCTGGGATCCGGGGGAAGGTGAAGGTCCAGAGCCTCTGGATCCTCCCTGGATCTCCCTTCAGCTCTGGTTTTATCCCAGATTGGAGCTGGGAAACGGAGCCGTCCTTAAACCCCGTTTAAATGTGGGGTTTTAGCAGGGTCAGGGTGGTCGTGTTCACACTGGGAAAGGGATCCAGGGAAAAATGAGGATCCGGAGCCTTTGATTCCTGCCTGGAATCGATCCGGAACTCTTGGCTCCGGTTTCATCCGGGTGAAGTCGCTCCAGGTCGGAGCAGAGGGTTGGAACCGGAATCTGTTGGAGCTGGGAAGTTCAAGAGTTGCCCTTAAACCGAGAATTTAAACCCGGGATTTTCTCAGGGTTGGAACCGGAATCTGTCGGAGCTGGGAAGTTCAAGAGTTGCCCTTAAACCGAGGTTTCAAACCAGGGATTTTATCAGGATTGGGGTGGTCGTGTTCCTGCACACTCCAGGGAAAAACGAGGATCCAGGAAAAATGGGGATCCAGAGCCTTTGATTTCCTCCCGGGATTGATCCCCAACTCTTCCCTCAGCCCCGGTTTTATCTCGTTGAGGTTGCTCCAGGTTTGGGCAAATCCCAGAGAGCAGCTCCAGCTCTGATCCCTTTAAAATCCATTTATTGGTGCTTTTGGAGACCTCTGGGTTTGGCCAGGACCATCCTGGTGCCTCCAGGAACTTCTGGAGCTCCGTAAATCCGGCAGATCCCAGTTCTGCTTCCAAGGCAGGACAGAAATGGGACATTTCCGTCTCCAAATCTTTGATTATTTCAATTTTTGTGGCTTTCTGGAGCTGCTTGGGTTGGGGAAGGGAGGGGATGGTTGGTTCTCCTTGCTCGGGTGGTCCTTCCAAAATCTTTGGCTGATCCCAGTGAATCCCATCCCGCTTGGAATGTCCTGTGAGAAAACTGGAGAATTCCAGATAATTCAGGATTTATTCCGTGCCCAAATTCCCGAGTCATCTTTAGGGTCAGCTGGGTGAATTTTGGAGTTTTTTGGTTCATCTCAACTGCTTCAAAACCACCCCCAAAATCCCAAAACCGAACAAAATACCCAATGAGGAAAAGAGGGCAGATGATGCAGTTTTGGCTTTTTTCCTTGAAAACCCACCCCAAATCCCACTGTTTTTCCTCAAACCTTCCCAAAATTTATCAGTGCTCATCCTGGGTGGAGCTCCACCAGCCCTGTTGTTTTTTAATCCAATTTTTGGGGTTGAGATCTATCCCTTCCCATTTCCAGGTTTGGATCAAAATTCCAGGAAAATCATGGAAAGCTACAAAAAGTCCTGGATGTTTATTCTGGAATTAGGAGTTAATTCTGCCAAATTCAGCAAAAAAGGGAGTTCTCTCCTTCCAAAGGGGCTCTTCCAAGCACTTCAAAAATCCGGGGAAAATCAGATATCCTACAAAAAAAAAGTTTTGGGATCAACGCTGAGGTGCGGGGGAAAAAAGCAAGTTTTTGGTGAATTATGGAGTCTGTCGGATTCCAAGGATAAAAAAACCAAACAGGAGTTGATTTTCCGAGATATTTTAATCCCTTTTCCCGTTGTCTTCGGGAACGGCCCTAACGGATGATTTTCATTAGCGGGGCCGGAATTTATGGGGTCCCAGCGGGTTCTCCCAAGGTTAAATAATTTAAAGGAATAAACCCCTTATCCGATGTAATCGAGCTAATGAAGGATATCGGATATTTCCACGCCGGGGGGAGAGAGAGGGGATGAAAAAAAACCCCACACAAAAAAATGGGATTTGGGAAGCACAAATCTCGGCGCAAACATGGGGTTTCCAAAGGCGGAATTACGGCGGGATATCGCGGGGCCATAAATAAAAAATCAATTCTTAATGATGAGGGCGCCTTGTTCGGGAGCATTCCCGGGGTTAAACGGGAGCAGGGAAGGAAGGGGAAAAGCGGGAAAGGCGGGGAGGGGCAGGGGGCGTTAATTTGATTTACGGGGATGCGATTCCTCGGCGGAATCTCCACGGAATAATTGTTATTATATCTCTGCTGCCAGATGGCTCCCGGTGTAAACAGCCAGCGACAACTCCGGCGTCGGCCCCGTCCCTCCCCTCATCCGCGGAAAAAATTCCCTTTCTCCGCATCAATTGATGGGGAAAATAAATAAATCTGATTTTTCCCGCTTATCTTCATCTTCCCCCTGCTTTTCGGCTCCAGCTCGCTCCTTGTTTTATTTTTTTTTTTCTTACGGTTTTAATTTATTTTTAAAATCAAAATGATTTTTTTTAATGGCAAAAACCCAAAAAGAAATTCGAGTTGGAAAATGAAAATCAAAATTATTTTTTTGAATGATAAAAAAACCAAAAAGAAATCCAGGCTAATGATAAAAAAACCAAAAAGAAATCCAGGCTAACGATAAAAAAAACCCAAAAAGAAATCTGGGCTGGGAAATAAAAATCAAAATTAATTTTTTTTTAATGATAAAAACCCCAAAAGAAATCTGGGCTGAAAAATAAAAATCAAAATGATTTTTTAAATGATAAAAACCTCAAAAAGAAATTGGGGCTGGGAAATAAAAACCAAAAGGATTTTTTAAATGGTAAAAAAAAAAAAAAGAGAAATCCAGGCTGGGAAACACTTCAGAGGAAAAGTTTCCGAGCGGGAATTTCAGAGCAGGGAATAAAAAAGGGAATAAAAGGGAATAAAAAAGGGAATAAAACCTAATAAAAAGGAATCAGCTGCTGCTCGGGTTGGTTTTACTCTTTTACGGTGACAGATGTTCCCAAAAAGTCCTTTCAGCCTCAGAGCTGCCGAGATTTTTCCCTTTTGTCGGAGTTGAAAAAGGTTGGAACAGAAAAAGTGGGATTGTAAAAAATCCATGGAAATGGTTGGGAAATTCAGGGAGGCCGGATTTAAATCAGGGTTTGGATATTCCTGGGTTTTAAAACACCCTGGGATTTACAGAAAGCATTGGGAAGGACTTCTTTTATTTTATTTTTGCTTTATTATGTCTATTTTATTTTATTTTATTTTATTTTATTTTATTTTATTTCATTTCATTTCATTTCATTTTATTTTATTTTATTTTATTTTTACTTCATTTTATCTTATTTTACTTTATTCTCATTTGACCTTATTTTGCTTTATTTCATTTTATTTTATTTCAATCTTTTCCCCTTCCCACCGTTCTTTCCATGCTCCAAAACATTTCCTTGCAGCTCTGAACCAATTCCCAGCTTTTTTCCCCCATCTCAGGTATCCAGAATAATTCCCATCCCTGTCTCCCCTTCCACATTCCCGACTCCAGGAATAAATGAATTTAAAATTCCAGTTCTGCTCCGAGGGAGGGAATTCTGGGACAGCTGGAAAACTTCTCCTTATTCCAAGGGGACACCTGTAGGCAGGAATGACGAGCACGGAATATTTAATTTTTATGGAATATCTGATTTTCATAGAATATCTGATTTTTATGGAATACTTTGGTTTTTTATTGAATATTTGGTTTTCATGGAATGGGAATTTTGGGGCATCTTGACCCAAAAGGGATCCACGGAGGATCCTGATACCCCGGCCCATTGAGAGCTCCTTGTTCCCATCACTTTTCCCTGGATTTGTGGATTTGGATTTCCCTGGATTTCCCTGGATTTGTGGATATTCCAAAGGGTTCGGGGTTGGAGAAGGGCGGGCAGGGCTCGAGATGGAGGCAGAATTTTGGGAAAGCGCCGGCACGGGTCTGACCCTGAATTCCAGAGATTCTGGGATTCCAGGGATTCAGGGATTCTGGAATTCCAGGGATTCAGGGATTCTGGGATTCCAGGGATTCAGAGATTTTGGAATTCAGGGATTCAGGGATTCTGGAATTCCAGGGATTCAGAGATTCTGGAATTCCAGGGATTCAGGGATTCTGGGATTCCAGGGATTCAGAGATTCTGGAATTCCAGGGATTCAGGGATTCTGGAATTCCAGGGATTCAGGGATTCTGGAATTCCAGGGATTCAGGGATTTTGGAATTCCAGGGATTCAGGGATTTTGGAATTCCAGGGATTCAGGGATTCTGGGATTCCAGGGATTCAGAGATTCTGGAATTCCAGGGATTCAGGGATTTTGGAATTCCAGGGATTCAGGGATTCTGGAATTCCAGGGATTCTGGGTGATGGAACTTCTGGTGAGGCCGAGGCCTCTTCCCCATCCCCAACCCCACACAAAATCCAGGAATTTCGTTTTTCCCATTTTCCTCCCTTTTCCCAGCAAACCCCACATTTCCAGGGACCTCCCTCACCCCCATCCCTTCGTTTTCCCATTTCCCCTCTCCCGCCTCGCTCCCGGCCACCTTGGAGCGGCGAATTCCGGATGGAACCGCGGAATTCCGGCTCCTTCCCGGCGGATCCTCCCCAACAACCCCGGGAGCGAGGTTTGTTTGTTTGTTCCCAGGAAAATTCCGAGGAATTTTCCGAGGTTTCCGGAGGGGGGGTCTGGTTGAAGATTAACGCCGCCCCCGCGTTCCCGGGGCCCGGAACGGTGATGGATTTGCCCAGGTGCGCCGCGCCCGCCCAGGTGGAACGGGAGCGCCGGGCCGTGGCGGCACTGCCGGCCCTCACCGGGGTCATTCCGTGGCCTCCATCCCGATTTTCCGTGCTCCCTGCCCCGCTGGAATTTGTTTATCCCTGTGGGGATCTCAGGGGGGGGAATGCAGGCTTGGATTCCTGCCCGGAATTCCGGGATTTTGGCTTTTATCTGGATTTTCAGGGGGTTTTGGGCGCTGTCGTCGCTTTGATTCTTCCGCCTCTGGTTTGGGAGGGATTCCAGAGTTTTGGGTTTTATCTGGATTTTCAGGGAGGGTTCGGCACCGGCGTTGCTTTGATTTTTTTGACCTCTTGGGGTGAATTCCATGGATTTGGATTTTCGTGGTTGAGTTTCCTTGGATTTCTGTGCAATTCCAAGAGAAAAGAGAAGGAATAAATCCCTCGGATGGACACAGGGATCCTGTGGGAGCCCAAATATCCCAGCCCTGGGAAAGCTTTGGATTGGGATCCATCCATGGATATCCAACCCCACCTTGGAATTCCAAACATTTGGGATTTAGGGGTGCTCCAACACCCAGGAAAACCTCTTTGGATTGGGTTTTTTCCCCATAAAAATCATCTTTCCAGCAAAAATATCCAGGTTTTTCCATTCAAAATTCATCCAAGGAAAGCTTTTCCCAGGGAACCGTTGGGATGACCCCAGGTTTTAACCTTTGATCCGGGCCCGTTGTAGGAATTTTGATTTATTGATTAATTTTATTCCAAATCCCAGGATTTTAAATTAAAATAAAAATTCCCAACTATAAAAAAACCTCCTTTTTTTTCCCCTTTTGCCAGAAAATTCTCTTGTCTTTTTTTTTTTTTTCCCTTAAAAATAAAAAGGGAAAATGGATTTTTGTGGCGTGGATTAATGTCAGGAATAAAAGCCGGAGAGGGAAGGGGGCGGATGTTTCATTTCCCGCCGGGTCACAGTGCAGGAGCCGGGAATTCCTTCATCCGGAATATTCCCGGATCGATGGCAAAAGTCCCTTTTTTGGGACCTCTGCCTTGATGAACTCCGGAATTGCTTTTCCCGACAAATCCCGGGATTTTATTGCCCATTTTCCCCCCACCTTTGGCATTCCCGGGGCATTCCCACATTTTTCTCCTTTTCCTCAGGGATTCTGAGGGTTCTTCCAGAGAATTCCAGAGCTGGGCCAGCTCAAATCCCATCCCTGGAGCAGATTCCCGGCAAAGCCTGGGAATGGGGATTCCAGGGGAGTTTTGGGATGGGAAAAAAGAGATTTTAGGCTGGAAAAAAAAGGAATTTCGAGTGGGAATTAGGGAAAAATGGGAATTCAGGAAAAATCCCTTCAAGGCAAGGCCCAGGAATGGGGTCCAAGGGGAATTTTGGGATGGGAGAAAAGGGATTCGGATTGGGAATTTGGGAAAATTCCCTTCCTCTGGAGGAAATCCCAGGAATGGGGTCCAAGGGGAATTTTGGGATGGGAGAAAAGGGATTTGGATTGGGAATTTGGGAAAATTCCCTTCTTTTGGAGGAAATCCCAGGAATGGGGTCCAAGGGGAATTTTGGGATGGAGAAGAGGTTCCAGGCCGGACAAGAAGGATTTCCATTGGGAATTTGGGAGGAATTCCTCCCTGGGAGGGCGGGGAGGGCCTGGGATGGATTTCCCACCGGAATTCCGGGATTCCACATCCCTGGAAGTGCCCAAGGCCGGGTGGGAACAATCCGGGATAAAGGAGAGGATGGTTTAGTATTATTTAAATCGGGATATTTGGGAATATTTAGGGATATTTAAATCAGGATATTCAGGGATATTTAGGGATATTTAAATTGGGATACTTAGGAATATTTAGGAACATTTTAAAATGAATACTTAAGGATATTTTATTAAGGGCAGTCAGGAATATTTAGGGATATTTTAAATGGGATATTTGGGGATATTTAGGGGTATTTAAATTGGGATATTTGGAGATATTTAGGAATATTTCTATAGGAATATTTGGGAATATTTAGGGACATTTAGGAATATTTGGGGATATTTAGGGGTATTTAAATTGGGATATTTGGAGATATTTAGGAATATTTCTATAGGAATATTTGGGAATATTTAGGGACGTTTAGGAATATTTGGGGATATTTAAATACAGATATTTTGGGATGTTTAAGGACATTTATACAGGGATATTTGGGAATATTTAGGAATATTTAAATTAGGATTTTTAACCTTTATTTGGGAAAACCCCAGATCCCAGCAG
Organism: Zonotrichia leucophrys gambelii; assembly: GCF_028769735.1. NCBI lineage: Eukaryota > Metazoa > Chordata > Aves > Passeriformes > Passerellidae > Zonotrichia > Zonotrichia leucophrys. The sequence continues at coordinate 6,084,107 of NC_088196.1, read as the reverse complement.
TGGGAAACAGAAGCAGGTCTGAGATTCCCCTCTTCCCTTTTACCCCGAGCTCCGCATCCTCTTTTCCCCCTTTTATTTCCAGGATTCTCCCGGAATTCTCCCAGGAATCCGGGGGCTGTGTGAAAGAGGAGCTGTCCCTTTTTCCCAGGATGAATTCCGGGGTCAGGGATGCTTCAGGGATCCGTTTTCCAAGGGAAAAAAAAATGGGAATGCTGTAAAAAAGGACGGATGGTGCCGGTGTCCGTCGGGCGGGGTCATCCCGCGGTCAAATCCAGGCCATTCCCGCCTGGAGTTCACGGCCTCGGCTTTTATTGGGAATTCTAGGAGGGATTGGGAAGGCTGCGGGTTTTCCCTTGGCAACTGCACGGGGCTGGAGCTCCCGGCGCGGCTTTGGGGGGATTTGGGAATGCTGGGAAGGGTTTTAAGGGAAAATCCATCAAATCTGTGGAAATGGGAAGGGAGCAACAAAAAGGGGTCGGTTTGGGGCAGGGAGAGGGATTTTCCAGCCCTGATTCCACAGGATTTTCCAGGCCCCAATCCCTCAGGAATGATTAATTCCCGTTAAAAATAATGGGAATAAATCAATAATAATTGATATGAATTATCAATAAATCAAGGAATTGATAATAATAACATTCCTTCAATATTCCTTGATTTATTGATAATAAAATTATCAATAAATCAAGGAATAAATCAAGGAATAAATCCAGTAAAAACTGGGAAAATCCAGTTTTTCCTCTCCTTTCCCAGAGGAAGTTTGAAGGGAAAGGGTTTTATGGGAAAGGTGAACGCACAGAGAAATCCCATCCCGGATTTGGGGTGGGAAAACCCCAGGATTTTGTTTTCTGGGAAGGGCCGGGGTGGGGTTTTGCTGGAATTCTGTTATCTTCAGGATTTGGGATTCTAAAGGTGCCGGGGTCCTTGGGAATTCTTGGACTGTTGGGATTCTGAAGTTCCCAATATCCTCAGGAATTCTTGAACCCTCAGGATCTGGGATTTTCAAGGTCCCGGGATTCTTGGGAATTCTTGAACCCTCAGGATTTGGGATTTTCAAGGTCCCGGGATTCTTGGGAATTCTTGAACCCTCAGGATTTGGGATTTTTTCCCTAAAAATTCCATGTATTTGTTACATCCCTGCTTCAGCATCCGGAATTCCCTGCTCATTTTTCCCTCTTCCTGCATCCCTCAATCCCAGCGCTATCCCTGTTTTTCCAAGGTCTATCCCAGCAATTTTGATGCTGTTGGATCCCATTCTGGAGTTTTCCTGGAATTCCCAAGCTCTGGATTCTCCTCCCGACTCATCCCTCTGGATTGGGATTGGGAATAACCAATCCTTGGTCTGGGCTGGATCCTTGGGAAAGGCTTTTCCCATTTTTTTTCCTGACTCTGGAATGGGCAGGGAAAAACCAAATCCTGAGGAGAAATCCGGGGATGAATTCCCGGTTTTCCAGCTATGGGGAGAGAAGGGTCAGGAATTCCAGGCTGGATCCCAAAAGCACGGCAGGAGCAGGGAATGCCATCCCTGGGAATTCCCATTCCCGGGAATGAGGGATCAGGGAGTTGTTCCCGAGGTTTTTCATTTCCTTGGAATATCGGAGCAGGAGTGGCTTTTCCGGCAGGATTTCTCCCCGTGCTTTCTTGGATTTGTGGGGTTTTCCAACGGGGCCTTTGGAAAAACAGAGGAATTCTTGGAATGGGAGGGAATTGGAGGCTCCACTTGGAATTTTCCAGGTGCAATCCTTGATCCATCATTTTCTGGGAATGCCATGAAGCCACGGCACATCCAATTCCCATTCCCGTGTTTTCTCAGGGATTGGCTCCGTCCCTGCTCCCCTGAGGGATTTTTTGGGGTCGGTGGATCCATGGAAGGGGAGAATTCCCGGTGTTTTCTGGGGGGGTTTCATTCCCGGCCCTTCTCCTCCTCCCGCTTTGGAGATTTCCAGCTGGGAATGTTCTCCGGGAAATGGCGCCACTGCCCCCTGCCTGCGGAGCCGGGAGGGACCGGGATACGGGATGTGGGATACGGGATGTGGGATACGGGGTGTGGGATACGGGATTTGGGATACGGGATTTGGGATACGGGATTTGGGATACGGGATGTGGGATACGGGATTTGGGATATGGGATGTGGGATATGGGATTTGGGATACGGGATGTGGGATACGGGATTTGGGATACAGGATTTGGGATACGGGATTTGGGATACGGGATGTGGGATACGGGATGTGGGATACGGGATTTGGGATACGGGATTTGGGATAAGGGATGTGGGATACGGGATGTGGGATATGGGATTTGGGATACAGGATGTGGGATACGGAAATTGGGATACAGGATTTGGGATATGGGATTTGGGATACGGGACTGGGGATACGGGATGTGGGATAAGGGATTTGGGGTACGAGATTTGGGATATGGGATTTGGGATATGAGATTTGGGATACGGGACTGGGATGTGGGATTTAGGATAAGGGATTTGGGATATGGGACCAGGATACAGGATTTGGGATATAGGATTTGAGATACAGGACTTAGGATAAGGGATTTGGGATACAGGATTGGGATAAAGGATTTAGGATAAGGGATTTGGGATAAGGGATGTGGGATACGGGATTGGGATATGGGATTTAGGATAAGGGATGTGGGATTTGGGATCTGGAATTTTTGGCAGACTCACATGGGAAGGGAAGGGAAGGGAGGAAGGGAAGGAAGGGAAGGGAAGGAAGGGAAGGGAAGGGAAGGAAGGGAAGGGGAAGGGAAGGGAAGGGAAGGGAAGGGAAGGGAAGGGAAGGGAAGGGAAGGGAAGGGAAGGGAAGGGAAGGGAAGGGAAGGGAAGGGAAGGGAAGGGAAGGGAAGGGAAGGAAGGGAAGGGAAGGGAAGGGAAGGAAGGGAAGGGAATAAGGAAGTGCTCGAATTCCAAGCACAGAATGAGCCGGGAATTTTTCATCACCTGGAATTTCTTGGATACTCAAGGCTTTTTTTTAAAAAAAGGAATTTCTGGGATAAAGTTTTGCTTCCCTGCTCCAAACCCTCTGGAAAAGGTGGATTTGGGATAATCCCAGGGATCAGTGGGTTATTGGGAATTCAGGGAGCCTGGAACACGATCCCAATAATCCCAAGGAGCATTTGGAGCAGGATCTGATCCTACGGAAAATCCAGGAGGGATAGGACGTGGGAAAAAAAGTGGGAAAAGGGGATTTAACATCCAGAAAAATCTGAGGTTTCAATATTTTAATTTTGGGATATTCAGGATGAGGCTGCAATCCCTGGGAGTGTCAGATCCCGGGAATTTGGGGGGTGAGGATGGGCTGGAGATGGAGATCCCATTTTTCCTTGGAATAAATCAGGATATGCCAGGGAACAGCAGCTCCTGTTGCAATCCCAGGGCTGGAAAATAATTAGGGAATAATGCAAAAAAACCCAGGATTTGAAGTGGGAAAACCATCCTGGAACACTGATTGATTGATTGATTAATTAATTAATTAATTCCGAGCTCTGCTCCCAGTTAACACCTCCGGAATTAATGGAGTCGCACGGGAGCGGGAATCACCGGGATAATTTTATTAGGAATAATCAGCAATCCATAACATTTTCAACTCCCTATCAACATCCCTGATTTTTCCACCCACACCTCCCATTCCACACCCAAACATGGGAACAACTCCTGGATTTTCCCACCATTTTTCCATAATTTTCCCACCATTTCTCCGGGTGGGAAAAGCCGCCGTTCCTAAAAATCCAGAATTGTTTTTCTGGGCAGGGAAGGATTTCCACGGAGAGGGACCCAGGAATCCATAACGTTTTCAATTCCCTATCAACATTCCCAATTTTCCCACCGACGCCTCCCATCGCACACCCAAGCACGGGAACAACTCCTGGATTTTCCCCCCGTTTTCCCACCAATTTCCCCATTTTTCCAGGTGGAAAAAGCCGCCATTCCCGAAAACCCGGCGTTGTTTTTCCGGGCGGGGGAGGATTTCCACGGAGCCCGGATCGTCGGAGCTAATTAGCGGAATGGCCCCATTATTTATCCAGGGACACGGAGTCCAATAATTGCTATTGCAGCTCGGAAGCGGCTCCGGGATATTAATTCCCGATTTTTCCTGTCAGCTCCGTACAGTAAAACTTCCAAATGGGCCCCCGAAGGTGCAGAAGCTCATTTTAATCCTCCTTTTTCTTTGGAATTGGCAGAATCTCCTTCCATAAAAGCTGGAAAAAAAGCGGGAGAACGGATAATATTTTGCTCCGAAGGAAGCCGTTAGAAAATCTTATTATTTTTCCCGCTCCCTGACCTTTTCCCGGCTTTCCGCTGGAGGAAAAGTTCCTCGGATTTGGGGGGTTGTGATGTGGGGAGGATTTTTTTTTGGGAGAATCCAGGGAATGGGTTGGGTCTGTTCCCTCTGGAAGCAGGGAAAGGATGGATTGGTGTCCCATGGAAAAGATTTTGGGTGATTCCCATGGCATGGAAGATTTTGGGATTTGCTTTTCCTGGGATTTCTCAGGATTTTTCCCATTGTATTTCCCACCCCTGTACCTCATTCCCATGGCACGGAAGATTTTGGGATTTGCTTTTCCTGGGATTTCTCAGGGTTTGTCCCATTGCATTTCCCACCCCTGGATGTTATTCCCATGGCACGGAAGATTTTGGGATTTGCTTTTCCTGGGATTTCTCAGGGTTTTTCCCATTTCATTTCCCATCCCGGCACTCCAGGAAGGTTCCCAAGGGATTCTCTGCTCTTTGGGGCTGGATTTTGGGTGGGAATCAGGGGAATTTTTCCCAGGGAATTCCTGAGGGATTCTCCACTGGCTGTGACAGGAATTTGGGTGGGAATTCGGAGTTTTCCCCACCCAGATTCCTGAGGGATTCTCTGCTGGCTGTGCCCGGATTTTAGGTGAGAATTAGGGTGGCAATGAGCAGCTTTTCCCACCCACATTCCCAAGGAATTCTCCCCTTGCTGTGCCCAAACTTTGGATGGGAATGAGCATTTTCCCCAGCCAGGATTTTCCAGACAATCCTGGCTGATCCTTGAATGAAAACCCCGGGAACAGCACCAGGAATTCCCTTAAAATTCACCCCATTTAAACCAACCCCAAATCCCAAAACTCCCACAATTCCCCCCAGGAAAAAAAAAAAAAGTGGGAAAAAGGCGATTCCTGGCCGAGCCCAATCCTGGGAATTTCTCCGTGGGCCGGGGAGGCTCCGACGGAAGAAATAAAGGCGGGAAGATCCCGTTTTCTTGGGGAAACTCGTAAAGCCGGTCGGAATCCGACATAAACCACAATTTACACCCGGCATTTATCCTGGAAATTGCGGTTCCGTGCGGCTCACGCAGGCGGATAAATCAAATTTTATGGGATTCTGCGGAGTTCTTCCAGGGAAAGGGAAATTTAGTGGGATTTGAAGGCTTGGGAAAACAGGGGCCGTTCATCCTGGGAAACATCGGCTCCCACATGGAGAAGGATGAAAATCCATCCCTCGGGATTGGAGCTTTTCCTTAAAAAATGGCTCGGTTAAATATTCAAGGGATGAGCCGGGAAAAATTCCCAGGTTTTTTTGGCGTGTTCCTGGTTTGGGGTGGGAAAACTGGGCCTCAGCCCCCCCCCAAAAAAGGGATTTAGGGATGATTCCCGAATTCCTGTGTTCCTGCAATTTGGGAAATTGCTGGAGCACCCCAAATCCCAGATTTCACCTCAATCCCTCCTCCAAATTCCCCATTTTTATCCCAGATCCCTCTAAATCCCAGCTAAAACCATTCCGGGACATCCATTCCCTGGGTAGGACAGGAAAAACCTTCGGAAAACTCTTGGAGGTGGAGGTTGCTTGTCCTAATTAATGCCAGCCTGTCATTAATTAATTGTTATTAATTAGGGGCCTAAATTAATGCCAGGATTTTGGGATCCCTGCTGCAAATATTCCAGAGGTTTTCCCGGGATGGGATCCAGGGGCGACTCCAGCTTTTCCTGGTTTTTTTGGGGCAGGAATGGGGATTTTAGGGAAGGAGCTGCTCCCGCTCCCAATAAAAACAAGGATGGAGCCAAACACTCGGAATTTGCTCCGGGAAGGAGGAAACATTCCAGGCTCCGGAATTTCCATGGGATGGGCCCGGATTTGGGGCCGGAGGCTCCGGTGGCGCTTCCTTCCCTTTGGGATGGGATTCCAGGCTGCCCCCGGGCAGGAAGGAAGGAAGGGAGGAGATCCCGGTGGGATCCGTGGGCACCGGGAACGCCCCCGGATCCGGAAAAGGCAGCTCCGGGATGTTTGTGTGGGATTTTTTTATTTCCCTGCTCTTTTTCCCGGTTTTCCGTGGTTTTGTCCATGGATCAATGGTGGGAGGGGGTTGGGAGGAGATCCCTGAGGATTCGCAGCTCCTGGAATTCTGGAATTCCATCCCGACCCCATTCCGTGATTCCGTGGATCCTCAGGGATCACGGATCTCTCCAAAGGAATCCTCCCATGGAGCCAAAGATTTTCCCACTCCCTTTTCCCAAGGAAAAGAGCTGGATCAGGCTGGATCATTCCCATCCTAATGGAATTTTTCAATGGAATACCAGGGAATACCATCCTAATTTTTCCCTGGAGTACCAGGGAAAAATTCCAGACGTTTTCGGAGGATGATCAGGCCTTTCCCAGGAGAAGCTCTCTGGTGTTATCCCAGTTTTCCAGAAGGAGAAAACCCATCCTTGGATAGGGAAAATTGGATTTTTCTGGCTTTTCTCAGGATCCAGCACTGGGCAGGGACATTCCCCATCATTTGGGGTGATATCCTGGATATTTTCATCGGGAATTGGGATGACAGGACACAGGGAATGTGTTCCAAGTGAAAAAGGAGGAGCTCAGGTGGGATTCTGGGATTCCCTGGATCCCTGGAATTCTCCCAGGCCGCATTGGAGCACCCTGGGATATAATGGGAATTATTCCCTTGGAATTGGATGGGAACAGGATGGGATTTAAGGCCCTTCCACCCCAAACCATTCCACCATTCCTTCTTTGGGATTTTCCCTGGTTTTCCAGCAAAACACGGCGGAGAAAACCAGGGCGGATTTCTGGGAGCAGGTGGAGCTCTCCCCCTTTTCCCCCTCAGCTCCAGGACAATATTCCACCAATATTTGCTCGGGGAAATGAGGAGGCGCCGAAAGAGCCCCGGGAGGAGCAATCCAAACACACCTGGAGCGGGGATGGATCCGCGCCCGTCGCCATGGCGATTATCGGCATCCTCCGGGATGGCGGGAATGGGATAAATCCTGATGGACGCTGGGCAGGCCCAGCCCTGGGCTTTGGGGCTGGTTTTGGGGCTGATTTTAGGATTTTGGACACGCCAGGGTCACTTTGAGCTTTTCCAAAGTGGGAAAGGGATAAATCCTGCCGAATGCTGGGATCCAAAGTGGTTTTAGGGCTGATTTTGGGGCTGGTTTTGGGGCTGATTTTGGGGTTTTGGGGATCTTGGGGTCACTGGGAGATTTTCCAAAGTGGAAAAGGGATAAATCCTGCTGGATGTTGGGATCCAAGGTGGTTTTGGGGCTGGTTTTAGGGCTGATTTTGGGGCTGATTTTGGGGCTGGTTTTGGGGCTAGTTTTAGGGTTTTGGGGACCTTGGTGTCACTGGGAGATTTTCCAAAGTGGGAAAGGGATAAATCCTGCTGGATGTTGGGATCCAAGATGGTTTTGGGGCTGGTTTTAGGGCTGGTTTTGGGGCTGGTTTTAAGGTTTTGGGGATCTTGGTGTCACCGGGAGAATTTCCAAAGTGGGAAAGGGATAAATCCTGCCGAATGCTGGGATCCAAGGTGGTTTTAGGGCTGATTTTGGGGCTGATTTTGGGGCTGGTTTTGGGGCTGATTTTGGGCTGGTTTTGGGGCTAGTTTTAGGGTTTTGGGGACCTTGGGGTCACTGGGAGAATTTCCAAAGTGGGAAAGGGATAAATCCTGCTGGATGTTGGGATCCAAGATGGTTTTAGGGCTGATTTTGGGGCTGATTTTGGGGCTGGTTTTGGGGCTGGTTTTGGGGTTTTGGGGATCTTGGGGTCACTGTGAGCTTTTCCAAAGTGGGAAAGGGATAAATCCTGCTGGATGCTGGGATCCAAGGTGGTTTTAGGGCTGGTTTTAAGCCTGATTTTGGGGCTGGTTTTGGGGCTGTTTTTGCGGCTGATTTTGGGGTTTTTGACACCTTGGGACCACCAGGAGCTTTTCCAAAGTGGGAAAGGGATAAATCCTGCTGGATGTTGGGATCCAAGATGGTTTTAGGGCTGATTTTAAGCCCGATTTTAGGGCTGATTTCGGGGTTTATGACACCTTGGGGTCCCCGGGAGCTTTTCCAAAGTGGGAATTGGATAAATCCTGCTGGACTGAGCAGGTTTGGGGTGATTTTAAGCCCGGCTTTGGGATCCCGAGCCCATCCCCTCCCCCCGGCCGCGCTCCGCGAATCCCCGGGATAAAAAATGGGAAGCGTTTAAATGGTGAATGGGTTTCATGTTCCTGTCAGCGCCGAGGGTTTGTTCCCGTTTATAAACTCATCCGTTTGGAATGACATCGGTTTTATGGGAGCCATCAGCCCTGGGTGACGGCGTTCCCGTGTTCCACCATTACTGCCCGATTGGATTTGCAGTAAAGAACGGGAATGGGAATCGTAAATCTCCCGCCAGGAGATTTAGGGCTCCTGGAAGGGGGAACGGAGCCGATCCCGGCGCTCCTGGAAGGGGGAACGGAGCCGATCCCGGCGTTCCTGAGGGATGGAGGGGTGGCCAGAGGTGGGAGGTGGGTGTAGGGCAGGGAGAGGTTTGGTCCCACTCTGAAATTCCACCAAAAAATGGGGGAAATGGGGAAGAGAACATGGTTTAATTCTGTTCCTTAAAATTCCATAAGAAACGGGGAAAGTGTGGAACAGAAGAACATTCTGGGAGGGAAAATCCTGCCCTGGCTTGGGGTGGGAATATGGGTGGCAGGGAGAGGTTTGATCCCACTCTGAAATTCCACCAAAAAATGTGAGAAATGGGGAACAGAAGAAAATTCCAGGAGGGAAGATCCCGCCCTGGCTCAGGTGGGGCTGGGATGTGTCAATCCCAAACTTTGGATCCGTAGGCAAAGGATGAAGGAGTTGGAATCCCACCAGGATGGCCCTGGAATGGCCCTGGAATGGCCCATCCCAGCTTTCCCCTCTTCAGGTTTCCAAAGGAATTTTAGGAATTCTCCGTGGTCATTGGTCCTTCCTTGAGTATTCCAGAAAAATTCGGGATGGGCCTCCAGGTGTTTCCAAGCGCTGCTCTTTGCTTTGCCCCGGCTCATTCCCACCGATCCAGGAATTCCTGCTGTGGATTCCCAGAGTTCTCCACACCTCGGGAATGCCGCCCCAATCCTAGGGATTATCATGGATTCATTATCCACCCTTCCCATCCTCCCTCTCCTGTCCCTTTATTGTCTCTCCCACCCAGATTTCCTTGTGTTTTCCAAGGATTTTTTGGTGATTTGGCGGCACTTGGCTGATTCCCCACTCCTGGAGATCCCTCAATCCATGCAGGACCCTCCCGGTGTGGAATTCCAGCCCCTCTGGAAGCAAATCCAGCGTTTTTTAACCCAGGATCAGCACAAAGACTCCCCCCGCTCCGTGGATTTTTTTTTCCCCCTCTTTTTCTTTTCCTTAATTCACTGCCCGGCGAGTTCCTGATTGACTCCGGGACCAATTAAAGGAAAATTTAATGGGAGAATGGATGAACTCCCGGAGCTTTCCCGGCCATCCATCACTTTTTTATAGCAGGAGCCGGGAAGGAGCTCAGAACTTCCCGCTGGGAATGGGATAATGAGGAGGGCACGGAGAGGATTCCCGGGGATTGCCGGGATGCGGCTCCAGGCTGGGATTCACCGCCCTGATCCCGGCGTTCCGGGGGCTGCGGGGACCCCTGGGGAGGCTGGAAAATGTTGGGATCATGGGATGGATCCCGGAAACCATCCCTGATCCGTCTGGTTCTGGAGTGAGGGTCAGGAGAGGTGTGGGGCTCCCAAAATCCCATCCTGGAGATTTGGAGCTCCCAAAATCCCATCCTGGAATTCTGGGGCTCCCAAAATTCCACTCCAGAGCTTTGGGGCTCTCAAAATCCCATCCCAGAGCAAAGCCAGGCCCTTCCCATCCCCTCCCAAATCCTGCTTCCCATCCCGGCAGGATTTGATCCAGAGGCAGCAGGAAAAGGAAAAACCCCGTAAAAAAACCCCGTAAAAAACGCCGAGGAAATGGAAACCAGCCCAGGCCCCATTTTTCAGCCGTAACTCCATAATAAAAATAACGGGATAATGATTTTTTTTTGGTTTTCTGGGATGATATTAAAGGCCGGGATATCGATCCCACATTTGCCGGGCCTCGGATGGAGCCGCGGGTTTTGACGGAGAGAGCAATAAAATCCTCACTTTCCCAATTTCCCATAAATGTCAGCGCCGTGTTACAAATTCCCGGTGATGCTCCCGTCCCTCCCTTCCCAGGGAATGGGGGAATGGGGGAACGGCCCCGAGGGGAAAGTTTGGGATCAGATCCGGGCTGGGAAGGGGCTGCGTTCCCACGGGATCCCGTTTCGAGGGTTCTGTTCAATCCCAAATCCCTGGAATTTGGGGTGAGGGCCCAATGTCTGCCCTGGATCCTGCAGCCCTGATCCCACCTGGATTTGGGGTCCTGGAGCTCTGTTTAAACCCAAATTTTGGGATAAGGCCTCAATGTCCCCCTTGGATCCTGGAGTCTGGATCCCACCTGGATTTTGGGGTCCAGGATCCCTGATCCCACCTGGATTTAGGGATAAGGTCCCAATGTCCCCCCTGGATCCCAAAACCCTGATCCAGCTGTGATTTTTGGGGTCCTGGAGCCCTGATCCCACCTGGGATTTTGGGATAGGGGCTAAATATCCCCCCGGATCCCAAGCTCTGATCCCACCTGGATTTTGGGCTCCCAGATCCCTGATTCCACCTGGATTTTGGGATCCCAGAGCCCAGATCCAACTGGGATTTTGGGATCCCAGAGCCCTGATTCCTCCTGGATTTTGGGGTCCGAAACTCTGATCCCACCTGGATTTTGGGGTCCGAAACTCTGATCCCACCTGGATTTTGGGCTCCCAGAGCCCTGATTCCTCCTGGATTTTGGGCTCCCAGAGCCCTGATTCCTCCTGGATTTTGGGGTCCGAAACTCTGATCCCACCTGGATTTTGGGGTCCGAAACTCTGATCCCACCTGGATTTTGGGCTCCCAGAGCCCTGATTCCTCCTGGATTTTGGGGTCCGAAACTCTGATCCCACCTGGATTTTGGGCTCCCAGAGCCCTGATCCCGCCAGGATTCCTACCCAAAGTTCCCCCATCCCCGTTTGGAGCTTCCCTCCCGACCCCCCACATCCCGGATTTATGGCTCTGTGGGAACCCGAGCTGCCATAAAAAGCCGTTCCCTGTTTTTCCGGCCCCGCCATCCGTTATCCGCTGTCATTCCCAGCGCTCCCAGAGGCGGAGGCGATCGATGTTTTGTTTTATCTCCCTTTTTTTCCCAATAATTTTTTTAATCATTTCTCCCGCGGATAAATAATTCCCGGGAAAGCCGCGCTCAGCACTTTTGGAGAGGGGGGGAAAGTGATGAGGTCAGGGCAGGGAGAGGGAGGGAGCGGGGCTGGAGCTTCCCGCGGAATTCCCAACGGGAATGGGGCACGGAGGGGGCGCCCCAAAAATGGGAAATGGGGTTTGGGGGGACTGGGATGGGATGGGATGGGATGGGATGGGAATCAGAATGGGATGGGATGGGATGGATGGATGGGTATGGAATGGGATGGGATCAATGGGTATGGGTATGGGATGGGATGGAATGGGATGGGATGGGATCAATGGGATGGATGGATGTGGGATGGGATCAATGGGATCCAAGGGATGGGATGGGAATGGATGGAATGGGATGGGATGATGGATGGGATGGGATGGGATGGGATGGATGGATGGAAAGGGATGGGATGGGATGGGATGGGATCAATGGGATGAGATGGGATGGGATGGATGGATCAATGGGATGGGATGGGATCAATGGGATCCATGGGATGGGATGCAATGCGATCAATGGGATCAATGGGATGGGATGGGATGGGATGGGATGGGATGGGATGGGATGGGATGGGATGGGATGGGATGGGATGGGAAAAGGGACAGAGATGGGGACAGGGACCTGTCAATTCCGCTTCCCGTGGAATTCCCAGCAGGAATGGGAGATGGAGCTGTCGCCTCAAAAATGGGAAAAGGGGTTTGGGACGACTGGGATGGGATGGGATCAATGGGATGGGAAAAGAGACAGAAAACGGGACGGGGGCCTGCCAACCCCCATCTGCTTCCCATGGAATTCCTAAAGGGAATGGGGCATGGAACTGCCACCCTGAACTGGGGGGAAAAGGGTTTGGAGAGTCTGGGATGGGAACAGGGATGGGGACAAGGACAGGGACAGGGACCTGCCAACCTCCTCTCTGCTTCCTTTGGAATTCCCAGCAGGAATTGGAGATGGAATTGCCGCCCTAAAACTGGGGAAAAGTGGGGGTCTGGACTTCCCTGGGACAGGGGATTTTAGGGATCAGCACAGCCCCTTTTAGGGATGAGAAATTTGGATCCCACGGGTCAGTCCCTTTTGGGCAGAATTGGATTTGGTATCCCAGCCGATATTCCCAGACCCTTTTTGGGGTGGGAAATTTGGGATTTGGGATCCAGCCAGGTTCCCAGCCCTTTTTGGGGTGGGAAATTCGGGATTTGGGATCCCAGCCAGCATTCCCAGCCCCTTTTTGGGGCGGGAAATTTGGGATTTGGGATCCCAGCCGATATTCCCAGCCCCTTTTTGGGGTGGGAAATTTGGGATTTGGGATCCCAGCCGGGGTTCCCAGCCCCTTTTTGGGGTGGGAAATTTGGGATTTGGGATCCCAGCCCCCTGCTGCCGCTCCCGCCGGGGCCGCTCCCTCTCCCGGCTCCAATCCTGAGCTTCTGCTGCTTCCTTGTGGCAAAATCTTGGAATGACACGGCCTTTCCCTGAGTTCCTGGCCCGGGACGCGACCCCAAACCCCGGGAGATTCCCTCGGGAGCAGCTCCAGGGTTGGGATCTCCGGCCCTGGAATCCCGGGAGGGAAATCCTTCAGCCGGGTCCACCCCTGCGCTGACCTTTGGCGGCTCCCGGAGAATTCCCAGTGGGAATTCTGCTGGCCAGCCCTTCCCAGAGGCCGTAAATATTCCCGGGAAGGTGATGGAGGTGCTTGATTTTCCTGGGATACGTTTTTAAAGAGCTGGGATGTAACCCCGGAGTCCTGGTGGGAATTCCCGGGATATTTATGGCAGGAAGGTTCTTTCATTCCCTTCCTTTTATTCCCGAATTTAAGCTCAGGATTAAAGGTGGAATTCCCACATCTGTGACACCCTCAACTCCCCAAAATTCGGGATTTTCCCTGGGATTGCTGCCCCCGTTGGGAATCAGGAAAAGGGGGTGGCCAGGTGGGAGGGTCCCACTGGGATTTGGGATTTGCTCCCAAGGCTCAGCATCCCAAATCCGGTTTATCCATGGCCGGGGGAGCTTCATCCCTCTGCGATTGACCCAGATGGGAAAAAGGGATGGGATGGATGAGACTGGAGAAAAACGGGAAACCTCTGGAAAACCGGGAATGAGCGGCTCCAGTTTGACCTCCAGGTGCCCCAGATCAGCTTTTCCATGGGGAGATTGGGAATAAATCCCAGCAGGAATGGGGCTCATCCCTCCCATTCCCTCTCTCCCTCCTCCACTGGCTCCTTTTGGGGTCCTTGGAGGGGCTCAGGACCCTCTGGAAAACCGGGAATGAGCGGGAAGAGCGGGACCGGTTTGATCTCCAGGTGTCCCATATCAGCTTTCCAAGGGGGAATTAGGGAACAAATCCCGGCAGGAATTGAGGTCACTCCTCCCTCCCTCCTCCTTTGGGGCCCAGAGGTCCTCAGAGGGGCTTGGGACCCTCTGGAAAACCGGGAATGCCAGGGGAAAGCGGCTCTGGGAGTTTGGTCTCCAGCTGCCCCACATCAGCTTTTCCAAGGGGAAATTAGGGAGCAGATTCCAGCGGGAATGGGGGTGGGGTCTCCCTCCCTCCCTCGCTCCCACCGGAGCCGCGGGGTGAAAGCTGAAAGTTGAAGAGTCCAAAGCCGTCAATCCCGACTTTCAGCCGGCGCTGGGAAAGGGAAATATTTGGATAAGGCGCGATCCGGAGCTGCCGCTGTTTACAAATCCCGGTGCCACATCAAACGCGGCTCCCTTTGGGAAGCGCTTCCCGCTCTCCCGGCTCCTTTTGGGAGCTGTCACGGGAATTATTTGATGTTTCCCTCTCTCCTTTGTTTGTTTACGTTCATTAAAGCCGGGAGAATCCATCAAATCCTTGGCTGCGGTCAGCGCGGAGCGCGCGCGGCCGCAGGTGCGGGGCGGCCGGCGATGATGGAGGATCCATTTATCCCGCGGGGCGTGTGGAGGGAATGACACATTCCCGATAAATCCAGCCCCGTTCCCGCCCTCCCGCCTTCCCCCGGCCGCCCTGATGGATGGGTTCCTTATCGGCAACACGGAAAAGCCGCTGTCGAGCCCCGGCCGCGCTTCCCGGCCGGATGCGGGGGCTGATCCCGGCGTTCCGCGGGTTCCCGGGATCAGCCGGGATTTATGGAAGCCGTTCCCCAGCCCTGCTGGGCGTCATCTTGGGCAGAATCCCAAAAAACGCTGGATCCCCCCTGGATTTGTCCCTCTGTGGGGAGTCATCCCAAGTTTCTTGCCTCTGGAATTCCCAAATTTGTTGCCAACGGAATCGAAGAGCTTGGCGTCTCCGGAATTCCCAAATTTGCCGCCTCTGGGATTCCTGAGTTTGCCGTGCCTAAAATTCCCAAATTTGTTGCCTCCAGAATTCCCCAGTTTTCCCGGAATTCCAAACTTTTTCCCAAGTTCTCTGCCTGCAGAATTCCCAAGATTGCTGCGTACAGAACGAGGCCTCCAAGGCCATTCCCAGAAAAACGAGGCTTCCGAGGCCATTCCCGGGAAAACGAGGCCTCCAAGGCCATTCCTGGGAAAATGAGGCCGTCGGGCTAACGAGGAATGGTCGGAGCACACCTGAACGCTCCGGTGGAGCCGGAGCAAAAGTCGGGATTTACGGAGTCCCCGCGCGGACAGGAAAGGACGGGAAGTTTATCATGGATTAGGGAATTAATGGGGATGGATGGGGTGGGCGCTCCATTAGGGAATGATTTAGGATTTTCCGGCTCATTGTGGATCAGGGAGGGCTCGGCCGGGGCAGGGCCGGGGTCGGAATGTTGGGATTGGGGAAGGATTGGGGAACAGGGGAGGAATTTCAGGGATTTTCAAGTTACGGATCCGTCTTTTTATATTTTTATATTTTTATTCCCATATTTTTCACTTTTATGTGCATTTATTGCGAGATAATTTAGGATGGAAAGGATCCTAAAGCTCATCCAGGGCCACCTCCCACCATCCCAGGGTTCCCAGGTTTTTGGGATGAGCTGGGAATGGCAGAGCCCTTCCGGGCTCCGGGATGAGATTCCATGGGCAGATCCTCCATGGGAATTGGGTTTTCCATGGGAATTGGGTTTTCCATGTCCATAACCCAACCAGATTCCAGGGAAAAAGGGCAGCTCCAGCCTCATCCCGCTGAATCCCAGAATTCCAAGACCCTGTTCCCTATTCCCAACGATGGGAATATCAGCAGGATTGGGATAAACTGGGATTTCCGCCCCAAACGCTTCTTCCCCAAAGGAAGGGGCTGGAAACCTTGGGATGTGGGGATGGGAATGGCGAATTCCAAGGTTTTCCTTTGCTCTGCTCCCTGCAGGCCTGGAGGAGATCCCACGATTCCAGGATTCCGGGAATATTTTGAAGCAAGGATACCTGGAGAAGAGATCCCGAGGTAAAACCGGGAATCCCAGGAGAAGATCCAGGGCTGCCACCTGAAAATTTGGGAAAATCCCCAATTTCCAGCCTAAAAAAACCCAGGAAAAATCAGGAAATCCACGGATTTCCACCGGCAGGCGCTTCCAGGTTTTTCCAACGCCTTGCCCGGCTCATTCCCTTTTCCAGAGCATCCAAATTAAATCCTGGAATTAAATTAAGCCCAGCCCAGGCCTGGAGGGCAAAACTAATGAGGAGAAAAAGCCGGGAAAAGCTCCAGGGATTCGGGATCATCCCACATTTAATGCGGAGATAAGAGCCGGGCTCGGAATCAGCCTCGGCCTTATCTCCCTTTTCCCGTGAAAGCCACAAATTATTCCCTTCCCTAATGGGATTTTCTCGGGAATTATTGATGGGGAGAGGCAGGAACAGCTCCTGGCTTTTCCCTGGCTTAACTCCCGCTAATTTCTGATTTAACAACATTTCCCAGAGATTTAACCCCAAACGCGTTCCCTGGCCGCAGCGAATCCACGAGAAACGCATCCCAGAGGAATAAAATGGGGCCTTTTCCCTGCTTCTCCTGATTTTTCCTGACTTTTCCCATTTTTCCCTATTTTTTCCCGTTTTCCAGAGCCCAGCTTTTTCGGCTCCGACTGGCACAAGCGCTGGTGCGTCCTCACCCAACGGAGTTTCCTCTACTACGCCAACGAGAAAAGTGAGTGGGAAAAGAATTCCCAGCTTTTGGGTGGAAAAGTGGGATCTGGCCATGGAAAACCGCAATTCCCAGCTCCTGGACGGGGAAATCCCAGCTGGATTTGGGGTTTTTTTCCATTGGAGCAAAGGGAATTTTTGGGTCATTCCCCTTTCCCTGAATTTTCCAGCCATTTCCCTTTCCCGGATTTTCTGGACGTTCCCCTTGTCTGGAATTTTCTAGACACGTGCCTCAGTTTCCCTCCATGGATAAACCCCCATGAGCTGCATCCAGGGGTGGAAAAAAAGCTGGAAAATCCCAAATTTTCACCCAATTCCCTTTTCCCAGGCAAGCAGCCCAAAGGCTCCTTTCCCATCGAGCGCTACCAGGCCCACCTGGACCCCCAGCTCCGGAAAGATTCCCGGAAAAAATGCTGCTTCCAGCTGCTCTGTCCCGGAAAACGCTCCTACGAGGTGGGAAATGGTGGGGAAATGGGAATTCTGCGGGGGAAATGGGAACTTTGGGGGGAAAATGGGAATTTTTGAGGGATGAAAGGGAATTTTGGAGGGGAAACGGGAATATCAGGGGAGAAATGGGAATGGGTTTCCATGGATTAGACCTGACAGCTTTCCTGGGATAGCCTGGCTAGGATTTCCATGGGTTTCCATGTGTTTCCATGGGTTTCCATGGATTTCCATGAGTTTTCATGGAATTCCATGGGTTTCCATGGGTTAGGTTTTCCACCTTTCCTGGGATATTCTGGCTGTGCTCCGCTCCCACTGGGAGCCAGGAGATAAAATCTGGGAATGGCTTTTCCCGGTGTCCCGGGGTTGGGAATGGCGGATCCCTGTCCCCTCATCCCAAACCCCAAATCCCAAATCCCAAATCCCAAACCCCAAACCCCAAACCCCAAATCCCAAACCCCAAATCCCGGGATAACGGATTCTCCCGGCAGTTCGCAGCTCCGAGCCCGGCCGAGGCCCAGGATTGGGTGGAGCAGATCCGGTTCCTCCTCAGGGGTGAGTCTGGAGCCGTTCCCGGTTTTTGGGTTTTTGGGATCTTTGGGAAGCGTTTTCCCACCTGGATCGGGGCTTTCCATCCACCCACGCCCGGATTTGTGGGGAGTTGCTCCAGCTGGAGGCAGAGAAAATTCCAGAAACTCTTTGGAACCCTCTGGAATTTTCCAGGACCTCTGGAACCCCCCCAGGTGCATCCCTTCAGGACTCATCCCTGAATTTGGGGCTATTTCCTGGGATTTTCCATCTTTCTTTCCTTGGTTTTTTCCTTGTTTTTTTGCCCATTCTCGGGTGCAGGATTTGGATCCTGATCCCGCCCCTCTGGAATCGGGAGAATTCCCACTTTTCCATCCCTTTTCCCCTCTTTCCCGGCAGACCTGAGCTCCCTGACCATTCCCTGCGACGAGGATGAGGAGGAGGAGGAGGAGGAGGAGGAAGAGCTCTCCAAGGACCGGGACAGCTCCGATTCCATGAACAATTCCCAAAATTCCACCCTGAATCCCGAGGAGCCGGAGCTGGAAGACGAAGACATCTACGAGGTGATGCCAGGTGAGCTCCCAGATTCCCAACTTTTCCTTGGAAAAAACGTAAGGAAACCCCGACTGTTCCCACACCAGCACCATTCCCACATCTCTGCTTTTAACCCACCCAAAATTCCAAGGTTTTATCCCATTTCTTTATCCCGAGCTTTTGATGGACCTCCCAAATCCAAACCCTGTTTTTCTGGGAATTTCAGATCCAGGGATTCTGCTGGAGCAGCCCTCAGAGTTTTGATGGATTTACATGGATTTTCATGGGGTTTCATAGATTCCCATGATTTTCCAATCATTTCTATGGGTTTTCATGGTTTTTCCATGGATTTCCATGGGTTTCCATTAATTTCCATGGGTTTTCATGGATTTCCACGAGTTTCCATGGATTTCCATGGATTAGGTTTTCCAGCCTTCCTGAGGTAGCCTGGCAAGGGTTTCCATGGATTTCCATGGATTTCCATAGACTTCCAAGGGTTTCCATGGATTTCCATAGACTTCCAAGGGTTTCCATGGATTTCCATGGACTTCCAAGGGTTTCCATGGATTTCCATGGACTTCCAAGGGTTTTCATGCATTTCCATAGATTTCCATGGATTGGCCTTCCCAGCTCCCCTGGGATAACCCAACTCTTCATCTTGGGAACTTTTGGGATCTTCTTCCATCCCAAACCCCCCAAAATCCAAGGAAAATCCCCAATCCCATCCTCCCACCGCCCCCTTCTCCCTCCTTTACCTCCTGACCAAAAAACCACGGAAAAAAAACCCGGGAGACGGGAATGAAAAAACCGGGAAAAGCCACGGAGAGATAATTTCCTCGGCGTTAATGAAGTTTTACAAAAACAGACGCGGCCGAGGCCAAATAAAATTTCACAGGTGATAAATTTTTCCAATTTCCCGGGAAGGATTCGATGGGAATGTTAAATCAGGAGTGAAGGTGTCCGTTCGGAAGCGCCGAGCGCTGCCGGGGAATTTTATCGACTGGAAAATTGAATCAAATTGCTCCATTAAAAACTCGGCTCCGCAGAGATTCCGAAGCTTCCCGGGATGCGCCGGCGGCTCCGGACCCCCGGGATGAGGATCCCAAAAGTGGGGTGGGAGGGAGAAGCGGAATTTTCCAAAGTTTTCCAGCTTTTGGCTTTGATTCCGTCCTGGAGAATCCAAGTGTTGGGTGGGGTTGGGAAGGCAGAGCTTCACTTGCAGGCCTGATCCAGGAAAACCCTTGGATCCATTGGATTTCATTCCAGCAAAACCCTTGGATCCATCAGATTTGATTCCAGTAAAACCCTTGGATCCATCGGATTTGATTCCAGGAAAACCCTTGGATCCATCGGATTTGATTCCAGCAAAACCCTTGGATCCATTGGATTTGATTCCAGGAAAACCCTTGGATCCATCGGATTTCATTCCAGGAAAACCCTTGGATCCATCAGATTTGATTCCAGAAAACCCTTGGATCCATTGGATTTGATTCCAGCAAAACCCTTGGATCCATCGGATTTGATTCCAGGAAAACCCTTGGATCCATCAGATTTGATTCCAGGAAAACCCTTGGATCCATCGGATTTGATTCCAGGAAAACCCTTGGATCCATCGGATTGATTCCAAAACTTGATCATTGGATGATTCCAGCAAAACCTTGATCCTCGATTGTCGCAAACCTGGATGGTGGGGAGGGGCATCTCCATCTCCATGGATCCCATTCCTGAATTTCCCAGCCCAAAATCCTCCAGGAATGTGCCTGGGAACGGGACAAGGGATGTCCGTGGGATGGGAAATGGGTTTTCCATGGATGGGAAATGGGTTTTCCATGGATGGGAAATGGGTTTTCCACGGATGAGGACGGAAATTTGGGATGCTCCACCCAGCTCCATTCCCTTCCCATTTTCCCAGGCCTTCCCAGCCCCTCTGGAATCCGCCTTTTCCCCGGGATCCCTTCCATCCCTTCCTCCCTCACATTCCCAGCCTGGAATTTCCCCTCTGGAATTTCCTCTTCCTCTCTTCCTGCAGGAATTCACGGATTTGGTTTTCCCGGTGCCCACAACAATTCCAATTTCCCATTAAAATCTTCCCTAATTCATCCTCTCCCCACCATCAATCCGGGAATTTTTTATTCCCAGGATTCCCTCAGAGCCCTGGAGCTGCCGCAGCTGCGACATTCCAGGATTTTCCCTGATTTTCCCGCTGTTTTTCCCGGATTTTTCCACTGTTTTTTCCCTCCCCAGATGAGGAGCTGCCCCCGCCATTCCCGGAGGATGAGGAGGATCTCGGGAGTGAGGAGGGTAAGGTCCCAATCCAAAGGATTCCCAGGGTATGGATGGGGGGAATATTTTGGGATTTTGGCCACTTTGGAGCACCCTGGGCTGTGGAAAACGTGGGGAATGGGAAAATTCCAGGGATTTGACTCCTCCCAGTGGTGGAATTCCACTTGGGAAGACTCTTCCCGATGGGATGAGGAGACATCTCCCAAAATTCCTGGGATAAAGGAGGTGTTTGGGATTTTCTAAGTGGGATTTTTATCCCTAAAAAGCCAGGGCGGGATCCCGCAGGAATTTTGGGATCCATCCCCCCAGAATTCCATCGGATATTCCCGGGATGCCTCCAACGCCCTCCCGTCCCTCTGGGGAGCAGGGAAGGAGCTGGGATGAGAATTCCTGGGAAAGGAATCCCTGGAAAACTGGGACCAAACTCTTTGGGGAGCGCCAATCCCTCAGCCAGCCAGTCCGTGATGGAATTCCATGGAATTCCCAACATTTCCCAGCCGCAAAATTCAACATTCCCAATGGATTTGGGGCCTTTCCCATCCTGGAGAAGCTCCAGGAGAACTCTCGGCTCTGGAATCTCCTCCATGATCCTGCGTCCATAAATCCCTCACCAACCTGACCCCTTTTTTTCCCCCTTTTTCCCAGAAAATTCCGACTGGGATTATTCCAATTACTACCAGGGATTGTGGGATTGCCGCGGGGACAATCCCGACGAGCTCTCCTTCCAACGGGGCGACCTCATCCACATCCTCAGCAAGGTAGGAGATGGAATTTTTGGGGAATTTGTGTGAATTTTTGGGAAAAATATTTGGGGATTTTTTGGGGAATTTTTTGGGAATTTTTGTGATTTTTTCTTTTTAATTTGGCTCATTTTCCATTTTATTTCCCATTTCCAATGGGGCAAATTCATCCACATCCTCAGTGAGGTAGGAGCAGGAATTTTTTGGGGATTCAAGCTCATTTTCAAGGCCAAAAGGTGCTAAAATCACCCAAAATTAAGATTTAAAAGTAAATTAATGACATCAGGTGAGGCAGTTATTAGTTTCACTGGGTTTTACTGGGTTTTATTGGTTTTTACTGGTTTTCACTGGATTTTATTGGATTTTCACTGGTTTTACTGGTTTTTACTGGGTTTTAATTGTTTTTTACTGGTTTTTACTGGATTTCGTTGGATTTTTACTGGGTTTGGGGCCTATTTGGGCCTTGCTTTGGGCTCGGAGGAGCAGCTTCCCCTCCCGATCCTGCACTTGGCTCTGGAAACCTGTGAACTCCTCATTTTTGGGGATTCCTGATTTGGGAATTTGGGGAATTGCCTGAGCTGGGACCCCCCCAGGCCGTGTTCATCCAGGGGTGAGGAGGAGGAGGAGGAGGAGGAGGAGGAGGAGGGAAAAGGTTGGGAATGTTCACTCAGCTGCGCCTTAATTTCCTTTTCAATCTTGTCCCAATTAATTTCGCGGAATTAATCTCGCGGCGCCCGCTGGCTCCGACCGCGGAATAGCGGCTCCTATAAAATCCCATCTGGCGCCTTCCCGGCCTGGCATTCCCGGGAAATCTGGGCGCCGGGAGCAGAATGGGGTCAGGGAATGGTGGAATTGTCGAGGCTGGATCTGGGCGTGATCCCCGATGAGGAAACCGAGCCTGTCCCGGTGTTCCTTGGGCACTTCCAGGGAAATCGGGCCCAGTTTGATGCCGGGAATCCCGGGAATGCTGATCCCAAGGGATCCTGGATCGGGGAGGTGCAGGGTGACAACCCCAGAGGTGCCAACGGCTCATTCGGAAAACCCTTGCCAGGAAAACACGCTGGGAATTCACTTGGGAAAAGGGAAGAGTCATTCTCATCCCTAATTCCCATCTCTAATTCCCATCCCTAATTCCCATCCCCAATTCCCATCCCAAATTCCCATCTCTAATTCCCATCCCAAATTCCCATCCCCAATTCCCATCCCAAATTCCCATCCCAAATTCCCATCTCTGGAAGTGCCCAAGGCCAGGCTGGACTGGGGTAGCAGGAGGGATCCCAGCCCATGGCAGGGCTGGGAATGGGATGGGGTTTGAGCTCCTTCCCACTCACCTCATCCCAGAATTCCATAATCCAAACCAAACCCCGTTCCCATATCCCCATTCCCGGCCCTGTTCCCCTTTTCCCATCCCAGCGGTTCCTCCTTCGGGATAATTGTGGGAATGCAGGATCCGTTCATTCCCTCCATCCCTGCCTAAACCGGGATCCGTTCATTCCCTCCATCCCTCCCGGTAGAACCGGGATCCGTTCATTCCCTCCATCCCTGCCCCAACACCGGGATCCGTTCATTCCCTCCATCCCTCCCGGTAGAACCGGGATCCGTTCATTCCCTCCATCCCTGCCCCAAAACCGGGATCCGTTCATTCCCTCCATCCCTGCCCGGTAAAACCGGGATCCATTCATCCCCTCCATCCCTGCCCGGGAACACCGGGATCCGTTCATTCCCTCCATCCCCGCCCCAACACCGGGATCCGTTCATTCCCTCCATCCCTGCCCGGTAGAACCGGGATCCGTTCATTCCCTCCATCCCTGCCTAAACCGGGATCCGTTCATCCCCTCCATCCCCGCCGGTAGAACCGGGATCCGTTCATTCCCTCCATCCCTGCCCCAACACCGGGATCCGTTCATTCCCTCCATCCCTGCCTAAACCGGGATCCGTTCATTCCCTCCATCCCTGCCCCAAAACCGGGATCCGTTCATTCCCTCCATCCCTGCCCTAAAACCGGGATCCGTTCATCCCCTCCATCCCTGCCTAAACCGGGATCCGTTCATCCCCTCCATCCCTGCCCCAACACCGGGATCCGTTCATTCCCTCCATCCCTCCCGGTAGAACCGGGATCCGTTCATTCCCTCCATCCCTGCCCGGTAGAACCGGGATCCATTCATCCCCTCCATCCCTGCCCGGGAACACCGGGATCCGTTCATTCCCTCCATCCCCGCCGGTAGAACGGGGATCCGTTCATCCCCTCCATCCCTGCCTAAACCGGGATCCGTTCATTCCCTCCATCCCTGCCCCAACACCGGGATCCGTTCATTCCCTCCGTCCCTGCCCCAACACCGGGATCCGTTCATTCCCTCCATCCCTGCCCGGAACACCGGGATCCGTTCATTCCCTCCATCCCTACTGGTAGAACCGGGATCCGTTCATCCCCTCCATCCCTGCCCGGTAGAACCAGGATGCGTTCATTCCCTCCATCCCTGCCCCAACACCGGGATCCGTTCATTCCCTCCATCCCTCCCGGTAGAACCGGGATCCGTTCATCCCCTCCATCCCCGCCGGTAGAACCGGGATCCGTTCATTCCCTCCATCCCTCCCCGTAGAACCGGGATCCGTTCATTCCCTCCATCCCTGCCTAAACCGGGATCCGTTCATTCCCTCCATCCCTGCCGGTAGAACCGGGATCCGTTCATTCCCTCCATCCCTGCCTAAACCGGGATCCGTTCATTCCCTCCATCCCCCCCGGTAGAACCGGGATCCGTTCATCCCCTCCATCCCCGCCGGTAGAACCGGGAGCGGGAAGCGCCGGCAGAGCATCCCCGCTCCCCGCGGCAGCCGAAGGCGCGGGGTGACATCTAGTGGTGGCATTTTCCGTGGGTTCGGGGACGGGACCAGCCCCGAGCTCCCTCCCCGCTCCGTCCCCGGAGGCGGCGCGGGATGAGCTCGGCCCGGGCTCAGCTGCGCCCGGTGCCCGCAATGGGCCCGCTGGGAACGGCGGCAGCGCCGGGATGGCGGCAGCTGGGAGGCAGCGGTGACCCCTCGGTCACCCCCGGTCACCCCCGGTCACCCCCCGGTCACCCCCCGGTCACCCCCCGGCACCCCCTGGTCACCCCTCGGTCACCCCCGGTCACCCCCCGGTCACCCTTGGTCACCCCTCGGTCACCTCTTGGTCACCCTTGGTCACCCCTCGGTCACCCTCAGTCACCCCTCTGTCACCCCCGGTCACCCCCGGTCACCCCTCGATCACCCCTCTGTCACCCCTCGATCACCCCTCGGTCACCCCCAGTCACCCACAGGTCACTTCTCAATCACCCCTCGGTCACCCCCGGTCACCCCCCGGTCACCCCCGGTCACCCCCGGTCACCCCCCGGTCACCCCCGGTCACCCCCGGTCACCCCTCGGTCACCCCCCGGTCACCCCTGGTCACCCCTCGGTCACCCCCGGTCACCCCCGGTCACCCCCGGTCACCCCCGGTCACACCCGGTCACCCTCGGTCACCCCCCGGTCACCCCTCGTCACCCCCCGGTCACCCCTCTGTCCACCCCCGGTCACCCCCGGTCACCCTCCCCGGTCACCCCCGGTCACCCCTCTGTCACCCCGGTCACCCCCGGTCACCCCCGGTCACCCCCGGTCACCCCCGGTCACCCCCCGGTCACCCCTCGGTCACCCCCGGTCACCCCTCGGTCACCCCCGGTCACCCCGGTCACCCCCCGGTCACCCTTGGTCACCCCCGGTCACCCCCGGTCACCCCGGTCACCCTTGGTCACACCCTTGGTCACCCCCGATCATCCCTTGGTCACTCCCTGGTAACCCCTTGGTCACTCCTCTGTCACCTCTCTGTCACCCCTTTGTCACTCCTTGATCAACCCTGGTCATCCCTCGGTCACCTCTGGTCACCCCCAGACACCCCCTGGTCACCAGTGATCCCCTGGTCACCCTTGGTCATCCTTAGTCACCCCTTGGTCACTCCTTGGTCACTCCTTGGTCACCCCTTGGTCACCCCTTGGTCACTCCTTGGTCACCCCTTGGTCACCCCTTGGTCACTCCTTGGTCACCCCTTGGTCACTCCTTGGTCACCCCTTGGTCACCCCTTGGTCACTCCTTGGTCACCCCTTGGTCACCCCTTGGTCACCCCTTGGTCACCCCTGGTCACCCCTTGGTCACCCCCTGGTTGTCCCCTTGCCACCCCTAAGTCGCTCCATGGTCACCCCTCGATCAGCCCTGGTCACTTCCCGACACCCCCTGGTCACCCCCCAGTGATCGCCCTTGGTTATCCCTGGTCACTTCTGGTCACCTCTGGTCACTCCCAGTCACTCCTGGTCACACCTTGACCATTCCCTGGTCACCCCTGATCACCCCCTGGTCACCTTTGGTCACCTTGGTTATCCCCGGTCACCTCTGGTCACTCTTGGTCACTCTTGGTCACTCCTCCATCACCCCTTGGTCACCCCCGTGGTCACTCCTGGTCACCTCCAGGACAGGGACAGGGACAGGGACGGGATGGGTTTGGGGACAGGGACAGGGACAAGGCCAATCCCAACCCTCAGGGCCTCACCTGCGCATCCCCAAATCTGCATCCCGAATTTTCCTCATCCTCAGGAATGAACCCTGCGCGTTCCTGACCCCGAATCCCGAATTTTCCTCACTCAGGGCCTCACCTGCGCATTCCCGACCCTGAATCCCAAATTTCCCCCCATCCATCCTCACCTGCCCATCCCTGATGCTCCATCCCAAATTTTGGTGTTTTATCCCAAGTTTCAGTGCTCCATCCCAAATCCCAGATGCTCCATCCCAAATTTTGGTGTTTTATCCCAAATTTCGGCGCTCCATCCCAAATCCCTGATCTCCATCCCAAATTTTGGTGTTTTATCCCAAATTTCAGTGCTCCATCCCAAATCCCAGATGCTCCATCCCAAATTTTGGTGTTTTATCCCAAATTTCGGCGCTCCATCCCAAATCCCTGATCTCCATCCCAGATTTTGGTGTTTTATTCCAAATTTCGGTGCTCCATCCCAAATCCCTGCTCTCCATCCCAGATTTTGGTGTTTTATCCCAAATTTCGGTGCTCCATCCCAAATCCCTGATCTCCATCCCAGATTTTGGTGTTTTATCCCAAATTTCGGCGCTCCATCCCAAATCCCTGATCTCCATCCCAGATTTTGGTGTTTTATCCCAAATTTCGGCGCTCCATCCCAAATCCCTGATCTCCATCCCAAATTTTGGTGTTTTATCCCAAATTTCAGTGCTCCATCCCAAATCCCTGATCTCCATCCCAAATTTTGGTGTTTTATCCCAAATTTCAGCACTCCATCCCAAATCCCTGATCTCCATCCCAAATTTTCCCCATCCGCAAGGATTCATCTGCATGTTCCCAGTGCTCCATCCCAAATTTTGGTGTTTTATCCCAAATTTCGGCGCTCCATCCCAAATCCCTGATCTCCATCCCAGATTTTGGTGTTTTATCCCAAATTTCGGTGCTCCATCCCAAATCCCAGTGCTCCATCCCAGATTTTGGTGTTTTATCCCAAATTTCGGCGCTCCATCCCAAATCCCAGACGCTCCATCCCAGATTTTGGTGTTTTATCCCAAATTTCAGCGCTCCATCCCAAATCCCTGATCTCCATCCCAAATTTTGGTGTTTTATCCCAAATTTCGGTGCTCCATCCCAGATTTTGGTGGTTTATCCCAAATTTCGGTGCTCCATCCCAGATTTTGGTGTTTTATTCCAAATTTCGGTGCTCCATCCCAAATCCCTGCTCTCCATCCCAAATTTCCCCCATCCGCAGGGATTCACCTGCACGTTCCCAGTGCTCCATCCCAGATTTTGGTGTTTTATCCCAAATTTCGGCGCTCCATCCCAAATCCCTGCTCTCCATCCCAAATTTCCCCCCTCCTCAGGGATTCGCCGGCCCATTCCAGGGATAAACCCCTCAGGAAAAGCCGGAATTCCATCCCCAGGAATTCCGGGACAAACTCGGGTCCGTTCCTCATCCCGTAAATCCCGGGAATGTCGGGGCTGGAAAATTCCCAGGAATTCCGGGATGTTCCCACATTTCCTTGGGAATCCCAAAGGATCCTGGAAAACCGGGAGGGATTTGGGATCAGCACCTTGGGAATTTCCTGGGATGGGCCTCGGGTGGGAAAATGAATTCATTTAATAAATGTAATAAATTTAATTAATTAATGGAATAAAGGAACTAGTTAATAAATAGGGTCATTAATAAATTCTATATTCATTCTTAATTATTAAATAAGGAGGTGGGTTAATGATAAATTAATAAAAATCAGGGAAAGAAATTACTTATAAATTAATAAATAATCAGGTAAATTAATGGTAATCAATTAATAAATAATCAGGTAAACTAACGTTAATTAATTGATAAAAACGGAAATAAATTGATTATAAATTAATAAATTAACAAGGAAACAAGCAGGTAAATTAATGTTAATTAATTAATAAACAGCTATTTAAATCCAATAGAAATCAATACATAAACAGGTAAACAAACAGACAAATAAATGTTAATTAATTCATTATCAATTACTGAATAAACAGGTAAATACACAGGTACATGAACCCATTAATTAATTATTAATTCATTATAAATTAGTAAATAAACAGGTGAACAAAGAGGTCAATAAATGTTAATTCATTATAAATTACTAAACAAACAGGTAAACAGAGAGGTAAATTCATGTTCATCAATAATAAAAATAATTTAAGAATAATTAATAATAATAAATAAAATTTAAAAGTAAGAAAATTGCTATTAAAATAATGACAAATAATAATTTAATTTAATAAATGGTAGGATTAATAAATAAACAGGCAAATAAAACAAATTCATGGATCCCCGCATTAAAACTGGGATTTTCTATTTTTAATTTAATATTTTATATCTAATGTTTTGTATTTTGTACCTTATAATTTCTAGTTTATATTTTAAAATTTACATTTTAGTTTTTTCATTTTTAATTTTTTGTACTTTACATTTTACGTTTTCTATTTTGCATTTTATATTTTAATTTTTGTATTTCATTTTTAAATTTAATATTTTAAATTTGACATTTTAATCTTTATATTTTATCTTTTAAATATTTTAAATCTATTTAATTTTTTATATTTTATGTTTTATAGCTTATACTTTATTTTTAAATTTTTTAATCTTATTTTTATATGCTATACTTTGCTTCTTTTTTACATTTTATATTTTATTTGTTATATTTTTAATTTTACGTTTTATACTTTATATTTCTGTTTTAAAATTTTTATAATTTTTATATTATATTGTCATTTTTACACTTTCTATTTTCTATTTTCCACTCCCTGTTCTGTCTCCATCCCGTCCCTCCGCACCCACCCCTGCCGGCAGATTCGGGAATTTTTCCATGGAAAACCGCGGGAAAAAGAGAGAAACTGAGGGGGAAAAAACCAATCCCAAAACATCCCAGAAATCCCAAAACATCCCAGAAATCCCCGAAATCCCCGAAATCCCTGAAATCCCCGAAATCCCCGAAATCCCCGAGCTGACCCCAAATCCCGGCGGGAATTCCGCGCATTCCGGACATTCCCCGGCTCCGTTCCCTCCCTCTGGAATCCCTGGAATTCCCGGAATTCCCGAGCCCTTCCCGCAGATCCCGAACTAATCCCGAGTTTAAAACGATCCCCCCCCCAAAAAAACCCCAAAAAACCCAAAACAAAACAAAAAAAGGAGCGGCGGGAAATCCGGGATGGGGGGAGCCTGGATTTGGGGGGAAAATGGGAATTTTCCAGCTCCAAATCCCGCTGATCCCACTGGGGTTGATCCCCCCAGGGTCCTTCCCCTTTTCCCCACATCCCAAAATTCCCAATCCTGAGGGAAAAATCCCCGAAATTCCCAATCCTGAGGGAAAATCCCCGAAATTCCCAATCCTGAGGGAAAAAACCCAAAATTCCCAATCCTGAGGGAAAAAACCCAAAATTCCCAATCCCGAGGGAAAAAACCCAAAATTCCCAATCCTGAAGGAAAAATCCCCGAAGTTCCCAATCCTGAAGGAAAAATCCCCGAAATTCCCAATCCTGAGGGAAAAACCCCAAAATTCCCAATCCTGAGGGAAAATCCCCGAAATTCCCAATCCTGAGGGAAAATCCCCGAAATTCCCAATCCTGAGGAAAAATCCCCGAAGTTCCCAATCCTGAAGGAAAATCCTGGAATTCCCAATTCCAGGGGATTTGGGATCACCAAATAACCGGGATCAGGAATCCCGCTGGAAAAGGAAGTGTTTGGGATGGGATTGGGATTGGGATTGGGCTGAAAACCTGGAAGAAAAGGGGCGGTTCAGCCAATTCCCGATAAATTCGTGACGTGCCCGTGTCCCCTTCCCCAATCCCCCTCCAGGGTTGTCCCCAAATCCCCTTTCCCTGCCCCAAATCCAGGGAATTTCAGGGAACAATCGCGGTGACTTCTGGAGCGGGAAGCGACGCCGGGGTTTTGTCTGGAAAGCGATTTTTGATGGGATTTTAATGGGATTTTAATGGGATTTTCGGATCGGGTTTTTTAAACGGAAATTTAATAGGACTTTTAAAGCGGGATTTTAAATCTGATTTTTAAATGGGATTTTGGATCTGGTTTTTGATCCGGTTTTATTTCGGATCCATCCCGGAACCGGCACTTGCTGCTCCCAAATCCGCACCCCGCTCCCTTTTTGGGGGATTTGGGGTTCGGGATTTGGGGTGGATGCGGAATTATCGCAAACCCTCCCGCAGCTCCGGCCGCGACTCCAAAGCCGAAAATCATCGGCCTCAGAGCAAATTTCGGAACCGGAGCAGCGTGCGATAAACCAAATAAAAATCACTCCCTCTTTTTTATTTCATTTCATTTCATAATTTTTTTTTTCCCCTTTTTTTCTTGCCCCCGCTGGGATAGGCGGGAAAGGTTCATTTTTTTTCCCTCCCTCCCTCTCTCACAACTCTGCCATTAACTCGAGCCGGGAAGTTTTTCCCCGTGAAAAACGGCCAATTTTGGTGTTGTTCTCCCCGCTCGGCAGCGGCGTTATTAAAATGCTAATTTAAGAGCGGAAAAAAAAAAAAGGGAAAAAAAAAAAAACAAGAAGGGAAAAAAAAAAAGCGGAGCTAAATATCTGGCGGTGCCGCAGCCTAATTGCAGCCCATAATGAGCTCTGGAAATGCGAGTGCCCCCGACACACGGAGAGCATCAACAGCCGCCGACACCTCATTAGCGGCCGCCTTCATTAATTCTGCCGGCCCCGCGCTGACCCCGCCGGGGGCCGGGGGGCGCAGGTGGAGCCGCCCCAGCGGCCCCGGGGACCGGCGGCGGGGCCGCTCCGGTTGCCGCGGCAACGCGGGGGATGCGGCAGAGCCCGAGCGCTCCTCGGGGCGCGCTGCGGAGCGCGGGGTGCGGAGCGGGGCGGCGGGGAGGGGGGAGAGCCGGTTACGGGGGGCTTCACACCGGTTATGGGGTGTTTGACATCATTCTGGGGTGTTTCACACCGGTTATGGGGGCTTCACACCGTTAGGGGGGTTGACACCGGTTACGGGGGGCTTACACCGGTTTATGGGGGCATTCACACCGGTTATGGGGGGCTTCACACCGGTTACGGGGGGCTTCACACCGGTTATTATGTTGGGGTTCACCGGTTACGGGGGGTTTGCACACCGGTTACGGGGTGATTCACGCCGCTTACGGGGGGCTTCACACCGTTATGGGGGGCTTCACCCTGATTCTGGGGGTTTCAACCCGATTCGGGAGTGTTTCACACCGGTTATGGGGTGTTTGACACCGGTTATGGGGGGCTTCACACCGGTTACGGGGGGCTTCACACCGTTATGGGGGGTTTGACACCGGTTATGGGGGGTTTGACACCGGTTATGGGGTGTTTGACACCGGTTATGGGGGGTTTGACACCGGTTACGGGGGGCTTCACACCGTTATGGGGGGTTTGACGCCGGTTATGGGGGGCTTCACACCGGTTATGGGGGGTTTCACACCGGTTATGGGGTGTTTGACATCGTTCTGGGTGTTTCACCCGTTCTGGGCTTCCACCGATACCTTTGCACCTCCAGTTCACGGGTGGTGGTGCGGGGGGTGCGAGCGCCGGTTATTGGGGTGTTTCAACAACCGGTTACGGGGGGCTCACACCGGTTACGGGGTGTTCACACCGGTTACGGGGGCTTCACACCGGTTACGGGGTGTTACACCGGTTATGGGGGGTTTGACACCGGTTATGGGGTGCTTCACACCGGTTATGGGGTGTTTGACCCGATTCTGGGGTGCTTCACCCCGATTCCTGCATCCCCGAACCTCCAAATCCCGCAGTTCAGCGCCGGTGCGGCGGGGAGGTGCGAGCGCCGGTTATGGGGTGCTTCACACCGATTCTGGGGTGTTTCACCCCGATTCCTGCATTCCTGAACCTCC
The DNA here is from genome assembly GCF_028769735.1 of Zonotrichia leucophrys gambelii. Lineage (NCBI taxonomy): Eukaryota > Metazoa > Chordata > Aves > Passeriformes > Passerellidae > Zonotrichia > Zonotrichia leucophrys. The sequence continues at coordinate 6,052,585 of NC_088196.1, read as the reverse complement.
AAATCCCGCAGTTCAGCGCCGCCGCTCCTGGAGAGGTGAAAGCCCCAATTCTGGGGTGTTTCACCCCGATTGCAGCACATTACACCCCGATTCCTGCGTCCCTGAACCTCCAAATCCCCCAGTTCAGAGCCCGTGCTGCCGAGGAGGTGCCAGCGCCAGTTACGGGGCGTTTCACCCCAATTATGGGGTGTTTCACCCCGATTCTGGAGTGTTTCACCCCGATTCTGGAGTGTTTCACCCCCAATTCCTGCGCATTTCACCCCATTTCCCGCACGTTGCACCTCGATTCCAGAGTGTTTCACCCCAGTTCCGGCACGTTTTCCCCCCGAATCCTGCATCCCCGAAACTCCCAATCCCCAAATTCATCACCACCACTCCCGGAGAGGTGAAAGCTCCGATTCTGGAGTGTTTCCCCCCAATTCTGGCACATTTCTCCCCAATTCCTGCATCCCTGAAACTCCCAAATCCCTGAGTTCATCCCTCAGGTAGTCCTGGAGATGTGAACCCCCCAATTCCCACACATTTCCCCCCAATTCCTGCATCCCTGAAATTCCAAATCCAATGGATCCCGCTCATCCCCCTGCTCTCTGCTCATCCCTGCACCCCCGGCTCCTCCTGAACCCCAAAAATTCCTGAATCCTGAGCTTTCCCCCAATCCCTGCACCCCCAAATCCTCTCTGCACCCCTGGCTCCTCCTGAACCCCAAAAATTCCTGAATCCTGAGCATCCCCCCAGTTCCTGCACCCCTGAAACCCCAAATCTGACATTCCTGCACCCCCCAGATCGTCCTGGACCCAAAAAATTCCTGAATTCTGAGTTTTCCCCACAATCCCGATATCTCTGAACCCCCAAATCCTCTCTGCATCCCTGGATCCCCCTGGACCCCAAAAATTCCTGTATCCTGAGCACTCCCCAATTCCTGCACCCCCGAACCTCCAAATCCAACATTTCTGCAGCCCCCAGATCTTCCTGGACCCCAAAATTCCTGAATCCCGAGCATCCCCCAATCCCTGCACCCCCGAACCCTCCCTGTACCCCCCGAGCTCTTCCTGAACCCCCAAAATTCCCAAATCCCGAGCATCCCCCAATCCCTGCACCCCCAAATCCTCTCAGACCCCCAGCTCCTCACAACCCCAAAATTCCCAAATCCCGAGCATCCCCCAATCCCTGCACCCCCAAATCCTCTCAGCACCCCCAGCTCCTCACAGACCCCCAAAATTCCCAAATCCCGAGCATCCGCCAATCCCTGCACCCCCGAACCCTCCCTGTACCCCCCGAGTCCTTCCTGAACCCCCAAAAATTCCTGTATCCCGAGCATCCCCCAATCCCTGCACCCCCAAATCCCTTACACCCCCAGCTCTCCTGACCCCCAAATTCCTTAATCCCGAGCATCCCCCAATCCCTGCACCCCGACCCTCCCTAGTACCCCCAGCTCTCCTGACCCCAAAATTCCTGTATCCCGAGCATCCCCCAATCCCTGCACCCCCGAACCCCCAAACTCTCCCTGCAGGTTTTTATTTCCATTTTTCGGCGCTCCTCCTCCCTCCCCCGCCATCGCGGGCGCTCGGGCCCCCCAGCTCCCCGGGAATCCCGGCCGAGCCCCGGCCCTGCCCTCCCGCTGCCCTCGCCGTGCCCCCCGTTCCGCCGTGCACTCCAGATGAACCGGCGCGGCGGCGGCAATGGCCCTTGAAGCGCGCCGGGGAGGTGATTTAGGAGAATATTAAAGGCGAAGCGGAGCTGCGGCGGCGCCTCTCTCGGGGCGAGCGGCAGGAGCGCGGGCACAGATGGGCCCGGCAGATGAAGCATTTCCGTCACATCGTCCCCAGCCGCGCTCGCCGCCGCCTCGGGCTCCGCCGCGCAATAAAGAGCGGCCCGCGCTCGGCGGGCCTGGGACGGGGATCGGGATGGAGCCTGGGCCGGTGTCACCTCAGTGTCACCCCAGTGTCACCCCGGTGTCACCTCAGTGTCACCCCAGTGTCACCCCTGATGCAACCCCAGTGTCACCCGAGGACCTCCGGTGTCACCTCATGTCACCTCAGTGTCACCTCAGTGTCACCCCAATGTCACCACCCCAGTGTCACCTCAGTGTCACCTCAGTGTCACCCCAGTGGTCATCCCAATGTCACTTGTGGTCATATGTCACCTCAGTGTACCCGTGGTGCATCCTGGGACCCAGATGGGACAGATCCTGGCCTGGGACGGGGATCCGGGATGGAGCCTGCGCCGGTGTCACCTCAGTGTCACCTCAATGTCACCTCAGTAACACCCCAGTGTCACTCACGTGTCACCCAGGGACCCTCGCAGGTGGGTGATGCAGGCAGTGTTGGTGTTTTTTGAAATCGTTAATTGGATAAATCCCGGATCGTTGCGATGTGTGGATCCTGATGGTTGGATGGACATGGAGTGACCCCAATGGACAGATCCAGCCTGGACGGGATCCAGTGATGGAGCCTGTGCCGGTGTCACCTCAGTGTCACCTCTGTGTCACCTCAGTGTCACCCCAATGTCACCTCAGTGTCACTCCAATGTCATCCCAGTGTCATCAATGTCACCCCAATGTCACCTCAGTGTCACCAAATGTCACCTCAGTGTCATCCAGTGGGACCCTGCGATGGACAGATTCCCCGTGACCTGGGATTCGGTGGAGCCTGGCCGGTGTCCCCCAGTGTCACCTCAGTGTCACCTCAGTGTCACCCCAGTGTCACCTCAGTGTCACCCCAGTGTCACCTCAGTGTCACCCCAGTGTCACCCCAGTGTCACCCCAGTGTCACCCCGGTGTCACCTCAGTGTCACCTCAGTGTCACCCCAGTGTCACCCCAGTGTCACCTCAGTGTCACCTCAGTGTCACCTCAGTGTCACCCCAGTGTCACCCCAGTGTCACCCCAGTGCCACCAGTGTCACCCCAGTGTCACCCCAGTGTCACCCCAGTGTCACCCCAGTGTCACCTCAGTGTCACCTCAATGTCACCCCAATGTCACCCCAGTGTCACCTCAGTGTCACCCCAGTGTCACCCCAGTGTCACCCCAGTGTCACCACAGTGTCATCCTGGGGACCCTCGGGCAGGGTGGGGTGATGGCAGGGCAGTGGTTGGGTGTTTTTTTGGGAAATCGTTAATTAGATAAATGCTGGGGCTCTGGTTTGGTTGATTTTATGGGAACGGTAACTGGATAATATTGGATCGTCGTGGACGTGGGTGTCTAGTGCATTGGGCACAGGACCTGGATCCTGTGGAAGGGCCATGGAGACCCCAATGGGGATGGATGGATCCTGTTGGGATGGATGCAAGACCCCATGGGATGGCCATGGACCCATGGATGGACACCCTGTACCCCCTGGGTTGGTGTGCAAGGCAATGTTGGGTGGTATTTGGGGAATGGTTATTGGTAATCCAGTGATCTTTGACCCGTGGTCTGATGGGTTGGATGGCAGGTACCCCACTGGGAGGGACTCAGTGATGCTGGTGTATGGACGTGGACCCCAATGGTATGGGATGGATCCTGGTGGGTTGGATGCAAGACCCGCATTGGGTGGATGGGACCCATTGGATGGACACTGGACCCTCCTGGTGATGGTGGGTGTTTTTATGGGGAATGGTTAATTGGATAAATCCTGGATCTTTGGGATGTGTGGGTTCTGATGGGTTGGGATGGGACAACTGAGGATCCTGGGTGGGATTGGGAGACGTGGAGACCCCATGGATGGACATGAACCTCGTTGGATGGGATGGAACCTCGTTGGGATGGGACAGATCCCGGTGGGATGGGACATGGTGACCCTGTTGGGATGGGATGGATCCCGGTGGGATGGGACACACGGATCCAGTTGGGATTGGATGCAGAGATCCCATTGGGATGGGGCAGACCCCAGTGGGATGGGACACGTGGATCCTGGTGGGATGGGACATCTGGACCCTTTTGGGATCAGACAGATCCTGGTGGGATTGGACACGGAGACCCCGTTGGGATGGGATGGATCCTGTTGGGATCGGGCAGATCTTGCTGGGATGGGATTCCCAGTTTGGGGATTCCTGGGAGGGGTAGGACAGACTCGGGCTGACCCCAAATCCCATTCCCAGCCACCCAATTCCAGCGACCCCAAATCCATTCCCAGCCTTGAAAGACTCCCAGATTCCCAATTTCCCCGTTCCTGCTGGTTCCTGGGAACGGAGAAGACGCTGCTCCACTTCCCGGTTGTTCCCAGTGCCCCCCACACCACCCTGGGACCCCTTTTCCCACCCATCCGCTCCTTTCCAATCCTTCCCATAAAACCCCCCGAAATTCCCATAAAACCCCCCAAAATTCCCATAAAACCCCCCAAAATTCCCTCCCCGCCCAGCGCAGCAGAGCCCTCATTAAGCCCTAATTAACCAAACCCCCAACAAAACCCCATCCTCCTCCTCCTCCTCCTCCTCCTCCTCCTCCTCTTCCTCCTCCTGGCGCTCCCCGCAATCCCAGGAATTCCAGCGGGCCGGGAAGGAGCGGAGCAGGGTTCAGGCGGCTCCGCCGTGCCAGGGCTCGGCGTTAATGATTTAATAAAAATTAGCATAATTAACGAACATCTGCACGAGGCGGCGCGGGGCAATTTGGCAGCGGCAGCCGAGGCGCGAGCGAGTTTTTAATGCGCTTTTAATTCTCCGTGCGCCGGCGGGGGGAGCGCTGCAGCTGGGCCGGGGAGGGTCTGGGGGCTGCGCCCACCGCGAAACCCCGGGATTCGGGAAATTCCGGCCGGATTTGGGGAAATTCGGGCTGGATTTGGGGAAATTCAGCCGGGTTTGGGAAATTCGGGCCGGATTTGGGGAGATTCGGGCCGGGTTTGGGGAAATTCGGGCCGGGTTTGGGGAAATTCGGGCTGGATTTGGGGAAATTCGGGCTGGATTTGGGGAAATGCGGACCGGATTTGGGAAATTCGGGCCGGATTTGGGGAAATTCGGGCCGGATTTGGGGAAATTCGGGTTGGATTTGGGGAAATTCGGGCCGGGTTTGGGGAAATTCGGGCCGGATTTGGGGAAATTCGGGCCGGGTTTGGGGAAATTCGGGCCGGATTTGGGGAAATTCGGGCTGGATTTGGGGAAATTCAGGCCGGGTTTGGGGAAATTCAGCCGGTTTGGGGAAATTCAGGCTGGATTTGGGGAAATCGGCTGTTTTGGAATTCGGGCCGGATTTGGGGAAGAATTCGCCCCGGCCCGGGATTGGGAAATTCGGGCCTGGATTTGGGAAATTCGGGCCGGATTTGGGGAAATTCGGGCCGGATTTGGGGAAATTCGGCCGGATTTGGGAAATTCGGGCCGGATTTGGGGAAATTCAGGTGGATTTGGGGAAATGCGGCTGGATTTGGGGAAATTCGGCTGGGTTTGGGGAAATTCGGGCTGGATTTGGGGAATTCGGTCGGGTTTGGGGAAATTCGGCCGGTTTGGGGAAATTCGGGTGGATTTGGGGAAATTGCGGACCGGATTTGGGAAATTCGGGCCGGATTTGGGGAATTCGGGTTGGATTTGGGGAAATTCAGGTCGGGTTTGGGGAAATGCGGGCTGGATTTGGGGAAATTCGGCCGGGTTTGGGAAATTCGGGCCGGATTTGGGGAGATTCGGGCCGGATTTGGGGAAATTCGCGGGATTTGGGGAAATGCGGGCCGGTTTGGGGAAATTCGGGCGGGTTTGGGGAAATTCGGGTTGGATTTGGGAAATCGGGCTGGATTTGGGGAATTCGTTGGTTGGATTTCGGGGATTTTGGGGAATTTGGGGATTTGGGGAATTTGGCTCATTTTTTCGGGATTTGGGGATTTCAGTGGGTTTGGGGAATTTTGGGGATTTGGGATAATTTGATGGGATTTGGGGTATTTCTGGGTGATTTGGGGTATTTTTGTGGGATTTTTGGTATTTTTGTGGGATTTTTGGTATTTTTGTGGGATTTTGATCATTTTTTACGGGATTTGGGGTATTTCTGTGGGATTTGGGGCTGATCCCGGTCCCGGCCCCACAGGAGTACCCCGGGCACGGGTGGTGGGTCGGGGAGCTCGGCCCGGACATCGGGATCGTCCCGAAGGAATTCCTGGCGCCCGCCTTCGACCTGGAGCCGTGACGGGACAGGTGAGGGGCGCGGGGCCGGGACTGGGGGCTGGGGTCCGGTTTGGGGTGCGGGGTTTGGGGTTGGGGGGTTTGGGTTGGGTGGTCCATGTTTTGGGTTTGGGATTTGGGGTCAGGTTTGGGTTTGGGGTCAGGTTTGGGGTTTGGGTTTGGGTTTGGGGTTTGGGGTCAGGTTTTGGGTTTGGGTTGGTCGGTTTGGGTTTGGGGTTAAGTTTGGGTGTGTGGGTTTGGGGTTCAGGTTGGGTTTGGGGTCAAAGGGTTTGGGGTGGTGGTTTTGGAGTTTGGGGTCATGTTTTGGGTTTGGGATTTGGGTCAGTTTGGGGAGGTGGGTTGGGGTCGGTTTGGAGTTTGGGGTCGGTTTGGGTTTGGGGTCATGTTTGGGGTTGGGATTTGGGGTTGGGGGTTGGGGTTGGTTGGGTTTGGGGTCAGTGTTTGGGTTTGGGTCAGTTTGGGGTGTGTGGTTTGGGGTTGGGGGTTTGGGGTCAGGTTTTGGGTTTGGGGTTTAGGGTCAGGTTTGGGGTGCAGGGTCAGGTTTGGGTGGGGTGGTTGTGGGTTTGGGGTTGGGATGGGGTTTGGGATTTGGGTCAGTTTTGGGTTTGGTTGGGTCAGGTTGGGGTGCGGGTCAGGAGTTTGGATGGGGTTGGGGTTTGGGGTCATGTTTTGGGTTTGGGATTTGGGGTGTGGGGTTGGGGTTTGGATTTGAGGGTTGTGTTTGGGGCTGGTTTGGGGTTTGGTATGGGGTTTGGGTTTGGGCTTTGGGGGTCAAGTTTGGGTTTGGGGTTTAGAATTTGGGTTTGGGTTTGGGGTAGGTTTGGGGTTTGGATTTGGGAGTTTGGTTTGGGGTCAGGTTTTGGGGTGGGTCAGGTTTTGGGTTTTTGATCAGGTTTGGGGTTTGGATGTGGGATTGGGGTTGTGGGTTTGGATTTGGGGTTTGGATTTGGGCGTTTGGGGTTTGGGGTTTGGGTTTGAGGTTTGGGGTCAGGTTTGGAGTTGGGGGTTTTGGGTTGGGGGTTTTGGGTTTCTGATCAGGTTTGGGGGTTTGGGATGTGGGTTTGGGGTTTGGGGTTTGGGGTCCCGGGTCCATCCCAGGTGTCCGTGGTGTCCTTGTGTCCGTCCCCCATTTTCCCTGGAGCAGGTGGCACCGGGAATGGCAGCGCGGGGACAACGCCACCCACGGCATTCCCTGGATCCCAAACCCCACAAATCCCACAAATCCCACGGGATTCCTGCAGCAGAGCCACGCACAGAGGACCCAGCGCTGGCACCGAGCGGATTTATCCCAAAAATCCCTCCTGGAGCCATTCCACGGGGAAACTGAGGCACGCATCCTGCTTTTCCCAAAAACCCCAAATCCCCCGGAGACCTCCTGCTCTCATTATCCCGCTTTTCCTGGGTCAGTCCCAAATCCCCTGGAGATCCCAAACCCAGGGGTTCTCCTATCCCAAATCCAGGTATTTCCCAGTCCCAAATCCAGGTGTTTTCCCTCAATAAATCCCTTTTTCCTCTCAAAATTTGGCTGCTCCGGGAATGATCTGGAATGATCTGGAATGGTCGGGAAAATCTCCTCCACTTCTGTTTGAGTTTTATTCATTTATTTTAATTTTTATTTAATTTTTATTTCCTGCCCACACCAAGTGCTGAGGGAGGGGAAGACACCGAAACCACCCGAGCTGCTCCTGCTTTCCCAAAAATCCCTGGAACAGCCCCAACAGAGGGAAGGGGACACAAATTCCAGCCCCAAATTCCATTCCTCCCTTTTCCCGGCGGGAAGCTCGGCTCAGATTGTCCCAGTTTGGGGATTCCAGAGGGATTTGAACCGAGTCTGGGGATTCCAGAGGGATCTGAGCAGGAGCAGAGTGAGGAAAACCCTGCTGGGAATATCAGGAATATCAGGAATGTGCTGGGGCCGCGTTCCCAGTGCTCCCAGTGCTCCCAGTGCTCCCATCCCTCTCCCAGCGAGGGCTGCGGGGCCTGGGGGCGTCCTGAGGGGTCACTCAGTGTCCAGATGGGAATTTTGGGAATTCCAGGCTCTCCTTAGAGGTCACTCCGTGTCCAGTTGGAGACTCTGGGCTGTCCAGAGGGGTCACTCCGTGTCCAGCTGGACACTCTGGGCTGTCCAGAGGGGTCACTCCGTGTCCAGTTGGACACTCTGGGCTGTCCAGAGGGGTCACTCGGTGCTCTGGGCTGTCCAGAGGGGTCACTCCATGTCCAGCTGGACACTCTGGGCTGTCCAGAGGGGTCACTCTGTGTCCGGCCGGACGCTCGGGGCTCTCCGGCCGCGCCTCGTCCATGCCCAGGTCACCCCAGTAGGGGAAGCTCTCCAGGCAGCCCCGGGCACTGCCCAGGCTGGCACAGCTGGGAAACAGAGCAGGGAAAGGGAATGACCCTGACCCAGGGACTGACCCAGGGACTGACCCAGGGAATGACCCAGGGACTGACCCAGGGACTGACCCAGGGACTGACCCAGGGAATGACCCAGGGAATGACCCAGGGACTGACCCAGGGACTGACCCAGGGAATGACCCAGGGACTGACCCAGGGAATGACCCAGGGACTGACCCAGGGACTGACCCAGGGAATGACCCAGGGAATGACCCAGGGACTGACCCAGGGAATGACCCAGGGAATGACCCAGGGAGTGACCCAGGGACTGACCCAGGGACTGACCCAGGGACTGACCCAGGGACTGACCCAGGGAATGACCCAGGGACTGACCCAGGGACTGACCCACGGACTGACCCAGGGACTGACCCAGGGACTGACCCAGGGAATGACCCAGGGACTGACCCAGGGAATGACCCAAGGAATGACCCAAGGAATGACCCAAGGAATGACCCAGGGACTGACCCAGGGAATGACCCAGGGACTGACCCAGGGACTGACCCAGGGACTGACCCAGGGACTGACCCAGGGACTGACCCAGGGACTGACCCAGGGAATGACCCAGGGAATTCCTGGGCGCAGCTCCGGAGCAGGAAAAGGGAATGACCCAGGGAATATCAGGATTGTTTGGGCACAGCTCCATCCCAGCTGGAAAAGGGAGATGTCCCCATCCCAGGGACACTCCAGCCCTCCTGCCTGGGCTCCTCTGCCCCGGGATCCACAGGGAGGAGCTGGGGCTGTCCTGGGCTGCCCTCCCTGCCCTGTGTCCATTTCCTACCACAGTCTCAGCCCCGCGCTGTCCCTCCCCATACCTGGCTGTCCCTCCCCTGACCTGGCCATCCCTGCCCTCCCCATACCTGGCTGTCCCTCCCCATACCTGGCTGTCCCTCCCCATACCTGGCTGTCCCTGCCCTCCCCTGGCCGTCCCTGCCCATACCTGGCTGTCCCTCCCCATACCGGGCCATCCCTGCCCTCCCCTGGCCGTCCCTGCCCTCCCCTGGCTGTCCCTCCCCATACCTGGCCGTCCCTGCCCTCCCCATACCTGGCTGTCCCTGCCCTCACCTGGCTGTCCCTGCCCTCCCCCGGCCGTCCCTGCCCTCCCCTGGCCGTCCCTGCCCTCCCCTGGCCGTCCCTGCCCTCCCCTGGCCGTCCCTGCCCTCCCCTGGCCGTCCCTGCCCTCCCCGGCCGTCCCTGCCCTCCCCTGGCCGTCCCTCCCCATACCTGGCCGTCCCTGCCCTCCCCTGGCCGTCCCTGCCCTCCCCTGGCCGTCCCTGCCCTCCCCATACCTGGCTGTCCCTCCCCATACCTGGCTGTCCCTGCCCTCCCCTGGCTGTCCCTGCCCTCCCCTGGCCGTCCCTGCGCTCACCTGGCCGGGCCCAGCCCCGCGCCGTCGCTGTCCCCGCGCTGTCCCCAGGCGGGCCCGGCCATGGCGTAGTGCAGGATGGCCTCGGTGACCGAGTGGGGGCCCCGGCCCTGCACGCAGGCCTCGATGGCGGGCACGGGCAGCTGGCTCTGCAGGAACAGGTGCAGGCGGCTGTCGGAGAGCAGCACCGCGCTCTGCACCACCCTGGGGACACACGGACAGGGACAGGTCAGCTCTGCTGGCACCTGCTGGCACCTGCCACCCAGGGCACACAGACAGGAGGGACAGCAGGGACACCAGGGGGACAGGAGTGGCACAGGAGGGACAGCAGGGGGACACCAGGGACGGTCACCAGGGCCACCCAGCCCTCCCTGCTGCCACCTCCTGGCCACCCCGGGGCACTGCACCCTTCCAAATCCCATCCCCTAAACCCCAAATATCCCAAATACCAAATAACCCCAAATCCCAAATATCTCAACCCCCAAATCCCAAAGCTCAAACCATCCCAAATCCCAAACCACAAATCCCAAATATCCCAAACCCCAAACCATCCCAAAGCCCAAACCCCCCAAACCATCCCAAACTCCAAATCCCATATATCCCAAATCCCAAATATCCCAAACAACCCCAAATATCCCAACCACCCCCACCTCTCCAGGAAGTGCTGCAGCCCCTGCCGGCGCCTCTCGATGAACTCATCCGTGCTGCCCACGAAAAACGCCGATTTCCCCGGCAGCTCCGGCACCGGCCTGCAAAATGGGGGTGAAGCTTTGGGGTGGGCCCTGTGGGGACCCCAGACCCCCCCAGTTCAGGGTGGGCCCCCAGAGCCCCCCAGTTCAGGGTGGGACCCCAGACCCCCCCAGTTCAGGGTGGGACCCCAGACCCCCCCAGTTCAGGTGGGACCCCAGAGCCCTCATTTCAGGGTGGGACCCCAGACCCCCATTTCAGGGGTGGGACCCCAGACCCCCCCAGTTCAGGGTGGGACCCCAGACCCCCCCGGTTCAGGGTGGGACCCCAGACCCCCCAGTTCAGGGTGGGCCCCCAGACCCCCCAGTTCAGGGTGGGACCCCAGACCCCCCCAGTTCAGGTGGGCCCCCAGACCCCCCCATTTCAGGGTGGGACCCCAGACCCCCAGTTCAGGGTGGGACCCCAGACCCCCAGTTCAGGGGTGGGACCCCAGACCCCCCCAGTTCAGGGTGGGACCCCAGACCCCCATTTCAGGGTGGGCCCCCAGAGCCCCATTTCAGGGTGGGACCCCACAGCCGCCAGCTCGGGTGGAACCCCAGACCCCCAGTTCAGGGTGGGCCCCCAGACCCCCAGTTCAGGGTGGGCCCCCAGACCCCCCCAGTTCAGGGTGGGACCCCAGACCCCCATTTCAGGGTGGGACCCCAGACCCCCCCGGTTCAGGGTGGGACCCCAGACCCCCTTGGTTCTGGGTGGGACCCCAGACCCCCCATTTCAGGGTGGGCCCCCAGACCCCCCCAGTTCAGGGTGGGCCCCCAGACCCCCTCAAGTTCAGGGTGGGACCCCAGACCCCCCGGTTCAGGGTGGGACCCCAGACCCCCTTGGTTCTGGGTGGGATCCCAGACCCCTCATTTCAGGGTGGGCCCCCAGAGCCCCCAGTTCAGGTGGGCCCCAGACCCCCCAGTTCAGGGTGGGCCCCCAGACCCCCCCAGTTCAGGGTGGGACCCCAGACCCCCCCAGTTCAGGGTGGGCCCCCAGACCCCCCCAGTTCAGGGTGGGCCCCCAGACCCCCCCAGTTCAGGGTGGGACCCCAGAGCCCTCATTTCAGGGTGGGACCCCAGACCCCCCCAGCTCAGGTGGGCCCCCAGACCCCCAGTTCAGGGTGGGACCCCAGAGCCCCCCAGTTCAGGGTGGGACCCCAGACCCCCCAGTTCAGGGTGGGCCCCCAGACCCCCATTTCAGGGTGGGCCCCCAGAGCCCTTACACCAGGCCGGCGTTGCGCTGGAGCTGCCGCCGCAGCCACACGAACTCTCGGTAGCGGCGCCGCACGCACGAGGTCTTGGCGGTGAAGGCCCTGCTGTTGGTCTGGGAGCAACGGGATGGGAGAGATCCCTCAGGAATCATGGGAGGGATCCTCGGGAGGGATTCTTGGGAATCATCCCTGGGAGGGATCACTGGGAACGACCCTGGGATGAATCCCTGGGAGGGATCCCTGAGGGATCACTGGGAATGGTCCCTGAGGATCCCTGGGAGTGATCCCATTGAGAGATCCCTGGGAATGGTCCCCAAGAGGGATCCCCAGGAATGACCCTGGCAGGAATCCCTGGGAATGGTCCCTGGAAGAGATCCTGGGTGGGATCCCTGGGAATCGAGGGCTGAGGGATCCAGGACGGGAATGATGCCTGGGATTGATCTCTGGGATTGATCTCTGGGATAAAGGGGCTGGATCTCAGCCACAGAGGGATCCAGGACGGGAATCAGCAATGGGAATTATCTGGGGATCAAGGGGCTGGATCTGGCCTGGACAGAGGATCCAGGATGGGAATCATCAATGGGAATTATCTGGGGATCAAGGGGCTGGATCTGGCCTGGACAGAGGATCCAGGATGGGAATCATCAATGGGAATGATCTGGGGATCAAGGGGCTGGATCTGGCCTGGACAGAGGATCCAGGATGGGAATCATCAATGGGAATGATCTGGGGATCAAGGGGCTGGATCTGGCCTGGACAGGATCCAGATGGATCACATGGATATGGGATAAGGTGATCTGCCGACAGAGGATCCGAGGAATCCCCATGGATTGAGACCAGATCTCATCCCTGCAGGATCCCCTCGATGCCGGATCCGGGAGCCAAGCCAGGACAGGATCCCGAGGATTCCCATCCCCTCCATTCCCCCTCGGGACAATCCCACCCCAGAGCCCATCCCAGGGCTCATCCCGACCCCAGCTCACGTGCAGGAAGATCTTGTAATCCACGTAGGAATTCCAGGAGCCCTCGTTCTGCACGCGCGGATCCTGCACCCGCACCGTGGTCAGCTCCTGCGGGAAACCGGGAGCGGGCTCAGGGATCCACAGGGCCCTGCTCCCTTGGAATGGTTTGGGAAGACGCTGTTCTGCGTTGGATGGACTGGGCTTGGGATCAGGGATCCACCCCATCCCTGCTTTTCCAGCTTCCCAGGAATGGCACAGACACCTCCAGACATTCCCGTTCCCATTCCCGCTTCTCCAGACATTCCCATTTCCTCATTCCTGCTTTCCCAGCTTCACAGAAATGGGATCAGGGGCTCAAAAAACCGGGATCCATCCCATCCCTGCTTTTCCAGACATTCCCGCTCCCATTCCCAGTTTTTCCAGGCATTCCCATTCCCATTGGCCCCAGGACTCAGCCCCATGCTCTCCCAGGAATTATCACACAGAGATGGAATTCCCAAGGATTCCGGGATTTGGGAATAACCCAGGGCTGCTCCTCACTTCCTCTCGGTTCTCCAACATCCTAGAGCCAGAGCCCAGCGGGAAACATCTGGGAAATGGAAAAAAAAATAAAAGGGATTTAGAGAAATCCTTTCTGTGGGTTTTCCGTGGATCCTGCATCCCCCAGAATTCCGGGATGCTGCAGGTTTTTGGGGAGAATGGAAATCCCTGGAATTTGGGGAAAGCCTCAGTTTAAGGTGCTCTGGGATTCCCAGTTTGGGGTTATTTCCCTCAGATTCGGGATTTTCCAAGGCTCTGCTGCCTCTCACCTGCCCGGGATTGGGGTTCAAGGAGAGAATTCCAGGGAAATTCCTCATTTCCAGGGAAATGCCTGCCAGGGAAAGTGCCCATTGTTATCTCAGGCTCCTTATCTTCCATCCTGATCCGCCCTGAAAACCTTTCCCAACCCTCTGGAGCAGCAGGAATCCTCATTCCCATCCACAGCCACAAAAACGGGAATGAATCCCAGTTATTCCTGATTTTCCCTGCAGTGGGTGAATCCCTGAGGATCTTCATAAACCCCATTTATTCCTATTTTCCTTGCACACACTAAAACATTGAAAGCGGGTTTTTTCAGGATTTTTTTTCAGGATTTTTCGCCTTGCAGGGAAGGAGAGGATTCCTCATCCCGGCCCATTGCCCCCTCCCGGGGATGTCCCAAAACTCCGGGAAAAGCCGGAAAAACGGGAATGAATCCCATTTATTCCCTTCCCACGCTTGTAAAAGACCGCGGGGGGAACTCCCGGGGCTGTTTCGCCTTTCCAGGGAAGGAGAAGATTCCCCGGGACGGGGATCGGAACCGGGCCCGGCCCCAGCCCAGCCCCGGGCCGGGAGAGGCCGCGGAACGGGGGTGAGGCCCGGCCCAGCGCCGCCGCCGCCTCGTCCCGGGGGATTGGGGACACCGGGACCGCCCGAGGGGACACCGGGAGCCCCCAGGGGACACCGGGACCCCCAAATCCGCGCCCTCCCCTCAGGGCCCCCTCACCTCGCACAACCCACGGCCCCTTTAAACGGCGGCGGCAGCGCGCGGGTTTATAGTGCGGGCGGTGCCGGAACTTCCGGTGCGGGGCATGCTGGGAGTTGTAGTCAGGACGGGCCTGTGGTGGCGGGTGCCGCCCCCGCCCTGGCACAAGGAGGGGCTGGAGCAGCTGAGGGATGTGGGAATGTTTATCCCGAAGAAAAGAGGGAACGGGAGGGATCTGCTGGCTCTTCAAAAGTCTCTGACAGGCGGGGCAGCCGTGGGGTCGGGTTCTGCTTCCAGGAGACAGGACAGGAGGAGAGACAATGGCCTCGGGCTGGCATCAGCAGGAATTTCTCCGTGGAAATGGGGATACAGCACTGGCACAGCTGCCCAGGGCGGCGCTGGAGTCCCCATCCTCAGAGGAATGATTGGACCTGGCGATCTCAGAGGGCTTTTCCAGCCTGAGCGATTCCAAGATTCCCTAACTAAGATTATTTATGGAGCCCATAAACAGGACCTTCCCTGGGCGCTGGCACAGGTTGGGCACATCCCAGTGGAGGTGGCCCTCAGGGCTCTGACCTGAGGGACAAAGCGCTTTTGGGTCACGGCTTGAGCTCAAAGACTTTCTCCCCGTTAATGACTTTAATTATTTAATTAACAACGAGCAGAACGGAGAGGCCTGATCATCCCGGACTACACCTCCCATCAAGTCCCGCGAGAGCGGCGGACTGCAGCTCCCATCGCACCTCGCGCGCACCCAGCGCCGTCGCTCTCCTCGGACTACACCTCCCATCACACCTCGCGCCCCACAACGGAACGCAGCGCGGCTCGGCGGCGGCGCGGACTACAGCTCCCGGCGTGCCCCGCGCGGGCGCGGCGCAGGCGCGGTGCGCGCGGCGGGCAGCGGCGCTGGCCGGGCTCTTTTGTTCAGGGCGGCGGACGGAGCGCGGCCAGGCCCGGGCCCCCCCCCGACCCCCGAGCGCGCCCCCCGCGCCCCTTCCCTCGGACACCGGCGGCGGGGCTGTGCAAGGTCAGCGGGGAACCCGCACCGGCCGCGGGGGGGGCGCGGCGGCCACCGGCGGCGTGGGGGGGTCGGGGGTGAGGGGCTGAGGGGGGGCGGGGCGGCCGTGGGGGAGGGGAGGGGGAAAGGGGGGCTGGGGGGGGAGGGGAGTGAGGGGGGGTTGGGGAGGGGAGAGGGGATGGGGTCTGTGAGGGGGTTTGGGGAGGGGGTCAGTGTAGGGAGGGATTTGGGGCTGGGGTCTGATGATGGGTTTGGGGTGATGGAGAGGGGATTTGGGGCTGGGGTCAGTGTAGGGATGGATTTGGGGTGATGGGGTCAGTGTAGGGACAGATTTTGGGGTGATGGGATCAGTGTAGGGATGGATTTTGGGGTGATGGAGAGGGGATTTGGGGCTGGGGTCAGTGTAGGGATGGATTTGGGGTGATGGGATCAGTGTAGGGATGGATTTGGGGTGATGGAGAAGAGATTTGGGGCTGGGGTCAGTGTAAGAAGAGATTTGGGGGTGATGGAGAGGGGATTTGGGGGTGGATTTGGGGCTGGGGTCAGTGTAGGGACAGATTTTGGGGTGATGGGATCAGTGTAGGGATGGATTTGGGATGATGGGATCAGTGTAGGGATGGATTTGGAGGTGATGGAGAGGGGATTTGGGGATGGAGTCAGTGTAGGGATGGATTTGGGGCTGAGGTCAGTGTAGGGAGGGATTTGGGGCTGGGGTCGGTGTAGGGACAGATTTTGGGGCTGGGGTCAGTGTAGGGAGGAATTTGGGGCTGGGGTCGGTGTAGGGACAGATTTTGGGGCTGGGGTCAGTGTAGGGAAGGATTTTGGGGTGCAGGGATGGTCAGGAGAAGATTGAGGGGGGATTTGGGGATCAGTGCAGGGACGGATTCTGGGTGATGGGGAAGGGGTCAGCGATGGGTTTTGATTCGTGAGGGGAAAAAGTGAAATTTGTGGAGGAAAATGGGGAATTGTGAGGGGGGAAAAAAGTGGGATTAGCGAGGGGAAAAGTGACGCTTGGCAGGGGGGATAAGTGGAATTTGTGAGGGGAAAAAACCTGGGATTTGTGGAGGAAAAAGGGGGAATTTGTGAGGGGAAAGTGCCATTTGTGAGGGAAAAACCTGGGGTTTGTGGAGGAAAAAGGGGGAATTTGTGAGGGAAAAACCTGGGATTTGTGAAGGGAAAAGGGGGAATTTGTGAGGGGAAAGTGCCATTTGTGAGGGGAAAAGTGCCATTTGTGAGGGAAAAACCTGGGGTTTGTGGAGGAAAAAGGGGGAATTTGTGAGGGGAAAGTGCCATTTGTGAGGGGAAAAGTGCCATTTGTGAGGGGAAAACCTGGGATTTTTGTAGGAAAAAGGGGATTTGTGAGGGGAAAGTTGAATTTTTGAGGGAAAAGCCTGGGATTTGTGAGGGGAAAAGCGTGATTTTGGGGCACGGGGCTTTAAAAATGCCGTGTAATGAAGGGCAGGGTCCGGATGGGGAGCGAGAGCTTTTGGCGGGAAACGGGAAAAATCCCGGGAATGCGGGCTGGGAACGGGAATTGGGGAATCCGGGAATTCGGGGCGGAGCTGGGGCCGGGAGTGCGCTGCGAGCGGAGCAGGAGCTGTTTTGGGGTGAATCTGCGGGAATTTGGGGAGCTGGGAAAGGTTTTTGGGGTATCTGTGTGTCCGGAGAAGGAGCTGGGAAAGGTTTTCCCTGGAAAAAGTGGATTTGGAATCGGGGTTATCCCGGGAATGTTCCCTGTGTGCCGTGGGTGGGAGAAAAGGGGATTTTGGGGTGAGAAAAGGGAATTTTGGGGCTGAAAAAAGGGGATTTGGGGGTGAGGAAAAGGGGATTTTGGGGTGAGGAAAAGGGAATTTTGGGTGGGAGAAAAGGGGATTTTGGGGGTTAGGAAAAGGGAATTTTGGGGCTGAAAAAAAAAAGGGATTTTGGGGTGAGGAAAATGGGATTTTGGGGGTTAGGAAAAGGGAATTTTGGGGGTGAGGAAATGGGAATTCTCCCTGGAATGCAGATGGGGAAGATGGCAGGGATGGGTTTGGGAGCAGCTCCGTGTGTTCCCATAAAACTGAGGGGATAATAATTGGGATTGTGGTGGGATAACCCTGGGATCTGCTGTGAAAGAGGCTGGAAATGCGGGAAGGGAATAGGGATAAATCCCAGTGGGCCAGGGTGGGAATATCCCAGTGTTCTGAAGGAAAATTCCAGCGTTCCCAAACAAAATCCCAGCGTTCCCAATGAAAATCCCAGTGTTCCCAGGGAAAATCCCAGTGTTCCCAAGGATTTCCTATCCCAGGGAAAATCCCAGCGTTCCCAAACAAAATCCCAGCGTTCCCAATGGAAATCCCAGTGTTCCCAGGGAAAATCCCAGTGTTCCCAAGGATTTCCTATCCCAGGGAAAATCCCAGTGCTCCCAAACAAAATCCCAGCGTTCCCAATGGAAATCCCAGTGTTCCCAAGGATTTCCTATCCCAGGGAAAATCCCAGTGTTCCCAGGGAAAATCCCAGCGTTCCCAATGGAAATCCCAGTGTTCCCAGGGAAAATCCCAGTGTTCCCAAGGAGCTCCAGCAGCACAGGGAAGAGAAAATCCCAGGAAATCCCAGTGTGCCAGGGTGGGAAATCCCATTCCAGCCTGGAAACAAATCCCAGTGTGGGATCCAGGAATTCCCTGCCGAGCAGGGACCCCAATCCCAAACTCCATCCCCTGGTGCATTCCCAGCAGCCCAGTGACCCCAAATCCCGGATTTTTCCCCCGCAGCAGCCCGGGAAAGCGGAGAAGCTGGCCAGCACAATGGGAAAGAAGCAGAACAAGAAGAAGGTGGAGGAGGTGCTGGAGGAGGAGGAGGAGGAGTACGTGGTGGAGAAGGTGCTGGACCGGCGCGTGGTCAAGGGCAAGGTGGAATACCTGCTCAAGTGGAAGGGCTTCTCCGAGTGAGTCATTCCCAGGGATCCAGCGCTGGGATGGGGCTGGGGGCTCCTCCTGACAGGGGGAGACGGGAAAAGGGGAAAATCCCCCAAAAAATGCCAGCGTTTCCATGGAAATTGCGTTATTCCAAAGGATTTCCCATCCCAGGGAGAGCGGGGAGAAAAAAAACGTGGAAAATCCCAGTGTTCCTGAAGAACTCCACCAGGGCAGGGAGAGGAAATGCTGGATGGGAAAATCCCAGTGTTCCTAAGGAAAATGCCAGTGTTACCAAGGATTTCCCAACCGAGGGAGAGAAAATCCTGGAAAATGCCAGTGTTCCCAAGGAAATCGTGTTGTTCCCAAGGATTTCCCATCCCAGGGAGAGCAGGGATTAAAAAACATGTGGAAAATCGCGGTGTTCCCAAAGAACTCAGCCAGGGCAGGGAGAGGAAATGCTGGATGGGAAAATCCCAGTGTTCCTAAGGAAAATGCCAGTGTTCCAACGATTTCCCAACGAGGGAGGGAAAATCTTGGAAAATCCCAGTGTTCCTAAGGAAAATGCCAGTGTTCCCACAAAAATGATGCTGTTCCCAAGGATTTCCCATCCCAGGGAGAGAAAATCCTGGAAAATGCCAGTGTTCCCAAGGAAATCGGGAATCTGGGAATTTTCTCCCTGCTTTCCCTGGATAGGAATCCCAAGGATTTCCTATCCCAGGGAAAGCAGGAGAAAAATTACTGGAAAATGCCAGTGTTCCCACAAAAATGATGCTGTTCCCAAGGATTTCCCATCCCAGGGAGAGAAAATCCTGGAAAATGCCAGTGTTCCCAAGGAAATCGTGTTGTTCCCAAGGATTTCCCATCCCAGGGAAAGCAGGGAGAAAAATTACTGGAAAATGCCAGTGTTCCCACAGAAATCATGTTTTTTCCAAGGATTTCCCATCCCAGGGAATTAAAAAACATGTGGAAAATCCCGGTGTTCCCAAAGAACTCAGCCAGGGCAGGGAGAGGAAATGCTGGATGGGAAAATCCTGGTGTTCCTAAGGATTTCCAGTCCTAGGGAGAGAAAATCATGGAAAATCCCGGTGTTCCCAAGGATTTCCCACGCCAAACAGGGAGGGAGAGAAAATCCTCTAAAATCTCTGTGCCAGGGTGGGAAATCCCATTCCCACCTGGAAACAGATCCTGGAGAGATTTCCCCCCTCAATCCCAGTGTGGCATCCAAGGAATTCTCTCCTGAGCAGGGAATTTCCTCCAAGCTCTGAATCCAGAGTGTTCCCAGCCAGCGCTGGATGGATTTTTGGGAATGTTTGATTCCCTGAGCAGCTGTGGGAGCTGAGAAAAAGCTGTGGGATGAGGAGGTGGATCAGTATCCCAGAGAACCCCTGATCCAGCACGGGGAGGTCGGGATTTGGGATTCCCACCTGGATCAGCCCAAACATCCCAAATCCCAATGGTGCCACAGCCGGGGTTTTCTGGGAAAACTGGGAAAATCTGGGAAAATGGGAAAACTGAGGGATTTGTGTTTGCTGGCAGCGAGGACAACACGTGGGAGCCCGAGGAGAACCTGGACTGCCCGGATCTGATCGCGGAGTTCCTGCAGTCGCAGAAAACCGCGCACGAGAGCGAGAAATCCGAGGGCAGCAAGCGCAAGGCCGAGTCTGACACGGAGGACAAGGGCGAGGAGAGCAAACCAAAGAAGAAGAAGGAGGAGGTGAGGCTGGAGTGGTGTCCAAGGAAAATCCTCCATGGAAAAGCCATTTTATGGTCCCTGGAAAAGCCGCTCCGAGGGGAGATTTCAGGGAATGGTTGGGAAGGTGGAAGGAGGGGATGGCTGAGCTTGGCTTGGCCAGTTCCCCAGTTTGGGTCCCCAGTCTGTTCCCAGTTTGGGTTCCCAGTCTGTTCCCAGTCTGGGTTCCCAGTCTGATCCCAGTCTGGGTTCCCATTCTGTTCCCAGTTTGGGTTCCCAGTCTGATCCCAGTCTGGGTTCCCAGTTTAACCAGTTCCCGGTGTCCTGTCCCTCCATCCCTTATCCCAGTCCCTCTCCAGCTCTCCCTGGGTCTGTTCCCAGTTTGGGTTCCCAGTCTGATCCCAGCTTGGTTTCCCAGTCTGTTCCCAGTTTGGGTTCCCAGTCTGTTCCCAGTTTGGGTTCCCAGTTTGGTCCCAGTCTGGTTTCCCAGTCTGGTTTCTCAGTTTGGGTTCCCATTCTGTTCCCAGTTTGGGTTCCCATTCTGTTCCCAGTTGGGGTTCCCAGTCTGTTCCCAGTTTAACCAGTTCCCAGTGTCCTGTCCCCCCATCCCTCACCCCAGTCCCTCTCCAGCTCTCCCTGGTCCTGCCCTTCTCCAGCTGAGCATTCCCAGCTCTCCTGGAGCCCCAGGACCATCCCCACATCCCTGGAATCCTGTCCTGATCCTCCCTGCCCATCCCAGAGCCGGGGATGTCACTCTGGGAATCCACAAATGGAATTTTCTCCCTTTTTCCCCCTTTCCCAGTCGGAGAAACCGCGCGGCTTCGCCCGGGGCTTCGAGCCGGAGCGGATCATCGGCGCCACGGACTCCAGCGGGGAGCTGATGTTCCTGATGAAGTGGTGAGGGCGCCAGGGACCCTCCGTCCGTGGGGCCGGGGCTGTGTGGGGCCAGGGACTGTCCCTCCGTGCTTTGGAGAGGCTGGAGCGGGGCCTGGAGTGGGAGTGTCGGTCCTGGAGAAAGCAGGACCAGGAGGGACATCAGGCTCTGATCCCAGGGAAGGGTCAGGGCTTGGGGCTGGGGTTAAGGTCAGGGTTTGAGTTCAGGGTTCAGGGATCCGTGGGTCACCCTGAGCCCCTCAGGAATTCCATTCCCCTTCTGGTCCCTGATTTTTCCCATTCCTTCCTTTCTCCCTTCCCTGACTTCTCTCTCCTTTTGCATCCCAAGAAGAACTCGGACAAGGCCGACCTGGTGCCTGCCAAGGGTCAGGGTTTAGGATCAGGGTTTAGGGTCAGAGTTAGGGTTAGGGGTCAGGGTTAGGGGTCTGTGGGATATCAGGACAGTCCCATTCTCCAGTTCCCTCCCTGAATCCCTGTTCTTTCCCCCTATAGGAAGAACGCTGACAAGGCCAACCTGGTGCCCATGAAGGGTCAGGGTTTAGAATCAGTTTAGGGTCAGGGTTTAGGGTCAGGATCAGAGTTAGGGTTAGGGTCAGGGTTAGGGGTCTGTGGGATATCAGGACAGTCCCATTCTCCTGTTCCCTCCCTGACTCTCCTCTCCCCTTATAGGAAGAACTCTGAGAATGCCAACCTGGTGCCCACCAAGGGTCAGGGTTTAGGGTCAGGTTTTGGGGTCAGGATCAGGGTTTAGGGTCAGGTTTTGGGGTCAGGATCAGGGTTTAGGGTCAGGGTTTAGGATCGGTTTAGGGTCAGGGTTTAGGGTCAGTGTTAGGGGTCAGGATCAGGGTTTAGGGTCAGGGTTAGGGGTCAGGATCAAGGCTTAGGGTCAGGGTTTAGGGTCAGGTTTTGGGGTCAGGATCAGGGTTTAGGGTCAGGTTTTGGGGTCAGGATCAGGGTTTAGGGTCAGGTTTTGGGGTCAGGATCAGGGTTTAGGGTCAGGGTTAGGGGTCCGTGGGACATCAGGACAGTCCCATTCTCCTCTCCTGCCCCCTCACAGGAAGAACTCTGACGAGGCCGACCTGGTGCCCGCCAAGGAGGCCAACATCAAGTGCCCGCAGGTGGTGATCTCGTTCTACGAGGAGAGGTTGACATGGCACTCGTACCCCTCAGAGGACGATGACAAGAAGGAGGACAAGAACTAAGCCCCGCTGGCCCCGCTCCGGGCGGCTCTGGGGGATTTTTTGGGAAGGAGATCGGAACTTGAGTGGGCTGTGAGCACAGGAGGGTCTGGGGTGCCCTGCAGAGCCCCCCGGCCGGGCCCTGTGCCCTGCGGCCGCTCCTCTGCTCCCTGCGTGCCCACAGCAGAGCCCGGGGATGCGGTGTGGGGTGGGGGGTCTGGGGTGGGGAGGGGTCTCGGGGCAGGGGGAGCGGAGGCAAAGCCCCTTCCATGAAGGACAGGCCGGGCTGGGGCTGGGGCTGGGGCTGGGGTGCAGATGGACCCTGCTCCCCCCAGAGCCCATCCACAGCCCGGCCCTGCTCCCATAGTGTTAACTCTGCATTTCTAAGGTGTAGCATGTGTGTAGGTCTTTTGATTCGGATTCTTATTTTCCTTTTTTTTTTTTTACCCTTTGTTACCTTTTTTTTTTTTTTTTTTTTTTTTTTGGCTATTTCCTGGTGTTCTCCTTTGGGAAGGAAGGGAGGGATTTTGGGGGGAATTCAATCATTTTTAATCAAGGAGGGAAATGAGGTCTGGTGATGACATTCCCAGATCATTTCCATACTTTTAGGGCTTTTTTTTTTTCTTTTTTAAAAAAACCTGAATTCAGTTTTTTTTTTCTAAAAATAAAACCTGAATTCAGCAAAGAAAATCAATGGATTAAAAAAAAAACAAACTAAGGGAGAAAGGGAGAAGATCCCAGAATTGCTGCCAGACCTGGGGACAGAGACACTGAAACTGTGAAAGTCCAAAATCTCCGGAGCTGATCCTCGAGCGATTTTTAGGGGGAACTTTTGGGGAAAACGGGGAGGGGATTTTTGGGGCGGGAGGGGAGGAAGGGGAGACTTTGTGAAAATGCAACTTTGTGATTCTGTATCGTCCTGCAGCAGAACTGCCACTCCTGACACGTGCATTGTATGGGGGGGATGGACTTTAACCCTTTATTGCCTTTTTAACCCTTTTTTTTTTTCCGTTCTAAGGTGCTATTTCTCCAAATTAGGGGGAGAATCCCCCCCAAAAAAAGAGATTTCCTGAATTTCTGACCACTCCTTCTTTTTCCCACTCTGGATTTTCCTGCCCAGCCTGCAGGGAGGGAATGTGGGAGGGAGAGGAACCGAGAGCAGCACAAGCAGAAATCCAATCAGTCCCAATTTCTCCCCAAAACGGGGCTGGGGCTCCTTTCCCAGAACCTCGGGGGGGTTTGATTTTTGCAATCAGATTTATTTCCCAAATCCTGAACTATTTAAGTGACTCCAGGGGTGGGGATCTCGACGTGCATTGTACAAACCTTTTTTATGAGCATGTGTTTGGGTTCCTGTGCAAAAATCCGTGTGCAAATGTAAAAGTTCGTGTTTGGATTTTAACTTCATACCGAGCTCTGTCCAGTTTTTATTTTGGTTTTTTTTTGTTTTGTTTTGACATTTTTTTTGTCTCAATAAAATTTTAGATTTATAATCCTGATTTTAAATATTTTTTTATAATTTTTTAAATATTTTTTTTGTAATTGTTTTTTTTTTTTTTTGTACCTTGCCGAGGGGAGCCCTGGGCCTGCCGGGAGCTCCAGCGCTGCCGTGGGTGAGTGACCTCCGGTTCCTTCCCCTGAATGCAGGGCGGGGGTGGAGGAGGAGGAGGAGGAGGAGGATGGTGGTGGTTCCTGGAGGAGGAGGAGGATTGGGGGTTATTGGAGGAGGAAGAGGAGGGTTCTTGGATGAGGATGGTGGCTTCTGGAAGAGGAAGGTTCCTGGAGGAGGAGGGTTCTTTGAGGATGAGGAGGGGAATGGTTCTTGGATGAGGATGATGGTTCCTGTAAGAGGAAGGTTCCTGGAGGAGGATGATGGTGGTGGTTCCTGGAGGAGGATGATGGTTCCTGTAAGAGGAAGGTTCCTGGAGGAGGAAGATGGTGGTGGTTCCTGGAGGAGGAGGATTGGGGGTTATTGGTGGAGGAAGAGGAGGGTTCTTGGATGAGGATGATGGTTCCTGGAGGAGGATGAGGAAGGTTCCTGGAGGAGGAAGGTTCTTCAAGGACGAGGAGGGGAATGGTTCTTGGATGAGGATGATGGTTCCTGGAAGAGGAAGGTTCCTGGAGGAAGATGAGGAAGGTTCCTGGAGGATGAGGAGGGGAATGTTTCTTGGATGAAGATAATGGCTCCTGGAGGAGGAGGGGTCTTGGGGGATGATGATGGTTCTTGAGAAGGATGAAGGTTCCTGGAGGAGGAAGAGGAGGAAGGTTCTTTGAGGACAAGGAGGGGGATGGTTCTTGGATGAAGGTGATGGCTCTTGGAGGATGATGATGGTTCTTGGGAAGGATGAAGGTTCCTGGAGGAGGAAGATGATGGTGGTTCCTGGAGGAGGAGGATTGGGCGTTATTGGAGGAGGAAGAGGAGGGTTCTTGGACGAGGAGGATGGTGGCTCCTGGAGGAGGAAGATGGTGGTCCTTGGAGGATGATGATGGTTCCTGGAGGAGGACAAATGCTTTGGAGAAGGATGGTTCTGGAGGAGGATGGCGGTTCCTGGAGGAGGAAGAGGAGGAAGGTTCTTCGAGGATGAGCAGGGGAATGGTTCTTGGATGAAGATGAAGGCTCCTGGATGAGGGGTCTTGGAGGATGATGATGGTTCTTGGATATGAGGATGGTGGTTCCTGGAGGAGGAAGATGCTCTTGGAGGAGACTGGGGGCTCTCAGAGGAGGATGGTGATTTGTGGAGGAGGAAGATGATGATTCCTGGAGGAAGAGGATGGGAGCTGGGGGCTGGATCCCTTCCCATCCCAGGGAATCCCTGGCCCTGAGGAACATCGGGAATCATCACCAGGAGCAGAGCGGGAGCCCCTTGTGTGGATCTGATGTGGATTTACTGTGGAGGTTTTTTGCTTCTCCTTTTCCTTTCTTCTCCTCCTCCTCCTCCTCCTCCTCCTCCTCCATGCCCTGTTCCAGGGCTGGACCAGCTCCCTCCCACCCAAGCTGCACCCGGAGCTGCAGCGATGGCAGAAAATCCCCAAATTCCCACAATTCCACCCCAATAAGAGCCCTGGAGCCGAGGCTGGTACAGTGAATAAGCCGTTTTTATTTTTTTGTCCTGTGCTCACAACAATCTCTCTTCTCTCCCTGACATTCAAATCAAAACAAGTTTCTAAGAGGAAACAAAAAGAAATAATTTACCCACACGCACAGGGCTCTCTCTCCGTGCCAACCTCCCCACATCCCCTTGTGCTTCATTCCCGGGGGGCCGGAGGGGCTCGGGACCCCCGCCCGGCCCATCCCAGCTCCAAGCATTCCCAAAATCCTGGAGAACATTCCCACAAACCCACACACATCCTATCCTGCCAGCGGGCCTGGAAGCGCCACCCCGGGATCCTGCCTGGATCCCGTGCACAGGACTGGCTCGGAAAAGCCGTTTATTTTCATTTTATTCATTTTATTTATTTTTTTTAAGCTTTTTTTTTCCTTTTTTTTTAATTTTTTTTTTTTTATAATTTCTCTATTTTTTTTTTTTTCTGGTTGCTGGTAAAGTCAGAACACTCCCAGCTGTGCTATATGGAAATACAGCTCTAGGATGGTCTCCGAGGCGTGGAGACCTGACAGTGATCAAGGCACTACCCCCACCCCCCTCCTGAAAAACAAAGGAAGTCAGACCAACACCTCTGGGGACAGAAGAGAATCCTATAATGTGATCACACGGTTACACGGAATCCTTATGGCAAAGAGAACATTGAGCAGCTTTGAACCGTTGGGCTTCTCCCTTTTTTTTTTTGTTTTTTTTTGGCTTTTTTTCTTTTTGTAATTTTTTTTTTTTAGGTTTTTTTTTTGTTTGTTTGTTTTTTTTACTCAACACAAGCACTTCTAGACCCTAAAAGGGGGGAGAGGAAAAAAAGTCAAGGCTGGAACCCTTCAGAAACCCAAGCGTGGTTGTGGGACGGGGACCCGCAGCTGTTGTGGGGGCTCGAGGGGCGATCGGGGGTCCCAGCGCTCCCCTTGTGCTGTTCCTGACCCCAATTCAGAAGCAGCCGGGCCCGGGTGCTCGGCTCAGCTGGGACCCTGCTGCTCCTGCCCTCCCCTTCTCCCTCCATGGGCTCCTCACCCTTCCCCAGGCAGCAAAGGGTTAACGGGAGTGACCCCCGGCCCTGCTCCTCCCCAGGCAGGAAAGGGTTAACGGGAGGCACCCCCGGCCCTGCTCCCCCTCGGGCAGGAAGGGGTTAATGGAAGCCACGCCACTTGTTGTGTCTCTCCACGTGTGCCCTGGTCTGATCTGATCTCCCGTCGAGGAAGGAGAAATCTGGAATATCTCACACACACACCCGATGGCAAAAAACGGGGTCGGGATGAAAGGAAAAAAAAGGGAAACAAAACCAAAAAGGAACCAAAAGAAAAACAAAAAAAAAAGGGAAAAAAAAAATTAAAAACAACCAACTACCTGAAATCACAGAACTTTGGAAGTTCAGAAAAACGTCTCTCCTATAACTTGGTTTGAAGTCCATTCGCTTAAATCTCTTTTTTTTTCTTGTTTTTTGTTTTTTTTTTCTCTTACTTAAAGCCAGTTCCTAACAGTAGTTTGTTTTTTTTTTGTGGGATTTTTTTTTTGTGTGTTTTTTTTTTGTTTTATCCACCTCGTGCCAACCTCCCCAGCAGCGATGCCAGCTCGTCCCTGCTCTCCCAGCACCACCCGGGGGTGTCCGGTGGCAGCTCGGGCTCGGGCTGGGCCCCGTCCCGCGCTCGGGGACGGCCGCTGGCTCCCGCAGAGTCCCCGGCGCCGCCGGCGCCGCGCGCGGCTCCAGGAGACAGCGTCGGATAAGGCGGCATCAAAGTTCCCTCCGCAAGCACCTCCGGCAGGCTCGGCCCTCCCTCGCCCCAGCTCTCCCTTCCGCCGCCGCCGCCGCCTTCACTTCCTGCGCTCCTTCTGCTTGCGCTCGGGGCGGCGCGGCTGCGGCTCGGCGGGCGCGGGCGCGCGCGGGATCAGCAGCACGCTGCCGTCGCTGCCGTACTGCAGCGCGTAGCGGCTGGGCGAGTAGGGCCGGCCCTGCTCGTCCCGCAGCCGCCCGAACACCTCCTGGTACAGGCTCTGCACCTTCTGCTTCATCTGCCGGATGGACTTGAGGAACTCCACCTTCTCCCTGAGCAGTTTGGACTTGTCGCGCTGCAGCTCCTCCACGTCGCGCTCCAGGTTGAGGATGGTGTCCAGCTTCCTCTTGCGGCAGTTCTGCGCCGCCATCTTGTTCTTGCCGCGCCGGCGGATGTCGCGGATGAGGCTGAGCTGGGCCTCGCTCAGCTGGTACTTGGACAGGAGCTCGTTGAACTCCTCCACGGGCAGGTTGATGATCTTGTCGTTGGTGAAGGGGATCTTCATGGCGCGGGCGCGGTGCTCGTCGCGGCTCAGCTGCTTGTCCAGCAGCTCCGACGGTTTCTCCTTGCCGCTCTTCTTGCCGGCGCCGGGCGCTTTGGGCTCCTCGGGGTCCAGGGCGCCCGGGGCCATGTTGTAGGTGTGGTTGTGGCCCACGTGCTCCAGGTAAGGCAGGTAGTGCAGCTGCGCCGGCTCCTGGTAGCTCATGCGGCAGAACTTGCTGTACTCTGGCTGGTAGCCAACCGCCCCTTCCGCCTCCTCAAAGTCCACGTTCTCCGAGTCCGAGCTGTAGCCCACGGCGCCTTCCTCGGAAAACGAGGAGGAGGAGGAGGACGAAGAGGAAGAGGACGACGAGGACGAGGCTTCGGAGCTGCTCAGGGACGCGGGGCTGTGGCCGGAATCCAGGGAAAGACCTGAGTCGGAATCGAACTCCTCCTCCAGCTGCGAGGCCTGCACGGGGTTGAAGCCCTCCTCGATGGCCAAGTCCATCAGGCTGATCTCGTCCAGCATGGCCTCGTCCAGCAGCCCCCCCAGCGGGTCGGGCAGCTCGGGCCCGGCCGTCTCGTTGGCCGTGCCGTTCATCTGCGGCGGGAAGAAGATCCCGCTCAGGTTGGTGGAGCCGAAGGTGCTGTTGAGGCCGGTGGAGTTGTCGGGCGCCAGCTGCAGCAGGGCCGAGCCGCCCGCCATGGAGGGGCTCTCCATGTCCGAGCTGAAGAGCGAGAAGTCCTGGGAGCAGCTGCCCAGCGAGGCCTGATGCAGGCTCACGTTCTGGTTGATGGGCGTGCCGGGCGCCAGGCTGTAGTTGGACGCCAGCAGGTCCCCGCCCGTGCCGCCGTAGAGGCTCTCGGCGCTCGTGCTGTTCACCTCCATGGCCTGCAAGGGACACGCACGGCTCGCTGGAGGCGCCCCGGGGCCAAGGACGCTGCCAGGTCCCGGCCTGGTGGCAGGGGATGGCACGGGGATGGCACGGGGATGGCACGGGGATGGCACGGGGATGGCACGGGGACGGCACGGGGATGGCACGGGGATGGCACGGGGATGGCACGGGGATGGCACGGGGATGGCACGGGGACGGCACGGGGATGGCACGGGGATGGCACGGGGACGGCACGGGGACGGCACGGGGATGGCACGGGGATGGCACGGTGTCACCGCGGTGTCACCGTCAGGACCCTCCACCCCCGCGGAGCTCACCTGCATCTCCATGATGGACATCAGGTCCTGCCACTGCTGCTCCAGGTCGAAGGGCGACTCGGTCTCGGCCAGCAGAGGGGACAGCAGGCCGGGGGCGCCGCCCGGGGCCCGGCTCTGCCCGGGCACGGCCTCGCTCAGGGCCGAGACATCGGCAGCTGGGAACTGAGCACGGCAGGCAGTCAGGGCTGGCACCGCGGGCACCAGCGGGGATTGGCGGGGATGGACACTCAGGGATGCCCAGGGATGGGCAGGGATGAGCAGGGACATTCAGGGATGCTCAGGGATGGAGCAGGATCTCAGGGATGGCAGGGATGGCAGGGATCAGATGCAGATGGACATTCAGGGATTCTCAGGGATGGATGTTCAGGGATGCACAGGGATGTTCAGGGATGGGCAGGGATTCAGGGATGCTCGGGGATGGATGCTCAGGGATGCACAGGGATGTCTGGGGATGGATGCTCAGGGATGCTCAGAGATGCTCAGGGATTCTCAGGGATGGATGCTCAGGGATGCTCAGGGATGGATGTTCAGGCATTCTCAGGGATGGATGCTCAGGGATGTCTGGGGATGGATGCTCAGGGATGCTCAGAGATGCTCAGGGATTCTCAGAGATGGATGCTCAGGGATGGATGTTCAGGGATGCTCAGGGATGCTCAGGGATGAATGCGGGATGCAGCCACCCCCCAGCCCAGCGCCCTTCCCGCCCTCTTTCCCGTGAACTAACGAGGAGCAAAGCCAGGAGGTTTTAATTAAGCACAGCCCCCCCTCCCCGCGTGGTTTCTCAGGGTGCCTGGAGCCTCCTGGAGCAGCCAAACCCAATTTGCTGCTGCAGGAGAAGCACAGGAGGCACCAAAACCCCAGCGAGAGGGGCAGGGAGAGCCTGGGGATCCACCCGCGGGCTCACCTCGGAATTGTCCCCGAAGGGGAAGGTGGCCTCCAGCAGCCTAAGGCACTCCTCCAGGGACAGGGCTGTCTGATCCTCCGCTCCGGGCACCTGGGGGACAGCAAACACAGGCCATGGCAGCCACGGGCTGCGGGAGCTGCTGCTGAGGAGGAACCAGCTCCCTTCCAGCAGGGCTGGAGCGCAGCGCATCCAAAAAGAGCCAGAGCCCCACCCAGTGCTCCTGTGCTGGCTCCATCCTCCCGCTCGCTCGGGGCTACGGGAGAGCGCCAACCAGCGCCGCCGCTCGCGGCCAGCCGGCTGTCCCTGCTGTCCCTGCTGTCCCTGCTGTGCCTGCTGTGCCTGGTGTGCTCCGATATCCCTGCTGTCCCTGCTGTCCCTGCTGTCCCTGCTGTCCCTGCTATCCCTGCTGTCCCTGCTGTCCCCTCCGGCCGCACCGGCCAGGGGGACACGGCCCTGCCCAAGCGCTGCCTCTGGAGCGGCCCCGCACAGGCGCCGGCAGAGCCCCGGGAGCGCAGCCCCAGCCCGGCCGGCCCGGGGCGTTACCTGCGCAGGGAAACTCTCCCCGGTCTCTCCATCAACTAGCGGGATTCTATCCAAGACCTCATTCCCTGCACTCCTCCAGCTGTCCCCGCGCTCCCTCCCATCGCTCAGCTCTTTGTCCACTTCGCTCTCTTTCTGACGGTGGCTGTAGTCAAAAATCTCTCGCCCAGCGCCGAGATCAATATCCTGTCTCCACAGGATGTCAATCAAATCGATGTCCTGCAAGACAGACCACATTTCCTTCAGCGCCCTGGCCTGCCCGGGGGGTCCCCGCCCGGCGGCCCCTCCCCAGGGCCCCCCGCCCGCCCGCCCGCCCGCCCGTCCCGCAGCCCACCCGCCGGGCCCCCCTCGGCCGCCGCCGGGGCTCGGGAGCCGGGCGGGCCCGGGAGCGGCTCCGCGGGCTCCGCATGGCCGGCGCTGCCCTGCCCGTGGCCGCCCATGGCCGCCCGCCCGCGGCCGGGGGAGGCGGCGGGGGCCGCCCGGGCCCGCGTCGCGGCGGTGGCTGCGCCGTGCCCGCCTTGCATCAGCCCGTGGTGCCATCCCGGCCATTTGCATAAGGGGTGGGGTGGCAGGAAAATCCCCGCATTCCCACCCACCTGATGCAACTTGAGCCGCCGCCGCCGCTCCGCCGGGCCCCGGCCCGCTCCCCGCCGGCACCGGGCTGCCCGCGGCCCCCCCCCCGCAGCCCCCCCGCTCCTCGGGGCGGCCCCGGTACCTTTCTCATGTCCCCAGCTGCCGCCCGGGCCGCGGCGCACGCCGATCATGGTCCCCGGGGGAGGAAGAGGAGGAGGCGGCGGCGGCGGGGCGGGCTGGCCGGGGCGCGGCGCCGCGCACGCATCGCCGGCCGGGGCGGCGGCGGCAGCGGCGGGGGGAGCCGCGCTCCGCTCCGCCCCACCGGCCACAGGTGCCCGCGCGGCCCCGCTGCGGCGGCAGCGGCCGCCCCCGCCCCCGGTGCGGAGGATGCTGCTGTGGCTGCGGCGGCGGCCCCGGGCGGGCGGCGGGGCCGGGAGGGGCTCGGCGGGGCCGGGAGGGGCTCGGGAGGGACCGGGAGGGGCTCGGCGGGGCCGCCCCCCCCCCCCCCCCTCCCCCCGCCGTTCCCGGCTGCGGCGGCCGCCAAGCCCCGCCCCCTCCGCCAGACCACGCCCCCTCCCCGCCGGGATGCGGCGCTCCCGGACCACGCCCCCTCCGCCGATGGCCCCGCCCCGCCCCGGGCGGTGGCCACGACCAATCAGCGCTAACGGGGGCCGCCGCCCTGACCAATCGGCGCCGGCGGGGGCCGCCCGCTCAGCCAATCAGCGCCCGCGGGGCGCCCACCGGGCCGCGCCCCCGCCCTGGCGCAGCGGGGCCGCCCCCCCCCCCCCCGGCCCCGCCCGCGCCGCACCGGGAATGGAGAATGGGGATGGGGGCGGGGAACGCCGGGACCCCCGGCCCGCAGCCGGCACTGCCCGGGGTCACCTTGGGCCGGCCCCCGGGGCACCCCGGCCCGCACGGCGCGACCCCCGCCCCTCCTGCCCCGGGGCTCCTCGGCCCGGGCACGCCCGGCCCCGGTAACCGCGGCCAAGTGTAAGGAGATCCCCCGGGCGGGGCGGGGGGGACGGCGCGGAGCCCCCGCAGCTCATCACATGCCCCACGTATTTTTATCCTCGTGTTGTGGAAACGGCCCCGGGCACGGCGCCTCCGCCGCCCTCCCCACCCCCAATGCTGCAGAGGGAAGCGCCGGGATTTAATCCCAGCTTTGTCTTTAGCCCCGGCTCAAAATGGGCATTTTTTTATCCGTGGGATAAAAATCAGGAGGATTTCATAATTCCCCTCCCGCCCCGCCCGCTCTCCGGGTGCTGCAACGCCCAAAAAGGAAAAAAAAAAAAAAAAAAAAAAGAGAAAAAAAAAAAATCCCGCACAGCATTCCCGGAGCGAGTTCCAGCTCTTCCCGAAATTATTTATATCGCCCGTGTTCCCCCGGCAAGGTCGCGCCTGGCCCGCGCACAACCCAGGAAAAGTCATGGAAAAATTTCCAGGCCGGGCCCCGGAGCCATCCGCAGCCCGGGGACACCGGGAACACCCCGGGGCGAAAACCCAAAACCCGCGGCTGCCCCGGGGGAGCCGGGCTGGGGAATCGCCCCCCGGAACTGCCCCGCAACGGAAGCGGGGCCGGGAGGGACGCGGGAGCCAAACGGGATTGATTGCCCGGGGCCGCCGCCGCTCCCGGCCCGCAGCGCTCGGGAACCGCGGGAAACGGAGCCGGGGATGGGGGAAACCCGCGATCGGGGGGAATCGTGGAGAACAGAGCCTGGAGGGACGGGGATGGGGAAAAACCCGGGATTGGGGGGAAAAATGGAAAACGGAGCCCTGAGAGGGACAGGGATGGGGAAAACTGGGCTTGGGGGGGATCAATGGAGAAGACCCCTTGAGAGTGACAGGATGGAGGAAAAGCGGGGGGGATGCAGTGAGGCGGAGAAAATCAAGGAAAGCAGAGCCCTGAGGATGAGCAGAGATCATGTCCGGCACGGTTTTGGGGGAAATCATGGGAAACAGAGCCCTGAGAACACAGGGATGCGGGAAGGGCCGGGATCGGGGGGAAATGAAGGGAAAGGGAGCCCTGAGAACACAGGGATGCAGGAAAAGCCGGGATCGGGGGGAAATGAAGGGAAACAGAGCCCTGAGGATGAGCAGGGATGCGGGAAGGGCCGGGATCGGGGGGAAATGAAGGGAAAGGGAGCCCTGAGGATGGGCAGGGATGCGGGAAGGGCCGGGATCGGGGGGAAATGAAGGGAAAGGGAGCCCTGAGGATGAGCAGGGATGCGGGAAGGGCCGGGATCTCCCCACCCACCGCTCCCCCATTCCCTGCCCGGGCTCCACTCCCAGCACGGCCAGGGCCCTGGAGGCCTCTGGAAACGGCAGCTCCGGCTTCTCTGTGCCTAAATCTCCCCAAATCTGCTTTCCCTGCCCAAAGCTCCTCAGGCCAGGAATGCCCAGCCGGGGAAGGGCGGCCGGGCCTGCCAGCAGTGACCTTGCACAAGGATCCGCCCGGTGCCACAATGCCCGGGGCCGGGAATGGCCTCCCTGGAACCCCCCGGGGCATGTCTGGCTCTGTCCCCTGTCCCTCCAAGGTCGCTGCTGCCGGCCCAGAGCGGGGTTGGCCCCCCGGGAACAGGCGGGGAAATCGGGATGACATTCCCGGGGCCGGCTCCATCATCTCTGCAGTGCTCCCAGCACAGCTGCTGCCACGGCCCGACCCTGATCCCGATCCCAAATCCCAATCCCGATCCCAATCCCCGCTGCAGAACGTGCCAGCGGCTCCCCGTGCCCTGCTGGGAGGACCTGGGGACATGGATCAGCATTGAGACCCAATTCTATAGACCTGGAAGGACCTGGGGACATGGATCAGCACTGAGAGCCAATTCCATAGACCTGGAAGGACCTGGGGACATGGATCAGCACTGAGACCCAATTCCATAGACCTGGAAGGATCCAAGCACATGGATCAGCACTGACAGCCCCATTCCATAGACCTGGAAGGACCTGAGGCCACAGATCAGCACTTGAGTCCTTCCACAGCCTAGGAAGGACCTGGGGACATGGGAAGCACCCCTGACACCCCCATTCCATAGACCTGGACCTGAGCACATGGATCAGCACTGACAGCCCCATTCCTTGACCCTGGAAGGACCTGGGGACATGGAACACCACTGACACCTGGATTCCATAGACCTGAAAGGACCCAAGGCCATGGAACCACCCCTGACACCCCAATTCCCTGACCCTGGCAGGACCCAAGGCCATGGATCAGCACTGACACCCCAATTCCCTGACCCTGGCAGGACCAAGCCATGGATCAGCGACCCTTCCACATCTGGCAGGACAAGCCATGATCGCATGACACCCCATTCCACAATCCTGGCAGGACCCAAGGCCATGGAACACCACTGACACCCCCATTCCCTGACCCTGGCAGGACCCAGGGCCATGGATCAGCACTGACACCCCCATTCCACAATCCTGGCAGGACCCAAGGCCATGGATCAGCACTGACACCCCCATTCCACAATCCTGGCAGGACCCAAGGCCTCGGATCAGCACTGACACCCCCATTCCACAATCCTGGCAGGACCCAAGGCCTCGGATCAGCTCTCATTGAACCCGGGCTGCAGCTCCCAGGGCCTGGAATCACATCCCAGCCCTCCCAAAGGTCAGGGACAGCAGGAAAACCAAACCCAGCCCGGCCCAGACGGATGGGGAGGGAAACTGAGCGAGGAAAGGAATTCTGGGGAGGGAAAGTGAGCAAGGGACTGGATTTTGGGGAGGAAAATTTGAGTGAGGAAATGAATGTTGGGAAGGGAAACTGAGTGAGGAACAGGCTCCTGGGGTGAAAATTGAGCAAAGAATGGAATTCTGGGGAGGAAAACCGAGTGAGGAACTGAATTTTGGGGAGGAAAACTGAATGAGGAACTGAATTTCAGGGAAGAAAACTGAGTGAGGAAGGGAATTCTGGGGAAGAAAACTGAGTGAGAAAAGGAATTCTGGGGAAGAAAACTGAGTGAGAAAAGGAATTCTGGGGAAGAAAACTGAGTGAGGAAGGGAATTCTGGGGAAGAAAACTGAGGAGGAAGGGAATTCTGCAGAAGAAAACTGAGGGAGGAAGGGAATTCTGGGGAAGAGCACTGAGGAGGGAGGAGCAGGCTCCTGGGGAGGAACACCAGGGAGGAGGAGCAGGCTCCTGGCGGGGCTCCAGCCCAGCAACCCAACACCTGCTCCACACCTGGGCCAGGCTCTTTCCCAACAGCCCTGTTTATTTCCCAGCCGGGCTGCTCGCTTTCCCAATCGCCAGAGTCACGAGGGGCCCTGGCTCCTTCCCCCTCCTTTCACTGCTGCTCTGCAGCCAGAGCAGAGCCGACAAAAAGGGCAAAAATTACCCCGGGAGCGCTGAAACCCAGCCCGGCTCCCGGATTGCACCAACAGCACCCAACCCAACGCCAAGCCCGCCGTTCCCTACCTCCTTGGTGAGATCCCCGTTGGCGGGCGCTGCCACGGCTCCCAGGTCCTCCAGCTCGTCGCCAAAGCCCTGCTCGGCCCCGGTGTCGCGGTCGGCGCCGCCGCCGCCGTCCTGCGGCGCCTCGGGCTCGCGGTGCACCAGCCAGGCGCTGAGCTCGGTGCTGGGCACCCGCAGCCGGTCCAGGGCGCGCACCTGGCTCAGCAGGCGGCGCGCGCTGAAGAAGGAGTCGAGCTCGACGCTCTTGGGGTGGATGCCATAGCCGTGCAGCGTGTTCTGCAGCTGGTGGAACTGGGTCTGCGCGTACGCCGAGCTGGGGCCCAGGATGATCTCGCGCAGCGGCGGCAGCTGCGAGCTCAGGTAGCTGTCCACGTCCACGCGCACCCCGACCAGGCTCAGCAGGATGGTGAACTGGATCAGCCCCTCCGTGAAGTACTTCTTCAGGGAGAGCATCTCTGTGGCGGGGAAAATTAAATAAAAATAAATAAAAGTTAAAAACAAGCAAGGGTTGGGGTTGGGGATGGACAGCGAGGAGTTATTTCTTCAGGGAGAGCATCTCTGTGGCGGGGAAAATTAAATAAAAATAAATAAAAGTTAAAAACAAGCAAGGGTTGGGGTTGGGGATGGACGTTTCTTCAGGGAGAGCATCTCTGCGGCAGGGAAAATTTAAAGAAAATAAATAAAAGTTAAAACCAAACAAGGGTTGTGGTTGGGGACGGACATTTCTTCAGGGACAGCATCTCTGGGGCAGGGAAAATTAAAAAAAAATAGATAAATTTAAAAACAAGCAAGGGTTGGGGTTGGGGATGGACATTTCTTCAGGGAGAGCATCTCTGTGGTGGGGAAAATTAAATAAAAATAAATAAAAGTTAAAAACAAACAAGGGTTGGGGTTGGGGATGGACATTTCTTCAGGGTTGGGGATGGACATTTCTTCAGGGAGAGCATCTCTGCGGCAGGGAAAATTAAATAAAAATAAATAAAAGTTAAAAACAAGCAAGGGTTGGGGTTGGGGATGGACAGCGAGGAGTTATTTCTTCAGGGACAGCATCTCTGGGGCGGGGAAAATTAAAAAAAAAAAAATTAAAAAGAAACAAGGGTTGGGGATGGACAGCAAGGAGCTGCTTCTTCAGGGAGAGCACATCTGGTGCGGGAAAAATTTTTAAAGAAATTAAAAACAAACAAAGATTGAGGTTCGGGATGGACAGAGAGGAGCTATTTCTTCAGGGAGAGCATCTTTGGTTCAGGAAAAATTTAAAAAAAATTAAATAAAAATTAAAAACAAACAAGGGTTGAGGTTGGTGATGGACAGCAAGGAGTACTTCTTCAGAGAGAGCATCTTTGGTTCAGGAAAAATTTTAAAAACTTAATCAAAAATTAAAAACAAACAAGGGTTGAGGTTGGGGATGGACAGCGAGGAGCTGGCAGAGGGTGAAGCCTCCACACACAACACACAACAGGTTGGGTGGGTTTGGCTTTGCTCTGCCCCACTTTCAAACAATCATTTCTGCCCTTCAGGGCAGAGCTAAAAGCCAGGAGGAAAGTTGAAAGAACGCTCAGAAGGTTTTTAGTTTGGTTTTGCTCTGAAAAGGCAGGAAATTGGTTCGTGGAGAACCGGAGAAAACCAAAGTTCAAAGCCGGGAACTCTCGCCGGCAGCTCCACCCTCGCCTTCCCTTTTGTTTTTATCCCGCGGAATTGCGCGATCCGTGTCACTTACTGTCCGAAAACTCCTCATGCAGCGCCTCTGCGAGCGCCCCCGCAGCTGCCCCGCTCCGGACCGGGCTCTGCTCCCTCCTCCTGCCTCTCCTTCCTCTCCTCTCCTCCTCCTCCTCCTCTGCAGGAGCCTCTTATGAGTCAAAGGTCCCGAGCATGGGAAGGTCCAAAGACTCCAACGCTCGCGGCTGCGATTTCATCAGCAGCTGCAATGTAACCAGAGAGCAAACACGGTGACACCGGGGCTCCACCCTGCCGGCACCGCGCCTTCCCC
The DNA here is from genome assembly GCF_028769735.1 of Zonotrichia leucophrys gambelii. Classification (NCBI taxonomy): domain Eukaryota; kingdom Metazoa; phylum Chordata; class Aves; order Passeriformes; family Passerellidae; genus Zonotrichia; species Zonotrichia leucophrys. The sequence continues at coordinate 6,015,702 of NC_088196.1, read as the reverse complement.
GGCCAATCCCGGGGGTTTCACCGCGATCCCGGTCCCGCTGCCCCGGCCGCGTTACCTCCGGCCGCAGCCCCGGCCCGCGCTATTCTTAGGCCGGCGCGTCAGCTTCCCGCGGCCCGGAGGAATCCGGTGCCCCGGCCCTGCTCAGCGCGGCTCCGGCCGGGCCGGGGCTGTTCCATGGAACACCGGCCCCGCTCCCGGGCCCGCCCCGCGCCGCTCCCGCCGCCCCCAGCGCGCTGGGGCGGCTCCCGCGGAGCGGAGCGCTGGGCCGGGGGATCCCGAGCGTGGGGGGTGCCCGGTTCTGGGGGGGTTTCCCGGTTTTTGGGGGGTTCCCGGTTTTGGGGGTCCCCGTGGGCCCCACGTGCGCTCCCCGTTCCCGGGGCCCTTTAAGGCCCCACGTGACCTCACACCCCACACCCCCCCTCCGGCGCGGCCACGTGACCCCGCCCCACCCGCGCGCGCGCTCCCGCGGCCTCGCCGTCCCCCTCGGCGCCGCCCGCCCCGCCCCGCCCCGCGCGCGCCGCCGCCGCCGCCACCACCCGCACGCCGCCACCGCCTCCCCGCACCCTCCGCCGCCACAGATTCCGCCCCCGCCGGTACCCGCCGGGCTCCGCCGCCGCTCCAGCCCCGCCGCCGCCGCCTCTCCCGCTCCCCGCCCCGGCCCAACCGCCCCCCCCGCCCGCCTCGCGCGGAGCCGCCGCCAATCACCGCCCGCCGAGGGCAGGCGGGAGGGAGGCGCGGGCCAATGGGATGCGGGTGGCGGAGAGTTCCTCCCGCCTCCCCGGCACCTCTTTGATTGGCAAGCGAGCTGACCAATGGACGCGCGAGGAGGCGCGGGCGACCCTCGCGCTCGGCGCAGCCAAACCAATGGAAAATGAGAAACTGACAAGGGCAGCTGTCCCCGCTCTGTGATTGATTGACAGCATGTCCACCCAATGGCGCGCAAAGCCTTCACTGAGTGAAAGCGGCAGAAACCAATGAGACGACGCGCAGGATTCGCGCGCTTGAGTGGCAGCGACGAGCACCAATGGCTGCGGGCCGGCGGCACCGCCCCCTCGCCCCGCAGCGGTTGCCACGGCAACGGGCGGCCCGGGCCCTGAGCGGGGCGAGGCCGCCATGGCGGGGCCTGAGGGGGCCGCACCCCCGGCGGGGCCCGCACCGCGCCCGGAGCCGCTCCCGAGGCCGCTCCTCAGCCTTGTTCCCCTTGGGGGCACCCCCAGGCCTCGGGCATGCAGGGCGATCTGGGGGCGATGCCCCCGGGGGCACAGCCCCGGTGTTAGTGACTGCTGGGTGTCACCAGGCAAGGGCCAGGCTGGGGTCCTTCCCAACCACCTCGGCTGCCCAAAAATCTGCTCCGGGCCGGGATCTGTGTGAAAAAAGGTGGAAAAGCGCCGCTGGCATCAGGCCCTGGCCCTCCCTTTCCCTTCCAGGGTCATCAACCCCTAAGCCAGCCTGAAACCCCGTAACCCAATTAAACATCAGCCGCGGGGCAGGGTTCAGACCCGGAGCGGGTCATTCACCCCTGCCTGCATGGATCCGTGGGGGATTCCTGCCCTTCCCTGCTCCCTGTGGGATTTCTGCCCCTTCTACCCTTCCCCATGGATCTGTGTGGGATTCCTGCCTGTGTTCCCATGCTCACATAGATCCCTGTTGGATTCCTGCCCTTCCCTCATGGACCCACATAGGATTCCTGCCCATCTCTGCTTCATTTGGGATTCCTGGCTGTTTTCCCATTCACACACAGATCCCTGTGGGATTCCTGCCCTTCCCTCATGGATCCACATAGGATTCCTGCCCATCTCTGCTTCATTTGGGATTCCTGCCCTTCCCTGTTCCCTGTGGGATTCTTGCCCTTCCCACAGGGATTCCTGTGGGATTCCTGCCCATCTCTGCCCCATTTGGGGTTCCTGCCTGTTCTCCCCTTCCCACACGGATCCCTGTGGGATCCCTGCCCATCCCTGTGCCCCGTTCCTGCCCAGACCGGTGCCAGCGGGGCAGGTGGGCGGCCTAGGCAGCACCACCCCGATCCCGATCCCGATCCTGCCATTCCTGCCCATCCCAGCCACCCCTGCCCTGCCCCAGAAACCCGCCGGGACAGACAGCATGCCACAGACACTGCTTCACCCGGGGAAAAAATAAATAACATGGAAAAAGTGGCATGGGATCCGACAGGGTGAGGCTGGGCCAGGTTATCCCGGGGTTGTCCAGGTTGGTTGTGCCCCCCAAAACCTGCAGAGACCCAGCGGTGAGGCCAGGGGGACAAGGGAAGGTGTTTGAGGGGCTGGAAGTGCCCAGATCCCGGAGATTTTGGGTCATGTCCTCCCCAAACCCTCCCTGGTTGGATTTTGGGGGTGATATCCACATAAAACCCATCCTGGGTTGGATTTTGGGGTTGTTTTCCACCCTAAAGCCCCCCGGGTTGGATTTTGGGGGTGACATCCACCTAACACCCATCCTGGTTTGGATTTTGAGGGTCTTGCCCTACCCAGGTTGAAGATTTAGCGGTGTTGCCCACCCTAAACCCCCCAGGATAGATTTTGGGGTTGTTTTCCACCCCAAACCCTTCCTGGGATGAATTTTGGGATTGTTGCTCACCCTAAATCCCCCCAAAGGGAACAGGGGGTGTCTGGCAGCCCCCCAAAGCCCTCCCGTGCCAGTTCCCAGCTGGGAACCCGAGCTGGGCTGTCCCTCCGGGTTATTTTTGGTGTCCCCAGGGCTATTTGGGGACAGCTGGCCCTGGCCCCGTGCCCACCTCGTGCCACCAGAGGGGGGCACGGAGCCCCCTCCCCATTATTGCCCCCCCAGGAAAATTCCCCAGCCCCAAAAGTTAAAGGGAAAATCTTCCCAAACAAGGGAAAGTTCAGGTGAGTCTCCAGAAAATTCCAGGCTGGGAGGGCTCAGGGAATGGGAGCAGGGACAGGGAGGGCCTGGGGTTATTTGGGATCCCCAAATCCGGGATACCCCGAATCCAAGAGCCCCTTCCTCATTGTTTCTCCTCCAGGAAAACGCTCCACCCCAAAATTTAAGCAAACAAGGGAGGGTTGGGGTGAGTCACTGGAACATTCCAGACTGGGAGCGCTCAGGGAACGGGAGCAGGGCTTGGGATTGCTTGGGATGGAGCCAGGAGCCCCTTCCCGGGCCTGGGCTCCGCCCCCAGCCTTGATTACACCCAGGGATTAATTAGGCACTAATGAAGTTTGTCCTTCCCAGCTGCATCCAGCCACAATTAAAGATTTTCCTGCCCAATCCGGTGTCGGGGTGGGGTTTTGGGATATTTATGGGGTTTTTTGTTAAATGTCCCCTGTTAAATGTTCTGGATGTTCCCTACAGACCCCTCCCAGGCTTGGGACAACCATCCTAAGGACACCCCACACTGAGGTCACCCCCTTTTTGGGGACCCCCCACCCCGGTTTTGCCCCATTTCCGGGTAACCCCAACCCTACAGAGCCCCCCAGGCTGGCACAGCCTGTCCCGGGCACATCACGCCCCCGTGGGACCCCAAAATCCATCCCCGGGACCCCAAAATCCATCCCCGGGACTCCAAATCCGCCCCTGCTCCCCCCACCGCCGCCGCCCCCGCGCGCCTCCTTCCCAATGCGCCTTGCGACACCGCGCTTATTTGCATAGCACCGCCCATTGCAGCATATATTATCCTTATAAAGAAAATAGCCACGCCCATCACACCGTGGCTCCTCCCCTCACGCCCCGCCCCGTGTCGCGCATTCGCGGTCCTGCAGCGCCACCTGCCGGCGGCTCTGCGGCTGCGCGCGGGACCCCGCCCTGACCCCCCAAACCGGGACCGCCCCCTCCGGAACCCTGCCCGGACCCCCCCGAACCGGGACCCTCCCCTTCGGGACCCTGTCCTGAACCCCCAAACAGGGACCCCCACTCCGGGACCCCTTCCTGACCCCCCAAACCCTGTCCTCATCCTCCAAACCGGGATCCCCCCCTTCGAGACGCCCCAAAACTCTGCCCCCAGTAACCCCCTGAACCCCTCTTGGGGTCTCCCCTGTTGTAGCGCCCCCCCTCAATCACAAGGGGTTCCCCCGGGCACCCCAAACCCGGGCACCCCCATGCACACCCTGGGGACCCCCAAAGCGGCGCCAGCCGGGGGTGAGGGCACGAAGCGCCCCCCAAACCCACCCTGTCCCCGTTTTGGGGGTGTCCCCATCCCTGGGGGGCTCTGTGTCCCCTCGTGTCCCCTCGGGATGGCGACCCTGCGTGTCCCCCCTCCCTCCGCAGCCCGAGAACAAAGAGGGGCAGCAGCAGCAGGAGGAGGAGGAGGAGGAGCGCGAAGGCCCCGGCGGTGACAGCTGGTGCCCCCCGGGTGACACGGGGACAAAGGCAGCGCTGCCGGCGACCGAGGGGCCGAGCGGGGGGGACAGGGCGGGGGGACAGCGACCCCTCAGGACCCCGCAGCACCCCAAACACCCCACAGCACCCCAAATACCCCACAGCACCCCAAACACCCCGCAGCACCCCACAGCGCCCCGGTTTGGGGGTAACACGGGTCACAAAACAGGGCAGGAGAGTTTTGGGGGGCTCCCCCAGAACTCCTCAGGCTGAGCCTGCCCAGCTCATCACACCCATGGGGGGGGGTGAGCCCCCCAAAAATGACCCCGAAGGTTTCCCCTCTCCGGTGCCTCGGCTGTTCCCTGATTTCTGTTCCCTTCCCGTCCAAAGGATGGACAGAGGGACGGACAGAGGGACGGACGGGGAGCGCACAGGACAGGCGGGGCCGGGGTGGCCGCGGGGACATTTGGGGACATTTGGGGACAGCGGGAGGGGCAGCAGAGCCGCCCCCAGCTGGCGGGGGGGTCCCGGCGCTGATGGAGCGAGCGGGGACAGGGTGGGACAGATGGAGCGACATTAATTGGTAATTAAACCCTCCCTGGCGGGGAGAGCGAGCGGCAGCCGGGCCGGGGGAGGGGACACGGCCGGGGACGGGGGACAAGGGGACACTGCCGGCCCCCCATCCCCGCCGGGGACCCTCCGCGGCTCCGCGACAGGCGGCGGGTAATTAATGAGGCCGTTAATCACCGGGAGCGCGGTAATGAGGGGCTCCCGGAGCCCGGCTGTCACCGAGCGGGGACGGGGATGGGGACAGGGACAGGGACAGGGACGGGTTTGGGGACAGGGACAGGAGAGTGGGGAGCGAGAGCTGGAGCCGGGCTGGGACCCCACAGCCCCAAATCCGCTCCCACAGCACCGGGACCCCCAAATCCCTGAGCGGACGGGGCTCTCTGTGCCCCACACGGTCCCCCCGGGGGGGACAGACCCCCAGGGCCGCACCCCCTGTCCCCGTCCCTGCCCCTGTCCCTGTCCCCATCCCTCTCAGTGACACACACACTCCTCTCCCCCGATGTGACACAAATTCGGGTTTATTCACCGACACCCCCAAACCCTGCAGCACCCCCGGGTGGGCAGAGGGGCTGGGAGGGACGGGACCCCCTGGGGACCCCCCGTGTCCCTTAGGGGTCACAGTGTCAGGGTCCACACTGATGTCCCTTGGGGTCATCAGGCTGAGTTCCCTTGGGGTCCAGACTGAGTCCTTGGGTCAGGTGATTCCTCAGGTGTCACAGCCAGGTGTCCCTCGTCTGTCACAGGTTGACGCCCATCAGGTTCACCGGGCGCCCCCCGTAGCGTTTGGAGATGTCGGCCTCGATCTGCAACGGCACCGGGCGGAGGTTCAGGGTCACCGGGGGCTCCCGGGGCTCAGGGGGGTTCCCAGGGTGTCCCCCCGTCCCTCACCAGGCTCTGCAGCTCCCTGGCTCTCTCCTGCAGCTGCTGCAGCCGCGGCTCCAGCGCTCCCTGCTCGGCCTGGGCCTGGCGGCGCCGCTGCCCCAGCGCCTCCCGCTTGGCCAGCAGCAGCTCGGCCTGCAGGGCCTGCTGCCGCAGCAGGGCCGTCACACGCTCCACGTACCTGGGACACAACGGGGACAGGGTCACATTGTCTGGGACGGGGGACAGAGGGGTTATGGGGACAGAGACAGGGACAGCGGGGTCATGGGGACAGCGGGGACACTGCAGGACAGGGACAGCTCGGCCTGCAGGGATTGCTGCCGCAGCAGGGCCGTCACACGCTCCACGTACCTGGGACACAACGGGGACAGGGTCACATTGTCTGGGGACAGGGGGACAGGGGGACAGGGGGGACAGAGGGGACAGCGGGGTCATGGGGACAGCAGGGACACACTGCAGGACAGGGACAGCTCGGCCTGCAGGGCCTGCTGCCGCAGCAGGGCCGTGACACGCTCCACGTACCTGGGACACAACGGGGACAGGGGGACAGAGGGGTTATGGGGACAGGGACAGGGACAGCGGGGCCATGGGGACAGCAGGGACAGCAGGGCCAGCAGCAGCTCGGCCTGCAGGGCCTGCTGCCGCAGCAGGGCCGTGACACGCTCCACGTACCTGGGACACAACGGGGACAGGGGGACATTGTCTGGGGACAGGGGGACAGAGGGGTTATGGGGACAGGGACAGGGACAGGGACAGCAGGGTCATGGGGACAGCGGGGCCAGCAGCAGCTCGGCCTGGAGACACTGCTGCCGCAGCAGGGCCGTGACACGCTCCACGTACCTGGGGACATGGGGACAGGGTCACATTGTCTGGGGACAGGGGGACGGGGGGACAGAGGGGTTATGGGGACAGGGACAGGGACAGGGACAGCAGGGTCATGGGGACAGCAGGGACACACTGCAGGACAGGGACAGCTCGGCCTGCAGGGCCTGCTGCCGCAGCAGGGCCGTCACACGCTCCACGTACCTGGGGACACAATGGGGACATGGGGACAGGGACAGCGGGGTCACACTGCATGGTCTGGGGACAGTGGTAACACACTGCAGAGCCCCTCTGGTTAAGGGCTGTTTTAGGGCTATTTTAGGGCTTATTTTAAGGGCAAATTTAGGGCTATTTTAGAGGCTGAGTGGGGGCTGGTTCAGGGCTATTTTAGGGGCTGTTTTGGGGCTATTTTAGCACTGTTTGGGGGGCTTCTTTACAGCTATTCTAGGGATTATTTTACAGGCTGGTTTAGGGCTATTTTAGGGGTATATTAGGGTCTGGTTTGGGGCAGTTTGGGGCCTGTTTTGAGGCTATTTTAGGGCCTGTTTTGGGGCAGGGCAGGCACCTGGGTGAGGCGAGGATCATTTAGGGTCTGTTTTAGGGCCTGTTTTGGGGCAGTTTGGGGCCTGTTTTGGGGCTATTTGGGGCCTGTTTTGAGGCTATTTTAGGGCCTGTTTTGAGGCAGTTTGGGGCCTGGTTTGAGGCTATTTTAGGGTCTGTTTTGGGGCTATTTTAGGGCCTGTTTTGGGGCTATTCAGGGCCCGTTTCGGGTCGGGGCCGCACCTGGGCGAGGCGAGGATCATGCAGAGGTGCTGCACGCTGCGCGAGCACAGCTGCCCCAGCAGCTCCCGCGCCGTGGCCAGCTGGGCCCGCAGGCGCTCGGGGCTCTGGCCCTGCAGCGCGGCCGGCGCCGCCTGGAACTGGCTCAGGGCCACCACGTCCAGCGCCGCGTCCTCGAGCTCCAGCAGCCGCTGCGCCAGGAACAGCTCCAGCTGCGGGACAGCGCCGGGGACAGCAATGGGGACACAACAGGGACAGCGGCAGGGACAGCAATGGGGACAGCAATGGGGACACAACAGGGACAGCGTCAGGGACACTGCCAGGGTCACCCCCAGGGTCACACGTGTCCCCCGCGCCCACCTCCATGAGCTCGTCGATGAACTGGTTCCGAGTCTCGGGGTTCTCCAGCAGGGTCAGCGCGTCCGAGCCACGGGCAACGCCCTCGGGGGCTGCGGCGGGGTGGGACCCCAAAGCCTGCTCAGCTTCACCCCAAAATCCCGGCCCGGAACCCAAAAACACTGCCCAGAACCCAAACACACTGCCCAGAACCCAAAAACACTGCCCAGAACCCGAATACACTGCCCAGAACCCAAAAACACTGCCCAGAACCCAAATACAGTGCCCAGAACCCAAATACACTGCCCAGAACCCAAAAACACTGCCCAGAACCCAAACACACTGCCCAGAACCCAGAAACACTGCCCAGAACCCAAACACACTGCCCAGAACCCAAACACACTGCCCAGAACCCAAACACACTGCCCAGAACCCGAATACACTGCCCAGAACCCAAATACACTGCCCAGAACCCAGAAACCCTGCCCAGCACCCAGAAACACTGCCCAGCACGCAAAACCCCTGCCCAGAACCCGAAATCCCTGCCCAATATCCAAAAATCCTGCCCAGCACCCAAACCCCACTCCCTGCCCCATCCCAAACCCCTCTGGGGGTCCCAGGGGCACTGGGAATGGGGAATTTGGGGGGATTTGGGGGAATCTGGGGGATTTGGGAGCTGCCTGTGCCCCCCAGGACCCCCCAGCCCTGCTCACCCTCAGTTCCAGCCTCCACCACCGTGATCGTCCCCTCCTGTCCCTTCTCTCCATCACCCCAATCGATGCCATCGTCCCCCTGGGGAGCAAAGGGTGACAAAGGGTGACAAAAGGGGACATCAGGGGGATGTGGGGACACAGGGACACTCCCCTGGCCATGGGGGTGTCACAAACCTGGGGCTCTGCTGGGATTGTCCCCTTCTCTCCGTCACCCCAATCGATGCCATCCTCCCCCTGGGGAACAAAGGGTGACAAAAGGGGACATCAGGGGGATAGGAGGACACAGGGACATCACCCCAACCAATGCCATCCTCCCCTGGGGAACAAAGGGTGACATTAGGTGGGTTTGAGGACACAGGGACATCACCCCAACCAATGCCACCATCGCCCTGAGGGAGGAAAGGTGACACAGGGGAGGTTTGGGGACACAGGGATGTCACCCACCTGGGCACTGAGCTCTACTGTGATCGTCCCCTCCTGTCCCTTCTCTCCATCACCCCAGTCGATGCCATCGTCCCCCTGGGGAGCAAAGGGTGACATTAGGTGGGTTTGGGGACACAGGGACATCGCCCCAATCAATGTCACCATTCCCCTGAGGAGTGAAAGGTGACAAAGGGTGGCACAGGGTGGCACAGGGGGACACAGGAACGTCACCCACCTGCGGGCTGGGCTCCACCGTGATGCCCCAGTCGATGTCCCCGCCCTGGGGTGGCTCCGTGGGGAAATCTCCCCAATCGATCTGTGGGAAAGACCCCAAACCCCCCATGAGACACGGCCCCAAACCCCAAACCCCAAACCCAAACCCCAAACCCCAAACCCCCCATGAGACACGGCCCCAAACCCCAAACCCCAAACCCAAACCCCAAATCCCCAAACCCCCAAACCCCAAACCCCAAACCCCTGAGCCACAGTCCAACCCCAAACCCCAAACCCCCCATGAGACACGGCCCCAAACCCAAACCCCCAAACCCCCCATGAGACACGGCCCAACCCCAAACCCCCCATGAGACACGGCCCCAAACCCCAAACCCAAACCCCAAACCCCCAAACCCCAAACCCCTGAGCCACAGCCCAACCCCAAACCCCAAACCCCAAACCCCCCATGAGACACGGTCCCAAACCCCAAACCCCCAAACCCCAAACCCAAACCCATGAGACACGGCCCGACCCCAAACCCCCAAACCCCTGAGACACGGCCCGACCCCAGCGCCAGCCAGGGGGATCCCCCGTGTCTCTGTGTCCCCCCATGTCCCCATGTCCGCATGTCCCTGTGTCCCCCCGTGTCCCCCGTGTCCCGGTGCCCCCGCCAGCACGCACCGTGTCCTGCGGGGGCGGCTCCGGTGCCTGCGGGGCCGCCTCGGGCCGCTCCAGCCGCAGCGGCTCCTGCCCCGTGCGCCAGCGGAACACGGACGAGTTCCCGTGGGCCACCACGTGCCGGAGCAGCGGCAGCGCCTCCGCACCGGGGCTGGGACACCAGAGAGGGACACGGGGATGGCACGGGGACATGGGGACATGGGGACATGGGGATGGCACAGGGACATGGGGACATGGGGATGGCACGGGGACATGGGGACACCACGTGCCGGAGCAGCGGCAGCGCCTCCGCACCGGGGCTGGGACACGGGGACATGGGGACATGGGGATGGCACGGGGACATGGGGACAGGACACGGACATGGGGACATGGGGATGGACAGGGACATGGGGACACCACGTGCCGGAGCAGCGGCAGCGCCTCCACACCGGGGCTGGGACACCAGATAGGGACATGGGGACATGGGGATGGCACGGGGACATGGGGATGGCACGGGGACATGGGGACACAGGACAGAACCAGGGACATGGGGATGGCACAGGGACACGGGGACATGGGGATGGCACGGGGACATGGGGACATGGGGACATGGGGACATGGGGATGGCACAGGGACATGGGGACACAGGACAGAACCAAGGACATGGGGATGGCACAGGGACATGGGGACATGGGGATGGCACGGGGACATGAGCACACAGGGCACATGGGGACATGGGGGGACATGGGGACATGGGGATGGCACAGGGACATGGGGACACAGGACAGAACCAAGGACATGGGGACACAGGGACATGGGGACATGGGGATGGCACGGGGACATGGGCACACAGGGCAGCAAGGGAACATGGGGACAGCACTGGGGACATGGGGACAGGGAGCATGGGGACAGCACTGGGGATGGCATTGGTCACGGGGACATCAGGGACACCTCAGCATCCGCAGTGCCAGGGTTTGGAGGGGCCAGGAGCTTTTGTGGGGCAGTTTGGGGAGCCAGGGCTGCTTTAGGGTAGCAGAGGGATGGTTTGGGGCTGGTTTGGGGATGATTTTGGGGTGTCAGGGCTGGTTTTGGGGTGTCAGGGCTGTCCCCACCTGTCGCACACGAAGCCCACGCAGGCCTGGTACAGCTCGATGGCGTCCCCGAGGGCGCTGGCGCCGTCCCCAACGCGGGACAGCAGCGACGGCAGCGCCTGCACCTGGGCCAGCAGCTCCCGGCGCACGTCCTCGCCCTGGGGACACCGAGGGGACACGAGGGGACACTGAGGGGACACCCTGGGGACACTGAGGGGACACTTGGGGACATGCTGGAAAACTTAGGGACACCCTATGGACACTGAGGGACATCCTGGGGACACTGAGGGGACACCCCAGGGACACTGAGGGGACACTTGGGGACACTTGCTTTAGGGTCTGTTTGGGGCTATTCAGGGACCCATTTGAGGCCATTTCAGACCTGATTTAGGGCTTGTTTTGGGGTTATTCTGGGGCCCATTTTGGGGTTATTTCAGCCCTGTTTGGGGCTATTCCAGCCCCATTTGGGGTTGTTCCCGGCCTGTTTCAGGCTGTGTTTGGGGCTATTTCAGGCCTGGTTTTGGGGTTATTTCAGGGTTCATTTGGGGCCATTCCCAGCCCATTTCAGGCTCTATCTGGGACCATCCCCACCCCATTTCAGGCTCTGTTTAGGGCCATCCCCAGCCCATTTCAGCCTCCCCCTGGGGTTGTTTTGGGGCTCATCTGGGGCCATTCCCATTTCAGGCTCCCACGAGTCCAAGCCTGTTTCAGGCTCTCTCTGGGGCCATTCCCACCCCATTTCAGGCTCTCTCTGGGCCCATCCCCACCCCGTTTCAGCCTCCCGGTTGCCCTGGCACTCACGGCGATGCCGTACTGTCCAGCCCCATTTCAGGCTCTATCTGGGGCCATTCCCAGCCTGTTCCAGGCTCCCCCCGGGGTTATTTTGGGGCTCATTTGGGCCATTCCCAGCCCATTTCAGGCTCTCTCTGGGGTTATTTTGGGGCTCATTTGGGCCATCCCCACCCGTTTCAGGCTCTATCTGGGGCCATTCCCAGCCCATTTCAGGCTCTCTCTGAGGCCATTCCCATCCCATGCCAGGCTCTATCTGGGGCCATTCCCATCCCTGTTCCAGGCTCCCCCCGGGGTTATTTTGGGGCTCATTTGGGCCATTCCCATCCCGTTCCAGGCTCTCTCTGGGCCCATCCCCACCCCGTCTCAGCCTCCCCCGTTGCTCCCCGGCACTCACGGCGATGCCGTACTGTCCAAGCCTGTTCCAGGCTCTCTCTGGGGCCATTCCCAGCACATTTCAGGCTCTGTTCAGGGCCATCCCCACCCCTTTCAGGCTCCCCCATTCCCCTGGCACTCACAGCTATGCCCGTACTGTCCAAGCCTGTTCCAGGCTCTCTCTCTCTGGGCCCATCCCCACCCCGTCCCAGCCTCCCCCGTTGCTCCCCGGCACTCACGGCGATGCCGTACTGTCCAAGCCTGTTTCAGGCTCTATCTGTGGCCATTCCCATCCCGTTCCAGGCTCTCTCTGGGCCCATCCCCACCCCGTCGCAGCCTCCCCCGTTGCTCCCCGGCACTCACGGCGATGCCGTACTGGCGGCAGGAGCCCAGGAAGCGCTCGCGGAGCTCCGCTGCCCGTGCCTGGCACTCGTCCTCGCGCCGCGCCAGCTCCTGCTGCGCCTGCAGCCACCGGCCCCGCTGCCGCCGCAGCGCCGGCAGCTCGTAGCTGATGCTGCGGCCCAGCAGGCTGGAGAGCTCGGCTGGGGGCACAGGGGGGCACAGGGGGTCACCCCGGGGCTGGGGGGGCGCCCGGCACCATCCCGGGGCTCCTCCCGCTGGGAACGGGTACCCCCATGGAGCCCGGGCTTTGGATTCTGGCCCGTGCTGGTCTGGGCTGAATTCAGCTTTAAATCCTGTCCTGGTTTGGGGCTGAATTCACCTTTAAATCCTGTCCTGGTCTGGGGCTGAATTCAGCTTTAAATCCTGTGCTGGGTTTGGGGCTGAATTCACCTTTAAATCCCATCCTGGTCTGGGCTGAATTCAGCTTTAAATCCTGTCCTGTGCTGGTCTGGGGCTGAATTCAGCTTTAAATCCTGTGCTGTGCTGGTCTGGGGCTGAATTCAGCTTTAAATCCTGTCCTGTGCTGGTTTGGGGCTGAATTCAGCTTTAAATCCTGTCCTGTGCTGGTTTGGGGCTGAATTCACCTTTAAATCCTGTGCTGGGTTTGGGGCTGAATTCAGCTTTAAATCCTGTCCTGTGCTGGTTTGGGGCTGAATTCAGCTTTAAATCCCATCCCAGTTTGGGGACTGAATTCACCTTTAAATCCCATCCCACCCTGGTTTGGGGGCTCAATTCACTTTTAAATCTCATCCCATCCCATCCCAGTTTGGGGACCGAATTCCCCTTTAAATCCCACTGGGATTTGGCTTTCCCACAAATCCCATCCTTTCCCATCCCAGCCCATCCCGGTTTGGGGACTGAATTCCACCCACCCAGGGGGTTCTTTGGGACACCTCGGGGAATTCCCATGATTGCCATTCCCATTCCCATCATTCCCATTATTCCCGTTATTCCCATTATTCCCATCCCCTCTCACCCAGGTAGGCGTTGTCCTTCTCATAGAGGGACACGATCTCCTGCCAGTCCTGGGGACAGACACGAGGGTGAGGAGGATGAGGAAGAGGAGGAGGAGGAGAATGAGGAAGAAGAGGAGGAAGAGGAGGGCGCTCCCACCTTCATCCTCTGGGACGAGTAGCGCCCAAAGAGGTTCTTGGTGGAGGCCTCGGTGCCCTTGAGGATCTCCACGATGCGCAGGCAGTGGAAATAGTGCAGGTCTGGGGGGAACAGTGGGGTCAGGGGATCCCTGGGGGGCTTTGGGGGATCCCTGGGGGGCTTTGGGGGATCCCTGGGGGGTTTTGGGGGATCCCCGGGGGGCTTTGGGGGGTCCCCGGGGGGCTTTGGGGGGTCCCTGGGGGGCTTTGGGGGATCCCTGGGGGGCTTTGGGGGGTCCCTGGGGGGCTTTGGGGGGTTCCTCAGCTGCCACCACCACCCCTTTGTGAACAACCCTCCCACCCCAAATCCTGGCTCTGCAGGGGGGGAGATCCAAACCCCAAATCCAAAATCCCCAAATGCCAAACCCCCAATCCCAGACCCCAAACCCCCAAACCCCCAAACCCCAAATCCAATTCCCAAACCCCCAAACCCCAAACCCTCAATTCCTAATTCCCAAACCCCAAACCCCCAAGTGCCGGTCCCGGAGCACTGACAGGAGCCCTGGAGCAGCTCTCGGATCTCGGGGTGCTCGGGCATGTCCTGCAGCGCCGCCCGGATCCGCTCCCGCACCGCCGCCACCTGCGCGGGCCAGCGCCGCCCGCAGTGCCGCCGGTCCAGCAGCCAGTCTGGGGACACAGGGACAGTGCCATCACCGGGGGGACACCGGGACATGGGGACACCGCAGGGACACCGGGAAAGGGCCAGTCTGGGGACAGGGGACAGTGCCATCACCGGGGGACACCGGGACATGGGGACACCGCAGGGACACCGGGACAGCGGGGACACCGCGGGGACACCGGGACAGGGCCAGTCTGGGGACAGGGGACACGGGGACGTGGGGACACTGCAGGGACACCGGGACAGCGGGGACACCGCGGGGACACAGACAGTGCCGCCCGCAGTGCCGCCGGTCCAGCAGCCAGTCTGGGGACACAGGGACAGTGCCATCACCGGGGGGACACCGGGACATGGGGACACTGCAGGGACACCGGGACAGGGCCAGTCTGGGGACAGGGGACAGTGCCATCACCGGGGGGACACCGGGACATGGGGACACTGCAGGGACACCGGGACAGCGGGGACACCGCGGGGACACAGACAGTGCCGCCCGCAGTGCCGCCGGTCCAGCAGCCAGTCTGGGGACACGGGGACGTGGGGACAGTGCCATCACCGCACGGGGACACAGGGACAGCGGGGACAGTGCAGGGACACCGGGACAGCGGGGACACCGCGGGGACACAGAGACACGGGGACGTGGGGACACTGCTGGGACACCGGGACAGCGGGGACACCGCGGGGACACAGACAGCGCCGCCCGCAGTGCCGCCGGTCCAGCAGCCAGTCTGGGGACAGGGGACAGTGCCATCACCGCGGGGACACCGGGACAGCGGGGACACCGCGGGGACACAGACAGCGCCGCCCGCAGTGCCGCCGGTCCAGCAGCCAGTCTGGGGACCGGGACACGGGGACAGTGCCATCACCGCATGGGGACACAGGGACAGGGGGACATGGAGACGGGGCGGTCACAGTGGGGACATCCCCGGGCTCCGGGGACACGGGGGACAAACAGCGGGAGGAATTCCCGAGCCTCTTCCCAAAGCCTGGGATGGATCCCCAGCTGGAGGGAAAAGCGGGAACAGGGCTGGGATAACCGGGACAAATTCCCGGTCCCTGCCCGGAGCCGGGGTTCGTTCCCGTACCCAGGAGCTTGCTGGTCTGGATGTCGATGGGCACATTCCGGTAGTCCTGGGGAGCCTGCGGGGAGAACAGGGCAGGGGCGGGGCTGCGGCAACCGGAACGGGCACCGGGAGCGGCACCGGGAGCCTCCGCTCCAGCGCCAGGCCCGGGCTGTCCCCGCTGCCCCGCGCCTGGACCCGATCCCGGACCCTTCCCCGCTCCCGGTCCCTTCCCCGGTGCCAGTCCCGTTTCCGATCCCACTCCCGATCCCAATCCCGCTCCCGATCCCCATCCCGGTCCCAGCCCCTTCCCCTGTCCCGGTCCCTGTCCCCGTTCCGGACCCTTCTCCGATCCCGGTCCCGTTCCCGATCCCGTTTCCGATCCCGCTCCCGGTCCGCACCTGCATCTTTCCCGGACCCGCCTCTCCACTTCCGCCCTCCCCGCCCCAACCAATCGCCTCCCTCAGCGCCCCTGTCTCGGCCAATCAAAATGCGCTCCGCCCGAAGGTCGAACTCCCGCCAATCAGAAAGCGGCATCTCGGAGGCAGCGCCACGTCCCTGTGCTGCCATTGGCTGGAGGGGAAAGGGGCGGGGTCAGACCGGACCAATCGGAGCGTGCGGTGGAAGTTTGGGGGTCCCAATCCCGGTCCCGGTTCCAAACCTGGCGCCAAATCCCGGTCCCGGTCACAGTCCCCATCCCGATCCCGGTCCCGGCCATAATCCCAGTCCCATTTCCAAGCCTGGTCCCAGTCCCGATCCCAATTCTGGCCTTAATCCCGGTCCCGGTCCCAAACCTGGCACCAGTCCCGGTCCCGGTCCCAAGGTCCCCCCCAGCCGTCCCGCAGGGATCCCCCGGAGGCTCCCGAGGGGATCCCAAACCCTGCGGGATCCCCATTTGTCCTAGAGGGGAACCCAGATCCCCCCAGGTCCCTCAGGGATCCCGAGGTGCTCCCAGAACAGGTCCCGGATCCCTTGGGATGCACCGGGAGCCCCAGCACAGAGCCAGGACCCCACTGGGACCCCCAGGACACATCCCGGCCACCCGGGGCCATCCAGAGCCATCCGGAGCCACCCAGAGGCGCCCAGAGCCATCCGGAGCCACCCGGAGCCACCCAGGGCCACCTGAGGCCACTCCGGGCCACCCTCCCGGGGCTGGCACCGCTCCCCGTCATGAATATTCAGCCGTGCCTGGCCCGGCCCCGCTGTTTGCTCCGGCAGGAGGGGTTTGGGAGCGGGTTCACCTTGACGGGAACACCGGGACAGCCGCAGGTGAGCGGCACCTGCCCGTGCTGCCCCCCGGGACACACCCGGGATACCCCCGGGACATCCCGGGACACCCCGGGACACACCGGGACAACCCAGGGACAACCCAGGGACAACCCCGGGACATCCCCGGGACCCCCGGAGGCGGCAGGAGCAGGTACCGGGGTGCGGTGTCCGGGCTGGGATGGGCTGTGGGAGCCCCGGGGACACCCTGGGGACACGGCCGGGGACGGTCCCACCTGGCTCTGGGGACACAGGTGCCACCAGCGGGCCCCTGTCCCCGTGTCGCTGAGGGAAAAGGGGTTTTTATCCCCAAAGCGACATCGGGGAGGGCTCGCTGGTGCCTGAGCGCCACTGGGACGGGGACAGGGACGGGGACGGGGACGGGGACGGGGACACGGGGCAGGGCTGGCCCCGGGCCTGGGAACCCCGTCCGTGCCCGGGGGGGATGCGGAGCCGCCTTGCCCCGGGGCCACGCTGGGCTCCGGCCCCTTCCCGGCCCCTTCCCGGCACCTCCCCCGGTCCCGGCGGGCACCGGCGAGCCCCGAGGCCGGGCTGGGGCGGGGGGACCCCGGCAGCGCCCCCGGCACTCCCCGGTGCCGCCACCTGCGCCCCAGTTCCTGTTCCTGTTTGCTCTCCCACACGTGGCTGATAAGGGCAGCTCCCGGCGCTGCCCGCGGCCCTTCCCCGGCTTTTCCCGGAATTCCCGGGATTCCCGGGCCGTGCAGCGCCCGCCCCGCCCCGGTGCCCCCGGGGATCCGCCCCGAGCATCCGCGGGAGGGCAGCGCCGCGCCCCCGATGCGGCCCCGGGAGCCGCGGACGGAGCCGAGCCCCGGTGCCGCTCCCGTGCAGGATGGCCGACGGGCACGGCTGGTGGAAGCTGACGTTCCTGCGGAAGCGCCAGGCGGCGGCCCCGGTGCTGTACGAGAGCCCCGAGGGCCCCGCGGCGCCCGGCGCGGACGGCGCGGACGGGAGCGGCCCCGAGGGCGGCCCCGGCTTCGCCGCCCGCCTCGAGAAGATCGTGGACAAGAGCACCAAGGGCAAGCACGTCAAGGTCTCGCACTCCGGGCGCTTCAAGGAGAAGAAGAAAGTGCGGGCGACGCTGGCCGAGCATCCCAACCTGTGCGGGGCCGGCGAGCGCCAGGAGCAGTGACCCGGCCGGGCTGCGGCCCCGGGCAGGACTCAGGATGGGATTTGTGGAATTGTCCGCGGGATGGTCCCGGAGCTGCGGGACTGACCCCGGGGCACGGCGGGGCCCGCGCTCCCCGTCCCTGCCTGCCCAGCGCGGACTGGTCCGTACTGGGATGAATGAGGACACTCCCCCCGATCCCATTCCCAATCCCATTCCCAATCCCATTCCCAATCCCAATCCCAATCCCCTCCTCCCGTCACTTTTTGGGGCCGAGCCCCTCTCGTGTCCCGATCCCGAGGGGCTGCGGAGCCGCCGATGGCCGAGTCCTGCCCGAGAGGGGATGCGACACTTCCCTGTCCCCAGGGAACGAGCGGCGGGACCGATCCCCTCCTCCCGCTGCCCGGAGGAGCCGCGCTCCATTCCCCGGGAATCCCTCCCCGGAGGAGCCGCATTTCCCCGGGAATCTCACCCAGAGGAGCCGCATTTCCCCGGGAATCCCTCCCCGGAGGAGCCGCCTTTCCCCGGGAATCTCACCCAGAGGAGCCGCCTTTCCCCGGGAATCCCTCCCCGGAGGAGCCGCCTTTCCCCGGGAATCCCTCCCCGGAGGAGCCGCCTTTCCCTCGGGAATCCCTCCCCGGAGGAGCCGCCTTTCCCTCGGCAATCCCTCCCCGGAGGAGCCGCGTTTCCCGAGGATCGCACCCGGAGGAGCCGCGTTCCATTCCCCGAGGATCGCTCCCCGCTGCTGGAAGCGGGGGTCCCACCCCGCTCGCGCCTGCTGCTAATTAACTGTGGTTAATAAAGCGAGCCTGGGAGCGGAGGCGGCTCCGGGAGAGCTCCGCGGATCCCGGGATCCAGCCCGGAACGGGGGAACGGCTCCGGATCCGGCGGGACGCGGAGGGAGCGGGGCCGTGCCGGGGAGCCCCGGACCCGGGCAGGGAGGAGGGAGCGGAGGCGGATCCCGAAACCCGGCATGGAGGGGTGGGAAAGCTCTGGATCCCTCTGGGATCCCTCTGGGAACCATCCCGGGGAATCCCTGACCCCCCAGAGGCAGCTCCAGGGTCCCAAACGGGGCAGGATTGGTCCCAAAAGGGGCAGGATTGGTCCCAAATGAGAACAGAGAGCAGGATTGGACCCCAAGGAGAGCAGGATTGGACCCAAATTGGTCAGGATTGGACCCAGTCCGGGCAGGATTGGACCCAGTCGGGGCAGGATTGGACCCAGCCCGAGCAGGATTGGGCCCATACTGGTCAGGATTGGACCCCACCTGGGCAGGATTGGACCCGGTCAGAGCAGGATTGGACCCAGGATGGTCAGGATTGGACCCAGTCCGGGCAGGATTGGACCCAGTCGGGGCAGGATTGGGCCCATCCTGGGCAGGATTGGACCCATTCAGAGCAGGATTGGACCCTACCCGGGCAGGATTGGACCCATACTGGGCAGGATTGGACCCAGGGGTGAGCAGGATTGGACCCGGGGTGAGCAGGATTGGACCCTGGCTGGGCAGGATTGGACCCGGGGTGGGCAGGATTGGACCCGGTCAGAGCAGGATTGGACCCATTCGGGCAGGATTGGACCCAGGATGGGCAGGATTGGACCCAAAATGGTCAGGATTGGACCCCATGAGAGCAGAATTGGACCCACTCTGAGCAGGATTGGACCCGGGCTGGTCAGGATTGGACCCCGGTGGTTGGGCAGGATTGGGCCCAGTCGGAGCAGGATTGGGCCCAGTCGGAGCAGGATTGGGCCCAACCCGGGCAGGATTGGGCCCTATAGGTGAGCAGGATTGGTCCCAAACAGGGCAGGATTGGACCCTATAGGGCAGGAATGGGGGAATTTGGAGGATTTAGGTGGATTTTGATGGATTTTGGGGGTCTCCCCCTTCCGGGCCGGGTTTCCCAGGCCCTGTCCCCCCTTTCTCGCCCCTCCGGGGAGCGGGGCCGTGCCGGGCAATCCCGGACCCGGGCACGGAGGAGGGAGCGGAGGCGGATCCGGGAGAGCTCCGCGATCCCCAAACGCGGCACGGCGGGGCGGGCCGGCTCTGGATCCCTCTGGGATCCCTCTGGGAGCCATCCTGGAGAATTCCTGATCCCGCAGAGGCCGCTCCAGGGACTTCCCGCGGATCCCCGGATCCCTCCTGGCAGTCCTGGAGCCCTCCCAGCTCCGTGAGCCCGCGGGGAACGGGACCGTGCCGGGATCCGGGATCCGCGACCCGGGATGGACAATCCCGGCTTCGCAGGGCGCGGCCGTTCCGAGCTCTGAGCTCCAGCCCCTCCTGGCTCCGGAGGGTGCCGGGAGCCCAAGCCCAGCCCCGGTTTCCTGGTTGTTTCCCGGTTTCTCGTTTTCCCGGTTTCCCCATTTCCCGATTTCGCGGTTTCCCGATTTCGCGGTTTCCCGATTTTCCTGTTTCCCGGTTTCCCGATTTCGCGGTTTCCCGATTTCCCGGTTTCCCGGTTTCCCGATTTCCCGGTTTCCCGATTTCGCGGTTTCCCGGTTTCCCGATTTTCCTGTTTCCCGGTTTCCCGATTTCCCGGTTTCCCGTTTCCCGGTTTCCCGATTTCCCGGTTTCCCAGTTTCTCAGTTTCCCGGTTGTTTCCCGGTTTCTCGTTTTCCCGATTTCGCGGTTTCCCGATTTCCCTGTTTCCCGGTTTCACAATTTCCCGTTTTCCCGATTCCCCGGTTTCCCGATTTTCCCGATTTCGCGGTTTCCCGTTTCCCGATTCCCCGGTTTCCCGATTTTCCCGGTTTCCCGATTTCCCGGTTTCCCGATTTTCCCGGTTTCCCGGTTTCCCGATTTCCTTGCTTCCCGGTTTCACAATTTCCCGTTTTCTCGATTCCCCGATTTCCAGGTTTCCCGTTTCCCCGTTTCCCGATTTCGCGGTTTCCTGATTTTCCCGATTTCCCGGTTTCCCGATTTCCCGGTTTCTCGTTTTCCCAACTTCGCGGTTTCCCGATTTCCCTGTTTCCCGGTTTCACAATTTCCCGGTTTCCCGATTTCCCGTTTCCCGATTTCCCGGTTTCTCGGTGCCAGCTCCCCGGTCCCGGCCCCGCCCCGGCTCTGTGCGCTCTCAGCCCGTTCCCGTCGCGCTGGGATCCCGGACTTTGTCCCGGCGGGAACGGGAACGGGAACGGGAACGGGAACAGGAACGGGAACGGGAGGAGCCCCCCGGTCCCTTTGCCCCTGCCCAGGAATGCGGGACAGCCCCGTGTCCCCTCCCGGGACAGCCCCGTGTCCCCTCCTGCGACACCGCCCCGTCCCCTCCCGTCCTGCCCAAGGCAGGGAAGGCTCCAGAGCCATCGGGGGCTGTGACAGCGCCACAGAGGCGGTGACAGCGCCGCGGCCACCGTGCCTGCGTGCCAGGGCTGGCCTGGCACCCCCGGGACAGGCACGGTCCCGCTCCGGGACAGCAAACACGGAACCGGGGCCGGTTTTGGGGCTGGTTCCATTCCGGGACAGCAAACACAGAACCGGGGCCGGTTTTGGGGCTGGTTCCATTCCGGGACAGCAAACACAGAACCGGGGCCGGTTTTGGGGCACGGTCCCGCTCCGGGACAGCAAACACAGAACCGGAGCTGGTTCCATTCCGGGACAGCAAACACAGAACCGGGGCCGGTTTTGGGGCTGGTTCCATTCCGGGACAGCAAACACAGAACCGGGGCCGGTTTTGGGGCTGGTTCCGCCCCGGGACAGCAAGCACAGAACCGGGGCCGGTTTTGGGGCTGGTTCCGCTCCGGGACAGCAAGCACAGAACCGGGGCCGGTTTTGGGGCTGGTTCCATTCCGGGACAGCAAGCACAGAACCGGGGCCGGTTTGGGGCTGGTTCCATTCCGGGACAGCAAACACAAACCGGGGCTGGTTCCATTCCGGGACAGCAAGCACAAACCGGGGCCGGTTCCAGCCAGGGCCAGGTCCAGGCCCGGGATTGGCGGCAGCTCCGAGCCCCGGCTGCCCCGGGAGAGCCCGGCCCTGCCTGGCTAAACATTAACCCGGTACTAAATAACCAAAGGCTCCACGCCTCCACATAAATCCTGATTTATTATTGTTTTCCGGCAGCTGGAGGAGGGGACGGGTCGAGGGTTGGGGTCTCACGGCCCTGGGACAGGGCACGGCAGCGGTGACACGATTTAAGTTAATTAAACAACAAGCAGTAATGACCTGGGAATTGAGCACGATTCCATGCTAAAACAATTGCCAGGATTCCAGCTCAAACATGGAGAGAGAGGTGGCAGTGGTGGGACAGCGACAGCGACAGGGGGGTCACAGCTGGTCCCTGCACGATCATTAACACGATTAATTAACCACGGGGAGCGGCTGCAGACGGGGTGAGGGCAGCTCTGAAGGCATCCCCAGCACACAGAGGGACAGGGACAGGGATGGGACAGGGGATCACTGGGGTCACAGCTGGTCCCTGCACGATCATTAACACGATTAATTAACCACGGGGAGTGGCTGCAGAGGGATTTGGGGACACACCGGGTGAGGGCAGCTCTGAAGGCATTCCCAGCACACAGAGGGACAGGGACAGGGATGGGACAGGTACGGGGATGGGGACAGGAACAGGGGGATCACTGGGGTCACAGCTGGTCCCTGCACAATCATTAACACGATTAATTAACCACGGGGAGCGGCTGCAGACGGGGTGAGGGCAGCCCCGGGCCCATCCCCAGCACACAGCGAGGGACGGGGGCGGGGCGGCTGCGACACTTGGGGACATTCCCGGGGCCGTTCCGGGGCCGTTCCCGGGGCCATTCCCGGGTGCCATTCCCGGGCCATTCCCGGGCCGTCCCGGGCCGGGCTCACGGCGACAGGCGCTCGTACACCCACTCGCCGTGGCCGCGGCGGGTCATGGCCCCGAGCGGCGCCGCGCGGTCCCGCAGCCGCCGGAACACGATCCGGTCGTGCAGCCGGTTCGATTGGCCCTGCCAGAACTCCACCAGCTCCGGCTCCACCACGTACGCGCCCCTGCAAGGCACAGCCAGGCTCAGGGGGGGTTCGGGGGGATCTGGGGGGCTCAGGGGGGCTCAGCCCCCCAGTCTCACCAGTAGTCCGGCTTGGGCACCGCCTTGTCCCGGTACAGCTCCTCCAGCTCCGCGCTCTTCTTGCGCAGGTACTGCGGGGAGCGAGGGGAGCAATGGGGAGTGAGGGGATCCCAAAGGGAACGGGGACCCCACTGGGGATGGGGCCTGACGGAACCCCACGGCTGATCCCACAGGGAATGGGGGGTGAGGGGAACAATGGGGAGTGAGGGGATCCCCAAGGGAACGGGGACCCCACAGCCGATCCCAAAGGGCTCAGGGAGGGCTCAGGGATCCCAGAGCCGCTCCCGCCCGGGCTCACCTCTCTGTCAGGGATGACCGAGCTCTGCCGGCTCACCAGGGCCCCGATCTGGCTGCCCCGGGGCCGCGAGTGGAAATAGCGCTCGGATTCCTCCTCGGGCAGGCGCCGCACCGAGCCCTCGATGCGCACCTGGGGACGGCACCGAGCCCTCAGTGCACACCTGGGGACAGCCCTGAGCCCCCAGCCCACACCTGGGGACAGCCCTGAGCCCTCAAAGCGCACCTGGGGACAGCCCTGAGCCCTCAATGCACACCTGAAGACGGCACCGAGCCCTCAATGCACACCTGGGACAGCCCTGAGCCCCCCAGCCCACACCTGGGGACGGCCCTGAGCCCCCAGCCCACACCTGGGGACAGCCCTGAGCCCTCAAAGCGCACCTGGGGACAGCCCTGAGCCCCCAGCCCACACCTGGGGACGGCCCTGAGCCCCCACCCCACACCTGGGGACGGCACCGAGCCCCCAGCCCTCACCTGGGGACGGCACCGAGCCCTCAGTGCACACCTGGGGACAGCCCTGAGCCCCCAGCCCACACCTGGGCCAGCCCTGAGCCCTCGATGCACACCTGGGGACAGCCCCGAGCCCCCAGCCCACACCTGGGGACGGCCCTGAGCCCCCAGCCCACACCTGGGCCAGCCCTGAGCCCTCCATGCACACCTGGGCCAGCACAGCTCCCAAGGGGCTCCCATCCCGAGCATGGAATTGCCCCATTCCCTGACTTTTTCACCCAAAAAGTGCAGGGATTTCATGCCTGGTGGGGACCACCATCCATCCCCTGGGCTCGGGCCAGCGGTGTTAAAGGGGCTCCTGAGCACAAAACCCCCTCATTCCCCCACTTTTCCCCCAAAACCGCAGCCACCCCCGCCCTGCCTGCCCCCAGTGCCCACCTGGGGTGGCCCCCAGCCCCAATTCCCCCCCAGGATTTGGGGACCCCCCCTCACCTGCCGGCAAAGGGGCTCCCAGTAGAACACGAGGGAGGCGAAGGGGTTGGAGTCCTGTGGGAGCAGAGGGAGCTGAGGCAGAGCCGCGCTGTTCTGGGCCTGAATTACGCGTTTATTGGGGCTTATTTATTGGGATTTGTTGGGATTTATTGGGGTTTATTTATTGGTATTTATTTATCGGGATTGATTTATTGGGATTTATCGGGATTTATTTATCGAGACTTATTTATCAGGATTTATTGGCATTTCTCAGGATTTATTCCTGGTGTTTCTGGGTCCCTGTCTCTCACCAGCTGCAGAAATTTGGGATTTAGTGGGATTGATTTATTGGGATTTATTTATCGGGATTTATCGGGATTCATTAATCGGGATTTATCAGGATTTATTCCTGGTGTTTCAGGGTCCCCATCCCTCAGCAGCTCCCAGATTTTGGGATTTATTTGGATTGGTTTATTGGGATTTCTCAGGGTTTCTCAGGATTTCTGGGGCTCTCTGTGTGTCCATGTGTCCCTCACCAGCTCCTGGAATTTGGGAATTATTTGGATTGGTTTATTGGGATTTCTCAGGGTTTATTTCTGTGTGTCCGTGTGTCCCTCACCAGCTCCTGGAATTTGGGAATTATTTGGATTGGTTTATTGGGATTTCTCAGGGTTTATTTCTGTGTGTCCGTGTGTCCGTGTGTCCCTCACCAGCTCCCGGCCCTTCCTGCTCTCGTAGTTGGTGAAGAAGCGCAGCCCGTCCGGCCCCAGCCCCTTGAGCAGCACCATGCGCGCCGAGGGCCGCCCGTCCCTGCGGGACAGCGCCTGTCACCCCTGTGTCACCTGTGTGTGTCACCTGTGCCACCCCTGTGTGTCACCTGTGCCACCCCTGTGTCATCTATGTCACCCCTGTGTCACCTGTGTGCGTCACCCGTGCCACCCCTGTGTGTCACCTGTGTGACCCCTGTGTGTCACCTGTGCCACCCCTGTGTCATCTGTGTCACCCCTGTGTGTCACCTGTGCCACCCCTGTGTCACCTGTGTCACCCCTGTGTCACCTGTGTGTGTCACCTGTGTCACCCCTGTGTCACCCCTGTGTCACCTGTGTGTGTCACCTGTGTCATCTGTGTCACCCTTGTGTGTCACCTGTGTCACCTCTGTGTCACCTGTGTCATCTGTGTCATCTCTGTGTCACCCCAGTGTCACCTCAATGTGACCTGTCCCACCCCAGGGTCACCTTCTCTGTGTCCCCTCAGTGTCAGCCCCTGTGTCACCCTGATGTCCCCCCTGTGCCACCCCAGTGTCACCCATGTCACCCTCTGTGCGTCCCCCCTGTCTCACCCCATGTCATCCCCCTGTGCCACCCCCAGTGTCCCCCTGTGTCACCCCCCGTATCCCCTCGATGTCCCCACTGTGTGTCCCTCCTGTCTCACATCCCTCGGTTTCCCCCCCTGTCCCCCAGTGTCACCTGGAGCAGGTGGCCGCTGTCCCCCCCGTGTCCCCCGTCCCCCCCGTGTCCCCCACTGTCACCTGGAGCAGGTGGCCCCTGTCCCTGGTGTCACCTGGAGCAGGTGGCCGCTGTCCCCCTATGTCCCCATTGTCACCTGGAGCAGGTGGCCCCTGTCCCCCCCTGTGTCCCCACTATCACCTGGAGCAGGTGGCCCCTGTTCCCCCGGTGTCCCCCACTGTCACCTGGAGCAGGTGGCCCCTGTCCCCCTGTGTCCCCATTGTCACCTGGAGCAGGTGGCCCCTGTGTCCCCCACTGTCACCTGGAGCAGGTGGCCCCTGTCCCCCCCGTGTCCCCCACTGTCACCTGGAGCAGGTGGCCCCTGTCCCCCCTGTGTCCCCCATTGTCACCTGGAGCAGGTGGCCAGGCACATGGCGTTGGCCTCGGCGATGTCCGGGCACTGCAGCGCGTCCTGCAGCCAGGCCCGGAACTGCTCCAGGGGATCCAGGGACACCAGGTGGCACTCCTCGAACGCCTGGGGACACCGGAGGGGACAAGGGACACCGGGGGGGTCAGGGGTCACCCGGGGGGGTCAGGGGACACCGGGTGGCACTCCTCGAACGCCTGGGGACACCGGGGTGACAAGGGGAAGGAAGGTGGGGACACCGCAGGGCTTGGGGTCATCCTGGGGGTGTCCCTCTGGCTGGGGGCTGTCCCCGAGCCTTGGGGACATTCTGGGGGTGTCACCCCGGGTCGGGGCTGTCCCCGAGCCTCGGGGACACGCTGGGCAGCAGCCGCGTGGGCGGTCGCCCTGTCCGAGAGGGGCTTCTCCGGGCCTTAGGGGGCTAATCCCGGGGTCCCCCCGTGCCAGGTCCCCCCGGTGTCCCCCCGCTGTCCCCCCTGTCCCGGTCCCACCTCGCTGTCCCCCCGGTAGCTTTTCCGTATCTGCTCCAGCTCCATCGCGGCCGCGCCGAGCCCCCACCGCGCTGGAGGCGTGGCTAAGGGCGGCCATGCCTCCGACAGCGCAGCCAATAGGAGAAAGCACAGCTTGCGCGCCTCTGTAGGAGCTGGCTGCCCATTGGAAGAGGCGGAAGGGGCGGGGAGACAAAAGACCCGGAAGTAGTGGCTGGGTATAGAGAGGTGCGGGGGCTCTTAAAGGGGCAATGACCGCGGGAGGGGGACGCGGGGACATCCAGGGGACAGCGGGGACACACGGGGACAGTAATTTGGGGATTTGGGACATTTGGGCCTTGGAGGCGGTGGCAAGGGGCTGGGACATGGTGGGGACAGGGATTTGGGGACAATCCCCCACTCCTGCGCCAGCAGCTCCAGCAGGAGCTGAACCATTTCCTGCTAAAATTCCTCATTTTTCTATCCATTCCCCCAAACCCCACCAATTCCTCCAAATCTCATCAATTCCTCCACATCCCACCCAAACCCCATCCATTCCCCAAACCCCATCCATTGCCCTAAATTTCATAAATTCCCCCAAACCCCACCAATTCTCCCAAATACCATCAACTCCCCCAAACCCCACCAATTCCCCAAAATGCCCCAAACCCCACAAACTCCCCCAAATCCCCGGATCCGGAGGCGCCTCTGGGTTTTATTGAGCAGGGGAAGCTCCCGGGGAACCCAGGATCGCCCTGGGACGGGCACAGCACAAAAATAAACGGAATTTCTGTTTAATTTAAAAGCTCCAAAGCAATAAATCTATGATACAATGTACACTGTACACGGGGGCACACACGGGAATGGGGAAGGAGATAAAAGGGAGGGGAAAGGGGAAAAACAATAAAAAATAAGGGGAGGAAAAGGGGGTGAAAATAAAAAATTATGAAGGAAAAATGGGGGGAAAAAGAAAAAATAAGGAACGGAAAAGGGGGAAAAAATAAGGAAAAGGGGAAAAAGAAAAAATATGGAAGAGAAAAGGGGAAAATAAGAAATAAGGAAGGAAAAAGGGGGGAAAAGAAAAGGAAGGAAAAAGGGAAAAAAGAAGAAAAAAGGAAGGAAAAAGGGGTGAAAATATAAAATAGGGAAGAAAAAAAAGGGGAAAATAAAAAATAAGGAAGGAAAATGGGGAAAAATAAGGAAGGAAAAAGGGGAAAAAGTAAAGGAAGGAAAAAGGGGTGAAAAAAAAATAAGAAAGCAAAAAGGGGGAAAATTAAGGAAGGAAAAAAAGGAGGAAAAAAGGAAGGAAAAAGGGGTGAAAATAAAAAATAAGGAAGGGAAAAGGGGAAAAAAGAAAAAAAAAAGGAAAGAAAAGGAGGAGAAAAAAAGGGATGGAGTCCCAAAATTGCAAACAAAATAATAAAATAAAAAAAAAGGGAATTGCCAACGTTGCTCAGAAACAAAAACTGGGAGAGAGGAATTGGCCATGAGGGGGGATAAAGGGAGTTTTGGGGATTAAATAGATTAAAAAAGCACTCATGATCCACGGGGCGGGCGGGACGGGGAGCGTAAGGCAACGATTGATAGAAAACAGGGCTGTCCCAAAGGGGATATAGATATTTATAGCTATTTATAGACTTTAAATATAAAGTAGGAATGTGCTCTGGAGCCGCTCCGGGCTGCCCTGGGGGCTCCTGCCCCACACCTGGGGGAAATGGGGGGGGAATGGGGGCACCCCGTGGGGCTGGGGGGTCACAGGGAGGGGCTGGGGGACCCCATCAGCCTGTGGGGTCACAGGGGAGGGTTTGAGACACCCCCTGAACCTGTGGGGGCACCCCTGAACCTGTGGGGTTCACAGGGGGGGCTCTGGGGGACCCCTGAACCTGTGGGGTCACAAGGGGGGCTCTGGGGGCTGTGGGTCACTCCATGAGCCTGTGGGTCACAGGGGAGGGTTTGAGACACCCCTAAACTGTGGGGTCACAAGGGGGGCTCTGGGGGACCCCTGAACCTGTGGGGTTCACAGGGGGGGCTCTGGGTGACCCCCTAAGCCTTCTTGGGTCATAGGGGCACCCCCTGACCCCGCGGGCCCCCAGGGACACCCCCAGCCCCGTTTTTGGGGTGCTCAGCGCGGTCGGGCGGGCAGGGACGTGCCCAGGGTCCCTCCCTGGAGTGCTGTGGGTGGCCCCGGGCTGCGGGGCCGCGGGTTTGGGGGTCTGGGGGTTTGGGGTGCCCCCACCCTACAGGTTCTTGGTGACCAGGTGCGTCTTGTAGTGCTTGGTCAGGTGGTCGGAGCGCATGAAGCGTTTCTGGCACTGCGCGCACTCGAAGCGTTTGTCACCTGTGGGACGGGGACAGCGGGTCACCCAGGGACCCCAGGGGAGGGGGTGACACCCCCGGGGTATGGCCCTGTCACCTGCGGGACAGGGACAGCGGGTCACCTAACCCTAACCCTAACCCATACCCCCAGGGTATGGCCCTGTCACCTGCGGGACAGGGACACTGGGTTACCCCAGGGGAGGGGGTGACACCCCCAGGGTATGGCCCCGTTAGCCCCTGTCACCACAGACCCCCCCAAAATCCTCCAGTGCCCCCCAGACCTGCCCAGATC
Source organism: Zonotrichia leucophrys gambelii (assembly GCF_028769735.1). Classification (NCBI taxonomy): domain Eukaryota; kingdom Metazoa; phylum Chordata; class Aves; order Passeriformes; family Passerellidae; genus Zonotrichia; species Zonotrichia leucophrys. Next base: position 5,986,943 of record NC_088196.1, on the reverse strand, counting down.
ATCCCGGTGGCTCTCGGGGTGGCGGTGACACCCCCAGGACATGTCCCCTTGATGTCCCCACCCCTTCCCATGGCAATTCTGTCACCAGAGCAGCAGACCCCCCCCCAAAACCCTCCAGCTCCTCCCAGTATCCCAGTTTCAAACCCCAAGATCATTTATGGTGGTCCAAGATGATCCCAGTGCTCCCCTGTGGCTCTTGGGGTGGTGGTGACACCTCCAGGTCATGTCCCCTTGATGTCCCCATCCCTTTGATGGGGATATCCCCTTGAGACCCCCCAAAATCCTCCAGTGGCCCCCCAGACCTGCCCAGATCATCCCAGCGCTCCCAAAGCGAACCTGGGGGTCCCCCAGCCCTGTTTGGGGGTTCTGCCCTGGGCATGGGGACACTCCAGGGATACCCCAGCCCCATTAGGGATGGTTCCTTGGGCACAGGGACCCTGCAGTGATACCCCAGCCCCATTAGGGATGGCTCCCTGACCCCAGCCCCATTAGGGATGGTTCCCCAGCCCCATTAGGGATGGCTCCCTGACCCCAGCCCCATTAGGGATGGTTCCTTGGGCACAGGGACCCTGCAGTGGTACCCCAGCCCCATTAGGGACGACTCCCAGCCCCCAGCCCCATTAGGGACGGCTCCCCAGCCCCATTAGGGATGGCTCCCAGCCCCCAGCCCCATTAGGGATGGCTCCCTGACCCCAGCCCCATTAGGGATGGCTCCCTGACCCCAGCCCCATTAGGGATGGTTCCTTGGGCACAGGGACCCTGCAGTGGTACCCCAGCCCCATTAGGGATGGTTCCCCAGCCCCCATCCCCATTAGGGACGGCTCCCTGACCCAGCCCCATTAGGGATGGTTCCCCAGCCCCCATCCCCATTAGGGACGGCTCCCAGCCCCCATCCCCATTAGGGACGGCTCCCAGCCCCATGCCCACCCCGGGACGTGCAAACCTGTGTGGTTGTTGCCCTGAGAACAGGGATACCCCAGCCCCATTAGGGATGGCTCCCAGCCCCCAGCCCAATTAGGGATGGCTCCCCAGCCCCATTAGGGATGGCTCCCCGACCCCAGCCCCATTAGGGACGGCTCCCCAGCCCCATTAGGGATGGCTCCCAGCCCCATTAGGGATGGCTCCCAGCCCCCAGCCCCATTAGGGATGGCTCCCCAGCCCCATTAGGGATGGCTCCCAGCCCCCAGCCCCATTAGGGACGGCTCCCCATGCCCCCTCAGGACGTGCAGACCTGTGTGCGTGCGCGCGTGCCGCTGCAGCTCGTCGGAGCGCGTGAAGCGCTTGCCGCAGAACACCCAGTTGCACACGAAGGGCCGCTCGCCCGTGTGCAGCCGCACGTGCGCCCGCAGCAGCGACGTCTTGCGGAAGGTGCGCCCGCACTCGGGGATGTGGCAGATGTGCTTCTTCTTACCGCCATCGCCCGGCCTGGGGACAGCAGGGGACGGGACGGGACAGGAGACATCAGCACGGGACAGGGAGATAGAACGCTCCGGGTTAGACAGGCAAGGCCGGGGGGATGAGCTGCTCTGGGTTAGCCTGGGACAGGCAAGGCCGGGGGGATGAGCTGCTCTGGGTTAGACCCGGGACAGGCAAGGCTGGGGGGATGAGCTGCTCCGGGTTAGACAGGCAAGGCCGGGGGGATGAGCTGCTCTGGGTTAGACCCGGGACAGGCAAGGCTGGGGGGATGAGCTGCTCTGGGTTAGCCTGGGACAGGCAAGGCCGGGGGGATGAGCTGCTCCGGGTTAGACAGGCAAGGCCGGGGGGATGAGCTGCTCTGGTTAGACCCGGGACAGGCAGAGGCCGGGGGGACTGAGCTGCTCGGGTTAGACAGGCAAGCATGGGGATGAGCTGCTCTGGGTTAGACAGGCAGGCCAGGGGAATGAGCTGCTCTGGGTAGACCCGGGACAGGCAAGGCCAGGGATGAGCTGCCTGGGTAGACCCGGGACAGGCAAGGCTGGGGGGATGAGCTGCTCCGGGTTAGACAGGCAAGGCCGGGGGATGAGCTGCTCTGGGTTAGACCCGGGACAGGCAAGGCCGGGGGGATGAGCTGCTCCAGGTTAGACCCGGGACAGGCAAGGCCGGGGGATGAGCTGCTCCAGGTTAGACAGGCAAGGCTGGGGGGATGAGCTGCTCTGGGTTAGCCTGGGACAGGCAAGGCCGGGGGGATGAGCTGCTCTGGGTTAGCCTGGGACAGGCAAGGCCGGGGGGATGAGCTGCTCTGGGTTAGACCCGGGACAGGCAAGGCCGGGGGGATGAGCTGCTCTGGGTTAGACCCGGGACAGGCAAGGCCGGGGGATGAGCTGCTCTGGGTTAGACCTGGGACAGGCGGATCCAAAGGCATGAACCGCTCTGAGTTAGCCCGTGACAGGTGGAGCCTGGGGATGAGCCACACCCGGGTTAGACCCAGGAGAGGAGGAGCTGCTCCGGGTTAGACCCGGGATAGGCGGACCCAAGTGGGATAAGCCACTCCAGGTTATTCCGGGAGAGGCGGATCCAGAGGGATGAACCACTCCGGATTATTCCGAGAAAGGTGGATCCAGAGGGATGATCTGCTCCAGGTTAGCCTGGGACAGGCAGATCCAAGTGGGATGAGCTGCTCTGGGTTAGCCTGGGACAGGTGGAGCCAGAGGGATGAAGTGCTCTGGGTTAGACCCGGGAGAGGCGGATCTGGAGGGATGAACCACCCTGGGTTATTCCAGGAGAGGCAGATCCGGAGGGATGAACCGCTCCAGGTTAGCCCAGGACAGGCGGAGCCAGAGGGATGAACCACTCCAGGTTAGCCTGGGAGAGGCAGATCCAGAGGGAATGAGCCCTTCCCACATTCAGAATCATTCTGGGAGAGGCGGATCCAGCAGGATGAGCCCTTCCCACCGTCAGCACTTTCAGCACCCACCGCTTGTCGCCGTCCTTGCAGTTGGGGCAGGTGCAGGCCATCCTCCTCCTCTTCTCTCCGGGCTGCACGTCCCCGGACAGCGCCTGCTCCATCTGCAGCTGGATCTGCGTGGGGCTCAGCCCGCTGATGGTCACGTTGCTGCCGGACACGTTCTGCACCGTCAGCTGCTGCTGGCCTGGGGAAGGGGAAAGGGAAAGGGGCAGTCAGGATCCATCCGCAGCCTCCGGAGCAGGGAGCACCCCCAGCTCACCCCCACATGCAGCACAGCCCCCTCTGCCACGTGCCTCTGCTGGTAAGTCCCCTTTTTCCTGAATATACTGTGCGGTTTTTCAAAGTTTTCAAAAAAAAGTTGTTTTTTTCGACCCTTTTAGGGGGGCGGGGAAGTAAAAAAAGGGCTCAAAAAGAGGAAACAAAAAAGAAACTTTGAAAAAACGTGCAATATATTGAGCAAAAAAACGGGACTTACCCCGCAGCCTAAGGGCCGCTCCAGGCTCGGGCGTGCCGGGCAGCCGCGACAGGGGCTGGAAAGAAGAACAGGGGTCAGCGTCAGCAAGCGGGGCTGGGACTGGGGTTGGGGCTGGGGCTGGGGTGGGGTTGCTGCTCCCGGGGCAGCACCAGGAGCAGCAGCAGGAGCAGGAGGAGGAGGGGAAGAACGAGGGGGATCGGCAGGAGCAGAGCAGCAGCAGCGAGGGCGAGCAGGCGGGGAAGCGCCAAGCGAGGGAAGGCAGCGCTGGGCAGGGAGGAGCCGAGCCCTGGCCCGGCCTGTGGGCAGCAGGTCCTGCCAGTGCCCTCCACGTTAATTGGAATGGCTCATTAAATTCAGTGTCCCCCACAAAGGCAGTCCTGGCAGGACGGCACAGTGGGAAAGGGGCTGGGATTTCTGCTGGTGCCTGGTGAGGAGCAGCACAGCCAGGCAGCAGGGCTGGGCTGATCTCAGCGAGCAGATAAAGCTCCCCACAGAGATAAATCACCCTGCCCTCGGCCCTGGGCAAGGGCTTGGCCCCGCCAAAGTGGGGACAGGGCGGCTGCAGGGACGTGACACTCCTGGGACGGGGAGCAGTGGGGCTGTGCCCGGCTGGTCTGGGGTCTGGGGAGACCCCTGAGTGAGGGGTTTATTCCCTGGAATGATCCCTGAGTGAGGGGTTCACTGCTGGAATGATCCCTGAGTGAGGGGTCACCCCTGGAATGATCCCTGAGTGAGGGGTCACCCCTGGAATGATCCCTGAGTGAGGGGTTCACCCCTGGAATGATCCATGAGTGAGGGGCTCACTGCTGGAATGATCCCTGAGTGAGGGGTCACTGCTGGAATGATCCCTGAGTGAGGGGTTCACCCCTGGAATGATCCATGAGTGAGGGGTCACCCCTGGAATGATCCCTGAGTGAGGGGTCACTGCTGGAATGATCCCTGAGTGAGGGGTTTATTCCCTGGAATGATCCCTGAGTGAGGGGTCACCCCTGGAATGATCCATGAATGAGGGGTCACTGCTGGAATGATCCCTGAGTGAGGGGTTTATTCCCTGGAATGATCCATGAATGAGGGGTTCACCCCTGGAATGATCCATGAATGAGGGGTCACTGCTGGAATTGTGATCCCTGGAAGTGGAGCTGGACAAACGGAGCTGGGTGTGTGACTGTGCCTCTCCTGGGTTTGGGAGCTTGGGAGAGCTCCTCGTTCCTTGGGAAGCTCAGGGAGCTGCCCACGGTCCCTGTCCCATCCCCATGTCCCCATCCATGCCATGGTGCCACCCACCTGTGCTGTTGGGTGATGGTGATGGGCACGCCCTGCCCCATGTCCCCATGTCCCCATCCATGGCAGCAGTGCCACCCACCTGCGCTGTTGGTGATGGTGACGGGCACACCCTGCCCCTGCCCCTGCCATGTCCCCATGTCCCCATGTCCCCCATCCATGCCCCTGGTGCCACCCACCTGCGCTGTTGGTGATGGTGACGGGCACGCCCTGCCCCTGCCATGTCCCCATGTCCCCATGTCCCCATCCATGGCAGCAGTGCCACCCACCTGCGCTGTTGGTGATGGTGACGGGCACACCCTGCCCCTGCCCCTGCCCCTGCCCCTGCCATGTCCCCATGTCCCCATGTCCCCATCCATGCCATCAGTGCCACCCATCTGTGCTGTTGGTGATGGTGACGGGCACACCCTGCCCCCTGCCCCTGCCATGTCCCCATGTCCCCATCCATGCCATGGTGCCACCCACCTGCGCTGTTGGTGATGGTGACGGGCACGCCCTGCACCTGCACGCCGTTGATGTTGATGGTCTGCATGGCCTGTGCAGCTGCTGCCAGCTGTGCCGCGCTCAGGCTCAGGATGCCCCCGGCCGGGGCGATCTTGGGCAGCGGCCGCTCCTTGCGCGGGGCCGGCCTGCGGGCGCTGCCGGTGCCGGTGCCGGTACCGGTACCGGGGCCGGGGCCGGGGCTGCCGCACGAAGCGCCCGGCAGCACCGGGATGGACGAGGCCTCCTGCAGCAGCACCGACTGCAGCTCCCCAGAGGGGGTCTTGAAGTAAACCTGGGGGCAGGAGGGAACACGGGTGGGTTTGTGGGGATGGGATCGGCCCGCGCAGCCCGGGAGTCGTGGAACGGTTTGGGCGTTTGGAGGTTGTTGTGTTTTAATTTCCCTCTGCTGGAGCTGGGCTTGGACACTGCCAGGGATGGGGAAACCATAGTTTGTGTGGGAAATACAGCCCAGCTCCTCCCCACCCTCACTGGGAAGTGAATCCAGACCTTTGTAAGACCCCTGGAGAAAGGAGAAGGCTCCTGGGTTTTGTCCAAGGTGCCACAAAGACACCAACCTGTCCCACCTCCCTGTGTGACCCAGGAGCTCCCAGCAGGCTGGCTCATCCCAGCCCCAGCTATGGCACACTGAGCTCCTCCATATCCTACAAAAGAAGCTGGAGCCCCTAAATCCCTGCAGAGGGCATGGCTGCACTCCCAACTCCACTCAGCAATGCCTAAACCAAACTCCAAACAGGGAATATCTCACAAACCCCACACCTCCCAAACCCTGGGCAGAACCAGAGGGGAACAGCAGTTCCTGATCCCTGCAGAGGGCATGGCTGCACTCCTGATCTCCACTCAGCAACACCCAAACCGGGAATATCTCACAAACCCCACACCTCCCAAACCCTGGCTGAGAACCCGAAGGGAACACCACGGAGGGGGTCCCAGGGAGGCCGTACCTGTGTGGGGGTGGGCTCGGCCGCCTGGATCTGGAAGTTCTGGGATGGTTTCTGGGGCACGGTGGGCAGCGTGGCCGAGGCCGCCTGCACCACGCGCAGCGCCTGCTGCGGGATCTGCACCACCTGCGGCTCCTGCTTGGGCTGCACCACCTGCAGCTGCTGCAGCACGGCGGGCTGCCCCGCGCCCGGGCTCTGCACGATCAGCAGGTTGCTGCCCGCCTGGATGATGTTCTCGGCCGTGGTCTCGATCAGCACCGTCTCCACCTGCTCGGCCACGGCCACGGCCGCGGGCTGCCCCGGGGACGGCGCCTTTTTCCGCGGCTTTTTGCCGCCTTTGGAGGGGCTGTCCGTGAGCAGCTGGGGCTGCCCGCCCGCCTCGGGGCCCACCAGGGCCGGGGGCAGGCTCAGGGTGACGTTGGCACCCGCGGGCAGTTTGACCACGCCGCCCGCTGCCGCCGCCTTCTGCGCCGGGGCCGGCTTGATGGGCACGGGCTTGTGCGAGGAGGAGGAGGATGAGGAGGAGGAGGAGGAGGAGGAGGGCGTGAGGATGGCCTGGCTGGTGCCCGGGATGATCTGGATCTGGTTAGGCTGCACCTGGATGGTCTGAGCGCCGCTGGGCTGCAGCTGCGGCACCGCCTGGTACTGGATGCTGGAGGAGGATGAGGACGAGGAGGAGGAGGAGGAGGAGGAGCGCGAGGCTTTGCCCAGCACGGCCGCGTTCTGGATGGCGAACACCAGCTGCCCGCCGGGGTAGGAGGCGCCCAGCTGGGAGCCCTGGATCTGGAAGAGGCTCCCCTTGGAGGACAGGATGCCGATGCCGCCCTTGGCAGCGCCCAGCGGCAGCGGGGCGGGTTTGATGGGCACCAGCTTGCGGGGCGTGGGCTGCGGGGGCGCCGGCGGCGCCGCGGCCGCTTCCACGGCGGGGGGACCGATCTTGCTGCATGTGGCCGCCAGCAGCGCCAGCGGGGAGGGCTGCGAGTCCTGGGCACACAGAGAGGGCACCGTCAGGGCCAGGCACCTGCAGGAGCGGCTAATGAACAGCCCTGATTGAGGGAGCTCGTTAATTACCCGTGTGGGGCGGGATTCCCCAATAACCGAGGCTGGCAGGGATTTTGGCGTGGCCCAGTCCAGCCTGGGGACACTCTGTCACCCCAGCATGGCACTGAGGGACACGTCCAGTCTTTCCTGAAACGCCACCACCTCTCTGGGCAGCCCATCCCAATCCCAGTTTTTCTGGGAGGGAATTCCTGCTCATGTCCAGCACCCCAGTGCTGACACTGAATATCCCATTCCTGTGTCCCTAAATCCTTTTAAATCCCATCCTTGTGTCCTTAAAACCATTCCTAAAGCTTAAAACCATCCTAAAGCTTAAAACCATGCTTAAAACCATTCTTAAAGCCATCCTAAATCTTAAAACCATGCTTAAAACCATCCTAAAGTTTAAAACCACCCTTAAAGACATCCTAAAGCTTAAAACCATCCCAAAGCTGTGGATATCCTGGCAACTCCCTGGGATTTCCCCCTGGAACATCACAGGCAGCTCAAACCCCAAACCCAGCCTGAGATAAGGGCTGGGAACATCAGAGATGCTCGGGGAGGAGGAAGAACACTGGGATGGGGACAGGGAATGAGCCCCCAGCAGGGCAGGGCTCACCTGGGCGGGGCTGGGCACACCTGGGCAGGGCAGGGCTCACCTGGGCAGGGCAGGGCACACCTGGGAGGGGCAGGGCACACCTGGGCAGGGCAGGGCACACCTGAGAGGGGCTGGGCACACCTGGGCAGGGCACACCTGGGCAGGGCAGGGCTCACCTGGGAGGGGCAGGGCACACCTGAGAGGGGCAGGGCTCACCTGGGCAGGGCAGGGCTCACCTGGGCAGGGCAGGGCTCACGTGGGAGGGGCAGGGCACACCTGGGAGGGGAAGGGCTCACCTGGGAGGGGCAGGGCTCACCTGGGCAGGGCTCACCTGGGCAGGGCAGGGCTCACCTGGGCAGGGCAGGGCACACCTGGGAGGGGCAGGGCTCACCTGGGCAGGGCAGGGCACACCTGGGCAGGGCAGGGCACACCTGAGAGGGGCAGGGCACACCTGGGCAGGGCACACCTGGGAGGGGCAGGGCTCACCTGGGCGTTGGCGCTGGCGGGCTGCAGGTACTCGCTGGGGCTGACAGCAGCAGTGGCAGCCATGCTGGGCTGTCCCTCGGGCTGTGGGCACAGAGCAGGGGGGGATCAGCTCCTCGGGGATGTGCCTGGTGCCCCCCAGAGCCACCCCACCTCACACTGGGGGGCTGCCCCCCATCTGTCACCTTGTCCCCTCTCCAGGGGTTGGTGTTTGTCTGGTTCCCAAGGGAACCCCAAGGAGCATTCCTGGATAAATTTGGGAACCATCCCGAATCCCATCAGGGAAATTTGGGAATCATCCCAAATCCCACCGGGGGAATGATCCCCAAGGAAAAGAATCCCATAAGGAAAAAGAGCCCAAATCCCATTGGGGAAATGAATCTCATGAAGGAAATTTGGGGACCCCCTGAGCATCCCCAGGACCCTCCGAGCATCCCTGGGACCCCTGAGATCTCGGGACCCCCGAGCATCCCCGGGACCCCTCGAGCATCCCCAGGACCCTCCGAGCATCCCTGGGATCCCCGCGCATCCCCTGAGCATCCCCGCGTCCCCCCAAGGATCCCGGGATTCCCGAGCATCCTCGGGCGGGGACGAGGCCGCGACCCCCGAGGGCCCCCCCCGGAGCTCCCCCCGGGCTCCCCCGGTCCCCCCGGGCCGCCCCCGCCGCTCCGGGCGGTCCCGGGGGAGGCGGGTCCCAAAGGCCGGGCCCGCCCCCGACCGGGCCCCGCTGCCGGAAGGGCCGCCCGCCCGCCGGGCGCTGGGGGAGGGCGGCTCGGGGCGGCCGCGGGCCCCTCCCCGCCCCGGCGGCCCCGCAGCGGCCGCGGCCCGGCCCCGCTCCCCCCGCACTGACCGGCCGGGGGCGGCGGCGGCTCCGACCCGCTCACGGCGCCATCTTCCTCCGCCGGGCACCGCCCTGCTGCGCCCGCCCAGAGAGGGGCTTTAGGCCAATCGCCGCCCGGCTGCTTTGCGATCTGGCCAATGGGTGGTGAGATGGTGGAGCGGCAGCCAATCAGCGGAGGGGGAAATGTTGATGGGCAGCTGCGCCGAGCAGTAAGGCGCGTGATGGAGGGATGGCTCCGCCAATGGGCGCGGAGCTCTGCGGTGACGGACGGCAGCGGAGAACCAATGGCAGGGAAGATTTCTGATTGACAGCACAGACAGCCAATGGGCGCAAGCCCAGCCAGCGGCCATCCGCTGTTTGATTGACAGGCCTTCAAGGGGCGGAGTACCTCTTGGGCGTGACCCGCCCAAAATATGCTTTGTGATTGGTCATAATAATTTGACTGACAGATTGATGAATCAATGGAAGGAGCGAGGCGGACGAGCTGCGCTTGCGATTGGTGGAGGGAGGAGTCCGGGCAGCCGAAGCCGGATGACGTCACGGGGTCCCCCGGCGGGTGGGGAGTCCCGGGGATCCCCCTCTCCCCCCCATCAAATCGGGCACAGAGGGGATCCCGGGGTCCCAGTGAGGGGGGCCGGGGGGACCCGGGGGGCCCGGGGCGATGGCGCCCCCGAGGGACCCCAACCTCCGCTTAGAGGGGGCACAGCGGGGTTCGGGGGGTCCTTGCGGAACTTGGGGTGCCCGCTCAGCGGGATGGGGGTCCCCAACCCCGCACAACAATCGGGGTGCTCGGGGGGGATTCAGGGTCCCGGAGGGGATCGGGGTTTCCTGAGAGGATGGGGGTCCCCATTCCCATTGCAGAATTTGGGGGTTCAGGGAGCTTGGAGGGTTTTGGGGTGTTCAGGGCGCTAGAAGGGATGGGGGTCCTCAATCCCCTTGTAAATTCTGGGGGCTCTGGGCGCTTGGAGAGCTTTGGGGTGTTCAGGCTGCCAGAAGGGCCAGGGATCCCCGATCCCCTGCAGATTTCGGGGTCCCCAAAAGCGAAGGGGATCCCCAACCCCTCCCAAACTCCGGGGTGTGCTCAATGTCCCGCAGGGGTCACCCCCACCACCCCATCACCCCATTTTGGGGGTCCCTCACCGTGCCGGGGTCCCCTCGGCGCTGCCGGCGCTGCCGCCCGGGGGTGCCCGGGGGTTCCCGGGGGTGCCCAGCTGGCTCCAGCCCCCACGGGCCCGGCAGCTCCCGCTGGAGCCAAATAATTGCCCGGTGCTTTGTTGTGCCGTGTCTGTGGCCGCGGGGCCTCCATTTGCGGGCAGCAGCCGCGGCCAGCGCCGCCCTCCCCGCCCTCATCCCGCCCGCCCCGCTCCGCTTACTCACCGACCCCCGCCCCGAACCCCCCCGGGTACCCCGGCCCGGCCCCGGGGACAGTGCGGGGGCTGGGGTGGGTCTCTGTGCTGGGGACACGCGTCCCTGTCTCTGTCCCCTGTCCCTGTCGTGTCCCTATCCCCATCCCTGTCTCTGCTGTCCCCCCGTGTCCCCATCCCTGTCCCCGTCCCCTGTCCCCCCGTGTCCCTGGCCCCCTCCCTGTCCCCAATTCAGCCCAATGTCCCTGTCCCTGTCGTTGTCCCACCGTGTCCCTGTCCCCGTCCCTGTCCCCTGTCCCTGTCTCTGTCCCCATCCCTGTCCTGCTGTCCTCCCGTGTCCCTGTCCCCATCCCTATCCCTGTCCCCCGTGTCCCTGTCCCGCTGTCCCCGCTGTCCCCTGTCCGGCTGTCCCTGTCCCCATCCCTGTCCCCCTGTTCCTGTCCGCATCCCCATATCCCTGTCCCCGCTGTCCCTGTTCCCCCGTGTCCCTGTCCCCGCTGTCCCCACTGTCCCCTGTCCCCGCTGTCCCTGTCCCCGTCCCTGTCCCGCTGTCCCTCCCGTTCCGTTCCGGTTTCCCGGGCCGTGTGTGACAGCGGGCCCGCTCGGGCGCAGATACGGCAGCGAGATTAGCACGGCGCTAATTAAAGCTCAATTAAACCTCCTCGCGTTCAGGGCCGCTCCGAGCCCCAGCCCCGTCCCGGCGCTCCAGTCCCGACAGCGCCCGCTGAGGAAACGCCGCCCGCGGGCACGCGCTGCGGGCAGGGCAACCCCGTCCCGTCGCGATAATCGCGATAGAGATCTCTGCACGGGCTGGCAGGCGGCCCTGGCCTCGGGCAGCGGGGGGGCAGCGCCAACTGTGCCAACCGTGCCAGGTGTGTCAGCCGTGCCAGGTGTGCCAACTGTGCCAACTGTGCCAGCTGTGCCAGCTGTGCCCCGGGCACCGGGGTGTCCTGGCGGGTGTTGGGGCACCCCCGTGGGAACTGTGATACCCCCGTGCTGGCCGTGACACCCCCATGGGGGCCGTGACAGTCCCATAGTGGCTGTGACACCCTCCTGGGGACAGTGACGCCCCCGTGGGGACAGTGACACCTCCATGGTGGCTGTGACATCCCCCAGGACCGTGACACCCCCCTGGGGCTGTGACCCCCTCATGGTGACTGTGACACCCCCGTGGGGACAGTGACACCCCCGTAGTGGCTGTGACACCCTCGTAGGGGCCATGACACCCCCATAGTGACTGTGACCCCCTCATGGGGACAGTGCCCCCCCATGCTGGCCGTGCCCCCCGGTGCCACCCCCGTCCCTCGCTCGCTCCCTGGCACTGTCCCCATGCGCCACCTGCGCAGTCCCGGTGCCCCCCGGGCTCGGCCGCTCCAGCGCCACCCCCGCGTCCCCCCCCGGGCCCGTCTGGGCCCCCCCGAGCCGCGGGCGGGATCCGGCAGCTCCGCCCGGGCCCGTCTGCGCCCCGCGGGCACCCCCGGGCCGGCCCAGAGGCACCGGGCGGCCCAGACGGCGCGGCCCCGCGGCACCGGGCCCGGCACCGGGAGAGGCACCGCGCAAAGGGGGACACCGGGACGGGGATGAGCGACAGAGCCACCCCGGGCACCCCGAGAGAGGAGCGGCACCGACCGGGGGGGCACAGGGACAGTGACAGGGACAGGGACAGGGACAGGGATGAGTGACAGAGCCACCCCGGGCACCCCGAGAGAGGAGCGGCACCGACCGGGGGGGCACAGGGACAGGGACAGGGACAGGGATGAGTGACAGAGCCACCCCGGCACCCCGAGTGGCACAGGGACGGGAGGGGACAGGGACGGGCTGGGGACACGGTGTGACACCGCTGGGACACTGCTGGGACCCCCTGGGACGCCCCTGGGACCCCCCTATGACACCTCTGGGACACCCCTGTGACACCCTTGGGACCCCCCAGTGCCACCCCCAGCCCTGTCCCCCACCGAGGGCCGTGTCCCCCCCGTGCCGGGCTCTGGGGACACCCCGAGGTCCCGCTGCAGTTCTGGGGAGCCCCGACCCCTCCTGTCCCCCCTCTGTTCCCCTCCGTCCCCCTCCTGTCCCCCCTTTTCTCCCCCCCCGCTGCCGGATCACTCGGAGGGATTGGCGGCATTTGCCTCTTGCCTTATAATTTATGCAAATGAGCTGTAATTAGCAGTAATTTCAAGGCACGGCTCGGGGTTTCAGACACTCGGATCCCCCCTGGGCTGCGCCGTGATTCCCTGCCCTGGGTGGTCCCAGCTCTGCCTGGGGGGGCTCCAGGAGCCCCCAGACCCCAAATCCTGGTGCCCCAGTGCTCCCAGCGCCCCCAGTCCCACGGCACAGCCTCCTCCTGCCCCCAGACCCATCCCAGCAGGATCCCATCCAGGATCTGAGTTTGGGGTGGGTCCTGGGGGTCCCAGGGGGGTTTTGGGGTGCGGTGCTGTGGGATGAGGGGGTCCAGACCCCCGTCCGTGTCCCCTCGTGTCCCCCACGCCGTCCCACCCTGCAGCCCCTTCCTGGAGCAGGAATGGCCAGGATTGGGATGGGGATTGGGATTGGGATGGGAATTGGGGACGGGAATTGGGTTTGGGATAGGGATTGGGATGGGGACTGGGGATGGGATGGGAATTGGGATTGGGATGGAGCACAGTGGGACCCTGGGGTTGGGGTGTGCCCAATTCCCCCCAGATGTGCCCCACAGAGCCCCTTGCGTGTGTTCACCCCCCAGCCAGAAACCCCAAAGGGGGCCTCTCCTGCCCCTTCCCCTCCTGGGGTTCCCAGTGCAGGATCCCCATCCCAAAATCCCCATCCCGGGTCCCCATCTCAGTGTCCGCACCCCGGTGTCCCCATCCCGGTGCCCCCATCCCCACCCCGGTGTCCGGTGCCCTCCGCCGCTGCCGCTCTCAGCGCACCGGGCAGCCGCGTTTCGTTGGCATTGGCGGCGGCGGGCCGGTCCGTGCCGGGGTGATGAAAACCGGCCGAGCTTTCCCCGCGGCCAGGGCGGAGCTCGCTGCTCCCTCCCCGGGCCGGGCCGGGCTCTCCGGGGCTCCCACGCGCCGGCCGCGATCCGGCCCGGCTCCGCCGCCGCCTTTTCCCGTGGGATTGGGGGGCTCCGGGATCCCCCCGTGCCCACCGGGGTCCCCGGGGGCTGCGGGGCCGCCGGGCGGGCGCAGCGCTGGGAATGGGGACACGACGCGCCGGTGATTAAGTGGCTCCAGCGGGCGCGGTGTTGTCACCCGGCGGCGCGCGGGGTTTGTCCCTGCCGGCAGCCTCGGGGGGGACACGGCAGACAGGGCTGGGACACCCGGGCCGAGCCGGGACAGGCTCAGCCAGAACCTCCGGGGCGGGTTTGGGTGGCCCCAAACCCATCGGGGTCACGGTGGGCCCTGTGTCCCCTCCCTCCCGCCAGCTGTGACCCCACAATTGTCCCCCGTGTCCCCCCCGTCCCACTGGTGCCACAGAACCGAGGGGCAATGGGGGCGCTGAGCCCCCCACGGGGACAGGTGACATCCCCGCGGGCAGGAGCAGCGCCCACCCCTGTGTGCCACCCCTGTGTGTCACCCCCGTGTGTCACCCCCGTGTGTCACCCCTTGTCACCCCCGGGCACACAGAGAGGGGTCCCCAGGCGGGGGCGGCCACCCCCGTGTGTCACCCCTTGATGGGGGAGCACGTCCGGGGGTCCCGGGGGGTGGCAGCAGGACAGGGCGGCCACCTGTGTGTCCCCAACAGGGGAGGGGGCGCCTGGAGGGGGTGGGGACCCAAGGGGCGCCCGGGGGTCCCCGGGGGTGGCAGAGGAGGCGGCCGGGGCCGCGGGAGGAGGGAGGGAGGCGGTTGTTGCTTTCTTCTTTAATTACCCCCCTGTTTGCGGTGTCTGCTGCGAACTTCCCGTCCCCTCCCTCCGCTTTCATCCGCCGGATCCTGAGACCGGAGCCGGCTCCTGTCAAGCGCCGGGGCTGCGGCTCTGCCTCCAAGGGTTAAAATCACCGGGCCGGGGGTGGAGCTGGGCGGGGGGGCGGAGGGAAAGCCGGCGGTCGGGCTGGGACCCGGCCATTCCTGCTCGCCCGGCCCAGTGGGTGCCCGGTCCCTGCGGAGCCGCGCGGGTCCCTCGGCTCCCCTCGGGAAGCAGCGCCCGCGCCCATGAGGACGGAGCCGCCGGGCCCTCGCCGCCGCCGCTAGAGCCGTACGTACCCCCGGTGCCCCCGGACGGTCCCGGGCACGGGGCTGCCCCGAGCGCTCCGGTCCCGGCGGGTCCCCGCTGCCCACCGAGCCCCGCGTTCCGTCCCCTCGCTCCAATGCCCAGCGCGACCCCCGCCCCTCGGCACGCGGCTCTCCGGTGCCTCCGAGACCCCTCCGGTGTTCCCGAGTCCCGCGGGCGCTGCCCAGGCTGGAGCCCCCCGCCCGCGCCGCCACCGGAGCGGCGCCGTTCCCTTCCCGAAAACCCCCCGGGGGCTCTGCCGCGGCTCGGGGGGATGATCCCGAACCCACCGCGCCCCACAGCGTCCCCCGGGCATCGCCCCCAAAGCCGCGGCATCCCCGAGCCCGCCCCGCCGCCGCCCCCGTTCCCCCCGTCGGGGCTCCCGGTGCTGGGGGCAGCGGCGCCCGGCCGGCCCCGCCGCGGGGCGAGGCACCGGCCGAGCTGGAGACGGGGCCGCGCCGCCCGTGCCCAGCCCGGGCCGTGACTCACGGGACGCTTCAGCCGCCGCTGCCTCAGTTTCCCTGCGGTGAAATGGCCAGCGCGTCGCTGAGCCCCGCCAGCGAGGGAGGGAGGACGCTGCGGGCCCCTGGGGATTTTTGTCATCGTTCCCGGACGGAAAATTGTCCTGGGAGGCTCCGTGCGCGGCCCGAGCGGGGGGGTTCTCCCGGCGCTCCCCCAGCCCGGTCCCGGCCCTTGCCCGGTTTGGGGCCGGGGTGGGAGATGGTGCCGCCGGTCACGGTGGGGTCGGTGGGACCCCGAGCCGGGGGCATCGCTGGGATCGGGGTGTCCCAGGAGAGCCCCGTGCTGGATCCCATGGGGTGGGAGCGGGCCCGGAGGGTCCCTCCCCTCCCGTGGGGGATATCCCCAGATCTGGGGGTCCCAGAGGCCCGTGAGGGGCTGGCACTGAGGCACTTTGTGTGTGTGACCCCAATTGGGAGCAGGGTCTGGGGGCTCAGGACCCCCGAGCAGCGGTGCGGGTGGGGGCGATGGACCCGGCCCTGCCAGCCCCTCCCGAGCCCACTCGTGTCCCCAGGGCTGGGGAGGGCACAGCTGAGCCCCCCCGGGGCAGCGGAACCCCAAAATCTGCTGAGCTGCCCCCGGGGGGCTCATCCTCCTGAACCCCACCTGTGTCGGTAGCCCAGGTACAGATGGGCCCCTCAAGGGGATTTTGGGACCCCCCCCAAACTCCCACCCCGATCTTTGGGGTCCCCCTGCCTGCCCGGGTGACGCTGGCGGGGGAAAACGGGGTCCCCACGCGGCTGAGGGGTCTCCAGCACTGTGGGGACCCCGGAATCCCAGCGTGGGCATCGGGGGGCGCCGGGGGTCTGCTGGGGGATCCCCCAGCCCAAATCTTCCAGCACCCCCCAAGCGTGTCCCTGAGGGTCTGTCCCTGTCACCAGGGGTCTGTCCCTGTCCCAGAGCTGTCCTGTCCTCGGGTGTCCCTGTTCCCTGTCCCAGGGGTCTGTCCTGTCCCAGGTCTGTCCCTGTCACCAGGGGTCTGTCCCTGTTCCCAGGGGTCTGTCCCTGTCCCCAAGGCTCTGTGCCTGTCCCTCAGGGTCTGTCCCTGTCCCCAGGGGTCTGTCCCTGTCCCCCGCGGGCCATGGCGGTGGCCGGGGCAGGGGGAAGGTGGCGAGAGCGGCGGGAGGGGGTTCAGGGCCGGGGTGTTCGGGGCCGGGGGGGTCCCGGCGCCGCCGCTGGGAACCGGGGGGCGGGAGCCGGTGGCGGCAGGTGGATTTCGACACCGGGGTGGGGCCCGTCCCCAGCCCCGTGGGGTTTGCGCGGCTCCCGCTGAGTCACGGCCGCCCTGCTGGAGGCTGCGGCCGCCCGGGGGTCCGGGGGTGCCCGGGGGTGCCCCGGGGTGCGGGGGGAGCCGGCCCGACCCGGCTTCAAAGCTTTGCCGGGGGCTGGGCCCGGGGCTGCGCTGCCTCAGCCCGCTGCCAGCCAGCCCGGGGGTGCAGCCCCCCCAGAAGGGCCCGAGGGCTCCCGGCTGGGCCCGGCCGTGGGGCGGGAGCGAGGGGGGCGAGGCTTCCCCAGCCCGGCCGGGATGCGGCGCAGACAGGCTGGCCTGGGGCGCGGTGTCCCCCGGGGGTCTGGGGGTGCCACCTTGGCCCCTCGGGGACCCGGGCCGTGTTGGGGACACAGCTGGGGAGGTGATCCAGCACTGTTGGAGGTTCCCCCGCAGTTTGGAGTCAGGCACCGACCCCTCGGGCTGCAGACGTGACCGAGCGGCACCGGGGGCTGGCACAGGGGCGGGGACGGTGTGAGGGTGCCCCCCCCCAGCCGGTGCCACCATCCCGGTGTCACAGCGGTGTCGCAGAGCGGCACAACCCCTCGCTGGGGGCTCAGCGACTCCCAAGCCGCGGTGCCGGTGCGGGCGGGGCCGGGGGGCGCGGAGCTGCGCCCCCCCCTCCTCTGACAGCTCCTCTCCCCTCCCCGGGCCCCGCTCGGCCCCGCAGGTCCGTGCGCGCCGCCCCGCGATGCTGACGGCGGTCTGCGGCTCCCTGGGATCGCAGCCCTCGGACGCGCCCCGCGCCTCCCCGACGCACCTGGACCTGCAGCCGCTGCAGCCCTTCCAGCCGCACGGCCCCGCCGCCCCGGGCGCCCCCGACTTCGCCTCGCCGCTGCCGCCGCCCGAGCTGCCGCTGCCGGGGCCCGAGGACGCCGCGTTCGCCGCCGCCGCCGCCGCCGCCTACGAGCCCCATGGCCCGCCGAGGTTAGAGCTGCCCCCCGAGGGCCCCGCCGCGCCCGCAGCCTACGCCAAGCTGCTGCCGGCCGCCCCGGACATGGCGCACCCCTACGAGCCCTGGTTTCGGCCCCCGCACCCCGGAGCCCCCGGCGAGGAGGGCGGCGGCGTCAACTGGTGGGAGCTGCACGCCGGGGCCAGCTGGATGGAGCTGCCGCCGGGGCAGGGCGCGGGGCTGGCCGTGCCCGCGCCGCCCGGGCTGCCCGCGGCGCTCGGCGGCTACGGCGGGGCCGAGCACCAGCTCTGCGCGCCCCCCGCGCACCTGCTGCCCCCGCCCGCGCAGCACCTGCTGCCCGCCGAGGCCGCCAAGGCGCTCGAGGGGCCCCCGGAGCCGCGCGGCGCGGAGGGCGAGGCCGGGGCGCGGCCCAAGGGGGCCCGGCGGGCCGTGCCCCGGGGCGGGGGGCAGGCGGCGTGCCGCTGCCCCAACTGCCAGGAGGCCGAGAGGGGCGGCCCGTGCCCCGAGGGCGCCAAGCGCAAGCACCTGCACAACTGCCACATCCCGGGCTGCGGCAAGGCCTACGCCAAGACCTCGCACCTGAAGGCGCACCTGCGCTGGCACAGCGGCGACCGGCCCTTCGTGTGCAACTGGCTCTTCTGCGGCAAGCGCTTCACCCGCTCCGACGAGCTGCAGCGGCACCTCCAGACCCACACGGGCGCCAAGAAATTCTCCTGCCCCGTCTGCGGCCGCGTCTTCATGCGCAGCGACCACCTGGGCAAGCACATGAAGACGCACGACGGCGGCAAGGACGGGCCCGAGCCCGAGGGCAAAGGCGCCGGGGACGCGGCGGCCGCCAAGGGAGGCAAGAGGGAGCCCGAGGGGGGCCCGGCCGCCCCCACAAACTGAGCCGCTGAGCCCCGGGGCCGGGGGAGCCCTCGGGAGCCCTCGGGGCCGCTCTCCGGAGGGGCCGGGGCGGGGACGGGCGCAGGGCTGGCTCCTTGTGCCGCCGAGCCCCGGGACGGCCCCGGCGTGGGGAGCGCCGCAGCCGGAGCTGCCCCGCGGCGGTTTCACTTGTCCCGCTGCCGCTCTCCCGCCCCGCTGCTCCCTCCCTCCCTCCCTCCCTCCTCCCCCCGCACTCATCCTCCCCCGGCTTCCCAAATCTTTCTTTCGGGAGGCTGCTGGCAGGCGGCGGGGCTGTTTGGGAGGAACATCAATGGGCGCCGAAGGAGCGGGAGCTGCCCGGGCACGTCCAGCCCAAAGGGGAGGAAGGAGAAGGAGAAAGGGAGAGAGCAGAGCAGAGGAGGAGCCCGGGAGCCTCCGCTCGGGGGGCGCGGCCGCAGCCCCCCGGGCCCTCCCCACGCTCCCCTCCGAGCTGCGGCTCCCCGGGCTCGGCCCCAGCCGGGCCGGCCCCGCTCTCCCGTCGCCCACGAGCGACACGGGGGGCTCGGGACATCCCCCTGCCCCGGCTGGGGCGGCTGAGCCGGCGGGGGTCCCCCACCCTCGGAGCCCCGCTTTGCTTGTGCGGCTCGAGGGTGCGAAACCCATTTTCGGCCCGAATCGCGGCTAAAATGGGGAAAAAGGGAAACAAAGCAAGAATTGCTGCGGGAACGCGGCCGTGGGGAGCTCGGGGGGCTGCGGGGGCCGCGGCGGGCGGCGGCCCCAGCGCGCACCTGCAGCGTTCCCACACCCACCCAGCCAGCGCGGCCCCGGGCGGGAAGCACCGGGGCGGCCGCGGGCCCGGGAGAGCCGGGGCGGCCGCATTCCTCCGGCCTGGCACGGCCGCGCTGCCCGCCCGCGACCCCCGCCCCTCCCTGCGGGCGGGCACCCCCGCCCGGGCCGGCTGCCCGCGCCCCCCGTGTCCCCCTGGGGTCCGCAGCCATCCCCGTGTCCCCCCGGTCCCCTCGGGACCCCGTGTCCCTCCGTGCATGCTGCCTGTCCCCGTGGCCCCGTAGCCGTCCCCCCCGGGACCCCGCAATTCCAGGGAATTCTGCCTGGCCCCTGCATGCTGCCCGTCCCCCCGGGGACCCCCGAGCTGCCCCCTCCCTCCCGGGGACCCCCGGCCTCCCCCCACCAGGGACCCCGTAGTTTCCTGCCCTGGGGTCGCCCCTGTCCGCGGGCGCCCCGTACCTGTCCCTCACCCCTGGCTGGGGGTCCGTGATTCTCGGTTTTTGGATCTTTTGGGGTCTTACACCCCGGTTTTGGCAGAAGCCCTCGGACACAGAAGGAGAAGCTGAAGCGGGGCCTGGGGAGGGGTTTTGGGGGGGATTGGGGTTCGCTGGCTGCTCAGGGCACCCGGGGGTCCCCCCGGCGCTGCCCCCCGGCCAACAGCAGTGGGAACCAGTTGGGAATGTGGGGAGGGGGGGATCTGGGGGGCGCCGAGCCCCGGTCCGGCCCCTCCTGCGGTTCTGGGGGGGCTGCCCGGGCTCGGAGCACCCCGAGGTCGGGGGGGGAAGGGGTAGAGGTGAAGTCGAGTGGGGTCCGTGCCCAGAGGGCGCCCCGAGGCCTTCGGTTTTGAGTGTTTTATTATTATTATTATTAATTATTAATTATTATTAATATTATTAATTATTAATTATTATTATTTTATTAAGGTGAAGCCAGGCTTTGCCGCTCGGGCAGAGTGGATGTCCCCGGCCGGAGCTGTGGCCGTGGGCTGTGCGGATGGGGAGGGCTCGGGCCCCTCCGAGGGTCCCCACGGCTGTCCCCATGGCTGTCCCCATGGCTGTCCCCGTCCCCAGGGGCAATGAGGGGCTGGCGCAGCCCCCCCGTGCCCCGGGGCTGGGACCCCCAGCACGAGGTGAAGTCTCGCTGGGGAGGGGTCTCCGGACGCGCCCCCAGCCCCAGCCCGGCCGCCGCTGTCCCCCCCGGGTGACCCGGGCTGTCCCAGCTCTCCAAGGACGTCCCCGACTCCGGAATTTGCCTTTTCCAGCACAAAATTCCCCCTCGGGGTCCCCCAGGTGGGATCTCACCTCCCAAAGGGACCCGGGGGGGCTCAGGACCCTCCCAATGTCCCTCAGAGCGGCACCAAGGGCACCTTAGCGGCTCTGGAGCACCTGGGGGGGCTCGAGATTGTGGGGGGCTGCACCCCACGGCCGGGCTGGGGGGTCCCAGGGCCACGCCGGGGCTCGGGGTTCGGCCTCAGCGAGCTGATCCAGCCCGGGGGGCTGCGAGGGGGGCCCAGGTTTGCTCAGGCCCCTCCTAGGTGCGCTCAGCCCCCCCAGGTGCGCTCAGCCCCCCCAGGTTCGCTCAGCCCCCCAGGTTTGCTCAGCCCCCCAGGTGCGCTCAGCCCCCCCAGGTTTGCTCAGCCCCCCAGGTTCGCTCAGCCCCCCCAGGTTCGCTCAGCCCCCCAGGTTTGCTCAGCCCCCGCAGCCCCGGGGCTCTGCCTGCCGCGATGGGGCAATGAAGGCTGTAAAACCGGGTGGGGAGGGACGGCGGCCGGGAAACCAGTCCAGCCTGCTGCGGCGTGGGGATCCCGGCCCCGCGCCCCGAACCGCCGCGTCCCCCGCCCGCCCCCGGGGCAGGGAGGCACCGGCGGGCCCGGGCTGGGGGCGGCCCCGGGCTGGGGGCGGCCCCGGGGGATGGAGCCCCCGGCCCGGCCAGGGGAGCGTTTGTGCTGTGAAGAGGCTGCGGGGCTGCGGGGTTTGGGTTTTGTACTGCAATAAACGCCGCGTGTTTTCCACGCTCCGGCTCTCCGGCTCCATCCCTGCCCAAGGACGCGGGGGTCCGAGACCCCGACCCCAAATCAGCCCTGCCGAGGGACCCAGGGGTCTGAAACCCCGACCCCAAATTGTCCCCACCAAGGGACCCACGGGTCCAGCACCCCGACCCCAAATCAGCCCTGCCAAGGACCTGAGGGTCCGGTATCCTGACCCCAAATAATTTATTTCAAAGAGCTCGGAGGTCTGGAATCCCGACCCCAAACCATCCCCACCAAGGGACCCAGGGGTCCATAATCTCGACCCCAAATCATTCATTCTAAGGGGCTCAGGGGTGTGGGATCCCGACCCCAAACCATCCCCACCCAGGGGCTCAGGGGTCCCCCAGTCTGGCCTCGGCTCTCCAAGGCTTCCCAGCACGGGGGGACCCCGGGAGCTGCGGGGTGTGGGGGTGACACGGGCTGGGCGGGGTGATGCCCACGGGGGTGATGCCCACGGGGGGCTCTGACCCACGGGAACCCCCAGCACACCGTCCCTGCCCCAGGGGAGGAAAATTGGGATCCCCGACCCCGGGTTCTTTTGGGAAATTCCCACGCCGACCCACGCGGGTCCCGGTGCCGGTGCCATCCTGGTGCCGGTGCCGGTCCCGGTGCCAGTCCCGGTGCCGGTGCCGGTCCCCGCCGCTGCCGCCGCCGTGCGGCCTCCGGCCACCGGGCGCCGCCGTCGCACGGCCGGGGCTGGACAGGGCGGGCCGGGGCTGGACAGGGCGGGCCGGGGCGGGCCCGGGCAGCGGCGGAGGAGGCGCGGAAGCAGCGGCAGGTCCGTGGGGACGGGAGGGCCCCGTGGGGTCCCGGTTACCGGCGCTGGGAGGGAGGGAGGGAGGGGGTCCCGTCCGCGGTCGGTGCTGGGGGGTCCCGGTTCCCGGGGCTGCGGTCGGTGCGGAGCTGCGGGGTCCCGGGGCGGGGGTGCCCCCAGGTCACCCCGCCATGGGGTCCCTGATGTCCCCCAGGTTTCAGGGACCACGGCAGCCCCTCCATGCCCGCCCCAGAGCGACCCTGGGGACACAGCGGGGACAGGGGGCTGACATCGCCCTCGGTGCCCGCCCTGACCCAGTTTAGGATGGCGGAGCACGGCCCGGTGCCCTCGTCCTGCGACTGCTTCGTGGCCATGCCCCCGCACACGGCGTTCCCCGCCGTCATCTTCGCCAAGAACGCCGACCGGCCCCGGGACGAGGTGCAGGAGATCGTCTATGTCCCCGCCGCCACCCACCGGCCTGGGGACAAGGTCCAGGTGAGACCGTGCTGGGGCCAAAGGGGCTGCGGGGTCAGGGCGTCCGGTGCCAGCTCACCCGAGTGTGTCACCACAGTGTGCAGGGCCAGGGTGGCTGCGGGGACAGGGCACTCAGTGTGCCAGGTGTCACCTCCATATCCATGTCACCCCTGTGTGCCAGGGTGGCTGCGGGGACAGGGCACTCAGTGTGCCAGATGCCACCTCCATGTCCATGTCACCCCTGTGTGCCAGGGTGGCTGCGGGGACAGGGCACTGAGCATGCCAGGTGTCACCCCTGTGTGCCAGGGTGGCTGAGAGCACTGAGGGTGCTGGTGTCACCGGTGTCACCCGTGTCCCCGCGTGTCCCCGCAGTGCACGTACGTGCAGATCGAGCAGGCAGAGCGCACCCACGCCGTGGTGCTGAGCCGCCCCGCCTGGCTCTGGGGGGCTGAGATGGGCGCCAACGACTGCGGGGTCTGCGTGGGCAACGAGGGCGTGTGGACCCGCGAGCCGCTGGGCGAGGCCGAGGCGCTGCTGGGCATGGACCTGGTCAGGTGAGCAGGGGGAGCAAGGGGAGGAGGGTGAGAACAGTGAGAATGGTGATGATGGTGAGTGTTGGGCAGTGAGGATGGTGAGGATGGTGAGGACAGCCCCGTGTCCCCATGTCCCCATGGTGAGGATGATGAGGATGCTGAGGATGATGAGAACAGCCCCGTGCCCAGCCCCGGCTCTGTCTGACGGCCCTGCTGGCACAGGCTGGGTCTGGAGCGGGGCAGCTCGGCCCGGGAGGCGCTGGAGGTGATGACGGCGCTGCTGGAGCGCCACGGGCAGGGCGGGAGCTGCAAGGAGCAGCCGGAGCCCTTCGTGTACCACAACACCTTCCTGCTGGCCGACCGCAACGAGGCCTGGCTGCTGGAGACCGCCGGGCGCTACTGGGCAGCGCAGCGGATCCGCGGTGAGCGGGCACCGGGGGTATTGGGGGGCACCATGGGCACCGGGGGGGGTCTCACAGCCCCCCGAGTGACCCCCAGGCCCCCCTGGCACAGAGGGCAGCCGCAACATCTCCAACCAGCTGAGCATCGGCAGCGAGATCACGGCGGAGCACCCGGGGCTGCGGGAGCGGGCGCGCAGCCAGGGCTGGTGGAGCGGGCACGGCGAGTTCAGCTTCGCCCGGGCCTTCTCCCTGGAGAAGGAGCCCCCGCGCATGGAGGCTGCCAGGGCTCGGCTGAGAGCGGGCACGGAGCTGCTGCAGCGGCACGCAGGTGGGGACAGGTGGGGATGGCGTGGGGACAGCGTGGGGATGGGGTGGGGACAGCATGGGGACAGAGATGGGGATGGAGATGGGGACAGGACAAGGAGAGGGAAAGGAACATGATAGAGACAGGAAGGGGGATTGGACAGGGATGGGGACGAGAAGAATGGGAACAGGAATGGGGATGAGGACAGGGATGGGGAAAGGACAGGGAAAGGGATGGGGACACTGATCCATCGCTCCCAAAGGGCTGGCATGGAGCTCTTGTGGCAGCACTCAGGTGGGGACGGGGATGGGGACAGGGCATGGGGAC
The DNA here is from genome assembly GCF_028769735.1 of Zonotrichia leucophrys gambelii. NCBI lineage: Eukaryota > Metazoa > Chordata > Aves > Passeriformes > Passerellidae > Zonotrichia > Zonotrichia leucophrys. Next base: position 5,963,180 of record NC_088196.1, on the reverse strand, counting down.
AGCCACCCACAGCTCACCCCAGTGCATCCCCAATGCCACCCCACACCTCGCCCCAGTGTGTCCCCGCTGCCCAGGGCCGGGCTGGCAGTGCTGAGGTGTCCCTGTCCCCGCAGGTCACATCACGGAGGAGACGCTGATGTCCATCCTGCGGGACAAGGCCGGCGGGATCTGCGTGGACAGCGCGGGGTTCCGCACGGCGGGCAGCATGGTGTCCGTGCTGCCCCGCGACCCCGCGCTGCCCTGCGTGCACTTCCTCACGGGCACGCCGGACCCGTCCCGGTGAGCAGAGCCCGCGGCGGGCCCGGGACGCGGCGCTGCCCCGGAGCTGCCCTGTGACCCCCGGCCCTCCCCAGGTCCGTGTTCAAGCCCTTCGTGTTCGTGGCCGGCGTCCGGGCGGCGCCGCAGGTGCGCTCCCCGAGCTTCCCGCAGGATCCCGCCCGGCAGATCCCGCGCTTCCGCAGCTCCGTGGATCGGCGGCACGAGCTGTACCGGCGGCACCAGGCGGCGCTGGAGCTCATGGAGCGCGACCCGGTACCGGCACTCCCCGCAGAGCCTGCTGATCCCAGGGAGCCCACAGAGCCCAGGGAGCCCACAGAGCCCATAGATCCCACAGAGCCCACAGACCCCACAGACCCCACAGACCCCCCAGACCTCACAGACCCCACAGAGCCCACAGAGCCCACAGAGCCCATAGATCCCATAGACCCCACAGACCCCACAGACCCCACAGAGCCCATAGATCCCACAGAGCCCATAGATCCCCCAGACCTCACAGATCCCAAAGACCCCACGGATCCTACAGACCCTACAGACCCTGCAGATCCCACAGGCCTCACAGAGCTCAGAGACCTGACAGACCCTTCAGACCCCACAGATCCCATAGATCCCATAGATCTTGCAGACCCTTCCCCACCTTGCAGTGGAATCAAGCTCTGATCTCTCTGACCCCTCCCTGCAATGGGATCAAGCTCTGAGCTCCCTGATCCCACTCCGGATTGGACCAGACTCCCTGATCTCTCTGACCCCACCCTGCATGGGATCAAGCTCTGATCTCTCTGATCCCATTCCGGACCCCCTGACCCGTCCCTGATCCCTGCAGGAGCGGGGCCAGCGGCTCCTGGGCACGCTGCAGGAGCTGGAGCAGCAGGGCCTGCAGGGCATGCGGGAGCTGCTGCAGGGCACCGTCAGCCCCAGCCCCCAGGAGCTGGCCGACCTCTTCTTGGACTGCGTGGAGGCCGAGATGAAGTTCTACACCTGAACCCCACAGGTGGGTGGGCCCGGGTGCCCCATGGTGTTTGTCATGGACAGGGAATCCCAAATCATTCCCAAGCCCTGACTCTTGCTGGCTCCCTGGGTGAGTCCCAGCCCCCCGTTGGCCCTGGAGCAGTGAGCTCAGGCTGGAATGGGGTGTGAGGGGAAGGATTGGGATGTGGGGTATGGGATATGGGATATGGGTATGGGATATGGGGTGTGGGATATGGGATATGGGGTGTGGGATATGGGATATGGGATGGGACTGGGGGTCCTGCCCACCCCACTGTGTGTGCTTTCCCCATTCCCAGCCCCTCAGGGTGGCACCAGGCTGGACTGGGGTGCAAAGGGAAGAACAGGGATATGGGATGGGATTGGGGGTCCTGCCCACCCCACTGTGTGAGCTTTCCCCATTCCCAGCCCCTCAAGGTGGCACCAGGCTGGACTGGGGTGGGAATAAACTCTTTATTCCTGGCTGCTGCGGGGTGTTTGGGGTACCTGCAGCCCATTTCCCGCTCCTCCGGCACGGCTCTCTCTCTGCAGAGCCTGGCCCGGGGGCTGGCTGGAGCCGCTGGGTGCCCGCACCGGTGACAGCGGAGCCCCGGGGTGGCCCTGGGGACAGCGCTGGGGACCCGGCGGGGCCGCGCCGCCCTGCCCCGGGTGCCCCGGGCCCAGCAGCTCCTGCAGCTCCTCCAGGCGCGCCCGGTGCTCCTCCAGGCTCAGGGCCCGCCGCAGCCGCGCCCGCGCCGCCAGCTCCCGGCGCAGATCCCCCAGGAAACCTGCCCCGAGGGACGGCAGCTCCAGGAGAGCTGGCACTGCCAGCCCCTGGCACCGTGCCGCGTGTCCTGACCCCCCCGGGCACCTCTGTCCACCGTGAAGGGAGCCCTGAGCGCCGCCAGCAGCTCCTCCTCATCCTCATCCTCCTCATCCTCGCTGCTGCAGGAGCCTCCTCCTCCTCCCTCCTCCTCGGCCGTGCTTGCCCGCACGGGCTGGGAGTCCAGCTGCAGGAGCTGGGGCAGCGCTGCCAGCACCCCGTCCCTGTGGGGAAACGGGAGGAAAAACCGAATTTCCTGCAGCTGTGGGATTGGGAGTGGGGGTCCCGTCCTCCCTCAGCCCCCCAGAGCCTGAGCGGGGAGAGGAGAGATTCAAATCCCTGGGGTTTGCAGAGGAGAGAGTCAAATCCTTGGGGTTTGAGCAGGGATTCACATCCCTGGGGTTTGGAGAGCAGGGATTCAGTCCCTGGGCTTTGAGCAGGGATTCAGTCCCTGGGGTTTGGAGAGGAGAGAGTCAGATCCGTGGGGTTTGGAGAGCAGGGATTCAATCCCTGGGCTTTGAGACAGGATTCAGATCCTGGGTTTGAGCAGGGATTCAAATCCGTGGGGTTTGGAGAGCAGGGATTCAGTCCCTGGGGTTTGAGCAGGGATTCACATCCCTGGGGTTTGGAGAGCAGGGATTCAATCCCTGGGCTTTGAGCAGGGATTCAGTCCCTGGGGTTTGGAGGGCCACGCTGTGTTTGACATTTCATGGAGTGGTTTGGGAGGGAAGGGACCTTAAATCCCCTCCAGTTCCACCCAGTGACACATCCCACTTTCCAAACCGTCCTGGGACACTGCCAGGGACCCTGGGGCACCAACAGCTCCCCTGGGAATCCCATCCCACCCAGGGATTCCTTCCCCAGATCCCCTCTGGCAATGTGAATCCATTCCCCTTTTGTCCAGAATCCCTTTCCCAGCCCTCTAGCAGGTACTGAAAGGCCACAATCAGGTCACCCCCAGACTCTCCCAGGTTTTGGGGGGCTGTTTTCCCCTCGTGCCCCACCTGTATCCCTCCTGCTGGGTGCACTGGTTCCCTGCCAGGTCCAGGATGCGCAGGCTGCGGGGCAGCTCCTCTGCCAGGAGAGAGCAGGGAAAGCACAGGGGCTGAGCTGGGAATCCTGCCCCAATCCACCATCCCTGCTTGGCCCAAAAGCCCCAGCTTGGCCAATCCTTCCACCCAGCTTGTCTGAAAAGCCCGGACAACCCGACTGGGCCAAAATTCTGCCCCACCGTCTCTGCTGAGACACTGAGGCAGGGCAGGAGCGGGCAGTGGGGATTGCAGTCCTCTCCCGGACAGAAAGAGGGAAGCAGGGCTGAGCTGGGGCCAAATTCTGCTCCAAACCCCAGCTCCCCTTGCTGCTGAGGCAACCCCCAAAGCCAGGGAAACTGAGGCAGGAGGGCGGGAGTGGGAGTGCAGCCCCCCCGAGGGGTCCCTGCTCCCACCTGTGTGCAGCACCTGGATCAGGTTGTGGGACAGGTCCAGGAGGCTGAGCTGGAGCAGCCCCTGCAGGTTCTGCACCCTCTGGATGCGGTTGCCAGCCAGGCACAGGAACCTGCGGGGCTCAGGAGGGTGGGCAGGGGGTGTCAAAGCCCCCCAGGAGGGGCAGGGGGTGTCACAGCCCTGCCCCAGCCCTCCTGATGTACCTCAGGTTGGGGAAGCACTCCAGGTTCTCCAGCTTCTCAATTTGGTTCTGGAAAATAAAATAGAGGAAAAAACCCACCAAAAAAAAAAAAAGCCAACATGGGGTGGTGGTTTCTTTGGGAGTTTTTTTTTGAGTTTTGTTTTGTTTTTTTGGGGTTTTGTTTGTTTTGCTTGCTGACTGAAAATTCACATTTTGGGAACACTCTGGGATTGCTCCAACCAATCCTGGGGGCAACACAGGAGATTCTGGTGTAGGGGGGGACATGCAAAGATCCCAGAATTCAGGGCCCTGACCTGAGTTATCCTCATGTGGGTTTGGGAACACTGGAATCCCAGGGGGGGTGGAATGGGGGGAGGCTCCGAGACCTCCATGGTGGGACTGGGGGGACACTGGGACAAAACCCTCAAGGGTGGAGGGAAACTGTTCCCTTCTGGAGATTGGGGAGGGAAAACGGGAGCAGAACTGGGGTGTCTGTGGGATCAGAACTGGGGTCTCTGTGCCCCCAGTATCAGAATTGGGGTCTCTGTGCCCCCAGTATGAGGCCTGGGGTGTCTGTGGGATCAGAATTGGGGTCTCTGTGCCCCCAGTATCAGAATTGGGGTCTCTGTGCCCCCAGTATCAGGCCTGGGGTGTCTGTGGGATCAGAACTGGGCTGTCCGTGCCCCCCAGCTCCGTACCTGCTGCAGGTAGAGGCTGTGGATCCCTTCCTGCCCGCGGGTTTTCCCGATGCAGGAGATGTTCTCCCGGTCCAAGCGGAGGGTGCCGGTGGGCAGCGGCCCCGTGGAGCTGTGGGGGACACAGGGGGGGTTTTGGGGTGCCCTGAGCCCCCTCTCTGCCCACCCGGGGGGCTCTGGGGGTCCTCACCGTGTGCGGGTGGAGATGAGGCTGTCACTGAGGGTCACTCCTGGGGGCTGCGGCTCCTCGGGGGCTGCGGGGATTCAGAGTGGGGGTCCAGGGCAGGGGCAGCCCCTCCTGCAGGGAGGAGCCCCCCAGTGCCTCACTCACCCCCACAAAGGGCGTCCCCTTGCTCAGCCATGGCGCGGTGGCCTGGGGGTCCTTGTCCCCTCTCAGGGGTGATGGAGGAGCAGGCTCTGAGGGAACAGAGGGTGACAATCCTGTGGGTTGGGGATGGTGGGACCCCACGGGGGGCAGAGGGGCTCTGTACCCAGGGGGATTATGGCACTGGCACTGCAGGCATCAGTGAGACCGAGAGCCCCGGTATGGGGATCTCAGAGACCCCCGGCATGGGGCTGGGGGGTCACTGGGACCAGGCCCCGCTGGATGGGGGCTCTTAGAGACCCCTGAGATGGAGCCACTGCTGCTCAGCAGGACCGGGTACCGCGGGTTTGGGGCTCAGAGACCCCCGGAAGGGCCAGGGGGCTCACCGGGAGCGGTTCCCGGGTTTGGGGCTCAGTGTCCCTCACTTTGGGGGGTTCAGTGCCCCCGATCCGAGCAACCAGGCCGCGCCCAGGCCGCGTCACGCCGTTGCTATGGAGACAGGCGCGCTGGAAGTGACGATCCTCCACCTTCCGATAGGCCCTTGCGCCGGCGCGACCAAGATGGCGGCGCTCAGTAGTGGCGGGACGCGATGGCGGCGGGGTGAGAGACGGGAACGGGAACGGGGCTGGGACAGGGGCCTGGGCATGGGACGGGACAGGGGCCTGGAACGGGAATGGAAACGGGAGTGGGAATTGGAGCAGGACAGGAATGGGAACGGGCGTGGGGTTGGGAAGGGACAAGAATAGGAATGGGAGGGAGAACGGGACAGTGACAGGAATGGGAGTGGGACAGGACTGGGATGGAGGTTTGGGATGGGAACGGGAGTGGGACAGGGGCTTGAAATGGGAAGGAGACCGGGAACGTGAGCGGGTCCGGGGCACGATCAGGAACCGGGGCCTGGACTGGGGCTGGGTCTGAGGCAGCCCTGGGCAGCCCGGTATCAGTGCCGGTACCAGTGCTGAGCGCTGCCCCGCAGCCCTGGGCAGCCCGGTGCCGGTACCCGTGCGGAGCCCTGTCCCGCAGGCTGGCTGCCCGGTGCCGGTATCGGTACCGGTATCAGTGCCCGTACCGATGCTGAATGCTGTCCCGCAGGCTGGCTGCCCGCCCTGCAGCTGCTGCGGCACGGCTCCAAGGCGGTGACGCGGCACTGGAAGGCCATGCACTTCCAGCGGCAGAAGCTGCTGGCCCTGACCGAGTACCTGGCCCCGCGGCCCGCACTGCCGCCCCGCTGCCTGCCCCGGCCGGCGCCACGACAGCAGGAGGTACGGCACGGCACGGCACGGCATGGCATGGGATGGCACGGCTCCATGGGGGGTTCCACCGGGAGAGGGCATGGGTGGGGGACACAGCCCTGCTGGAGCTGGTGGAAGGGTGTGACCCCATGGGGTGGGATAGGGGGCTGGGAAACAGGTGAGATCCCATGTGTGGGATCTTGAGAGCTGGGGGGGCACCTCGAGATCCATGGGATCACCTCGAGATCCATGGGGGCAGCTCAAGATCTATGGGAACACCTCGAGAGATCCATGGGATCACCTTGAAATCCATGGGAACACATCGAGATCCATAGCAACACCTCAAAATCCATGGCAACACCTTGAGATCTGGGGGGGGCACCTTGAGATCCATGGGATCATCTCGAGATCCTTTGCATCACCTCAAGATCTATGGGATCACCTCAAGATCTATGGGATCACCTCAAGATCCATGGGATCACCTCGAGATCCATGAGAAAACCTTGAGATCCATGGGAACACCCCAAAACCCACAGCACCACCTCACAATCCTTGGGACCATCTCCCCCCAGCCCCTCCAGGTGCAGGATCACACCAGGGGTCTCGCTGTCCCCCTGTCCCCATCTGCCACATTCGGTGTACCCAGGATGATGGCTGTGCATGGGTGCTGTGACACCGGGGCTGTGCCCTGTCCCACAGCCACATTTGGTGTCCCCACACACTGTGTGTCCCCAGGAGGACGGCTATGCCCGCGTGCTGCGTGCCCAGCTGGAGGCCACGCTCCGTGCCAGCCGCATGGTGGCCGTGTGCCAGTACAACGCCATGGCCGACGAGGACATGGCCACGCTGCGGCACTTCCTGCGCCGCCACGACATCCACGTCAAGTTCGTGCTCAACGAGGTGGGGCTGGGCCTCGGGGGGTGTCCCAGGGGCTCTGGGGGTGTCCCAGTGGCCCCAGGTCTCACGCCAGGCTCTGTCCCAGGTCGCCCGGCCGGTGCTGGCGCAGTCCAAGCTCAGGAATTTGCTGCCGCTGTTCGTGTGCAGGAACATCCTGCTGGTGAGCCCGGAGCCGCGGGCCAGGGAGATGCTGAGAGTGCTCAAAGGGGTGCCCCAGGTCATCCTGCTGGGTGAGAGCCTGCCCTGCTCCCCACGGGGCTGGGAGTGGGGGAATGGGGCTGGGAATGGTGCTTGGGGGGCTCATCCAGGGCTGGCAATGGGGGAATGGGGATGGGAATGGGGGCACGGGGCTGGGAATGGGGGCATGGGGCTGGGAATGGGGACACGGGGCTGGGAATGGGGGAATGGAAATGGGAATGGGGGCATGGGGCTGGGAATGGGGGCACGGGGCTGGGAATGGGGGAATGGGGAATGGAAATGGGAATGGGGGCACGGGGCTGGGAATGGGGGCATGGGGCTGGGAATGGGGGAATGGGGATGGGAGTGGGGGCACGGGGCTGGGAATAGGGGAATGGAAATGGGAGTTGGGGAATGGGGATGGGAGTGGGAGCCCAGGGCTGGGAATGAGGCCCCTGACGGAGCTGCATCCTTGCAGACAGGGCAGGGCAGGATCCAGCAGTCCCTCCCCGTGGGGCTCTGCAGTTCCATGCCCAGCTCCCTTTTCCAGGCGCCTGCATCGACGACACCATCCTGAGCCGGCAGGGCGTGGAGAGCGTGGCGCGGCTGCCGCCGCTGGAGGTGTGCCAGGGCCAGACGGCGGCGGCGCTGTCGGTGCTGCCCTCGCAGACCTGCTCCCTGCTCCAGCGCGGCCCCGCGCACCTCGCGGCGCTCCTGGAGCAGCACATGCGGCACCTGCGGGGCGCGGGCGGGGCCGCGGAGCCTGCCCCGGGCACCGGGAATCAGTGACACCGGGAACGGGAACCGGAACCGGCTCCTTCCCTGCGGGGCCCGGGCACCGGGAATCAGTGACACCGGGAACCGGAACCGGAACCGGCTCCTTCCCTGCGGGGCGCGGGCACCGGGAATCAGTGACACCGGGAACCGGAACCGGCTCCTTCCCTGCGGGGCCCGGGCACCGGGAATCAGTGACACCGGGAACGGGAACCGGAACCGGCTCCTTCCCTGCGGGGCCCGGGCACCGGGAATCAGTGACACCGGGAACCGGAACCGGCTCCTTCCCTGGCCACGGGAAACAGGGAGCCCCCCGGATGAGGGGTTGGAGGCTCAGGGACACAATCCCCATGGGATTCTGCAGCTCCACAGAGAATTGGGGCTGGGGGTTTGGCACTGAGGGTCCTGTGCCCCCCCAGTCCCGCAGGGAGTCGTGGCCGTTCCCCTGTGCTCCCTTGGGATCGTGCCAGCAGCGTTCCAGCTGTGGTCGTTGCAGCTGTGGTCGTTCCAGCTGTGGTCGTTCCAGCTGTGGTCGGGGGTCTCTGGGAGCAGCCAGAGGAGGAGGAGGAGGAGCGGGATGGACCCTGCAGGGGGATTTGGGCACTCCCAGCCCGGTGCCTTGGGGATGGGGCTGTGCTGTGACACCGCCCCAGCCCGGCTCCCTGTCCTGCCCATTAAAGTGTCCGTGTGGAGATGCCGAGGCCTCGTCTGTGATTTTGGGGGGTGGTCCTGCCCCCCGAGGGTGGGGGGAGAGGCCAGGGCTGCTCTGGGGGTCCGGGGGAGCAGAGCTGGGGGTGGGAATGCCCCGGGACCACCTTGGGGGGTGGGCCCAGACACCCCCATGGGGCGGTGATTGCCGGGATCCCCATGGGATGATGGTCCTGAGACCCTCAGATATCCATCCTGAGACCCCCATGGGTCAGTGACTCCCGGGATCCCCGTGGGGTGCTGATTCCCGGGATTTCCATGGGATAACCAGCCCCGAGACCCCCACGGGATGATGATGATCCTGAGACCCCCGTGGGCTGAGGATTCCCGGGATGCCGGTGGGTCAGTGATCCCTGAGACCCCCGTGGGTTGGCGATCCCCAAGCCACGCACGGGATGATGATCCTGAGACCCTCGGACATCCATCCTGAGACCCCCGCGGGTCGGTGATTCACGGCATTCTCGTGTGTCGGTGATCCCCGGGACCCCGTGGGTCGGTGGTCCCCGGGACCCCCGTGCGGCGCTGCCTCTCCCCGCCCCTTTCCGCGGGGCTGCTCTCGCTGGGGTCCGGAGCTGCCCCGGTTCCGTGCGGGCGCTCCCGGTGTCCCGGCCGCTCCCGGTGTCCCGGCGCTGGCCGCTCCCGGCGCTGGCGGCTCCGGTCCTCCACGGAGCAGGGGGCAGAGCCGAGCGGCTCCGGACCGCCCTCCGTGTTCCGCTTCCTGCCGCCGCCGCCGCCGGGCAGGATGCGCCCGGCCCCCGCCGCCCGCCCGCCGCCCGCCCAGGTGAGCACCGGCACCGGCACCGGGGGAGGCTCCGGCCGGGCCCGCGACCCCCGGCCCCGCTGCCCCGGGGGGTGACACCGGGCGGGGACACCGGGCTGGGCTGTGCCCGGCCGGGGGATGGAGAGCCCCGGTGCACCGGCGCAGCCCCGCTCCGGTGCGAGGCGTCCGCACCGATCCGCGGGAGGGAGCCGGGAGAGCCCCGGTGCCTCCCCTCGGAGCCGCCGTTACCGGTGCCGGGTTATCTGAGGCGGCGTGGCTGCCTGCCGGTGCCGTGGTTACCGTATCCGTACGGCGGTGACGGTGCCGCGTTACCGGCACGGTGCTCACCGGCGCCGGGGCTTGGCCGCTGTCCCGGGGTTATCCCGGCATCCATCCTACAGCGGCGGCCGGGACCCATGGGTGCCCGTTAGGGACAGCGCCGGGGGGTGGCAAGGCCAGGAGACGCTTCCCGTGCCTCAGTTTCCCCCTCCGGAATGGCGAAGGGCGAAGGGAGCAAACGCCGTGCCCGGAGGGCGAGCGGCCACACCGGGATTTGCAGGGGCCGGTGCCGGTCCTTGTACCGGTATCACCCCCGGGACTGTGCCAGCCTGGCCCCGTGCTGGCCGGTGTTTGTACCGGTGTCACCCCCGGACTGTGCCAGCCTGGCCCCGTGCTGCCCGGTGTTTGTACCGGTGTCACCCCCGGGTCTGTGCCAGCCTGGCCCCGTGCCCGCCGGTCCATGGGGCAGTGTCACCCCGGGCTGTGCCAGGTTGGCCGGTGTTTGTACCGGTGTCACCCCGGGCTGTGCCCCAGGTGCCCCGTGCCCCGGTGTCACCCCCGGGCTGTGCCGGTCCTTGTACCGGTGTCACCCGGGGCTGTGCCAGGCTGTCCCCGTGCTCGCCAGCCGTGGGGCGGCGGGGCCGGACTCTGGACCCGGACTGGGTGGCACAGCAGCCGCGGTGACGCTGCCGGGTCAAAGGCTCCGGCTCACGCAGAAGTTTCTGGGTGCCGGCGGCGCTGCCATGCAGAGCCCCCCGCGGGCCGGGCACGGCGCCGGCCCCGAGCGCCCTGACCGGCCGCGCCCTCCCCGCAGCGGCTCCCGCCGTGACGGCCGAGCCCGGAGCGGCTCCGCAGCCCCGACGGGAGCGGGGGCCCGGCCCGGTGCCCGCCGCCCCCTCTGCTCGCCGGCCATGGGCAGCCACGAGAAGGACCCGAGCTCCCCGAAAAGGGCCCTGTCCCGCTCCAACAGCACCGTGTCCTCCAAGCACAGCAGCGTGCAGCAGGTCGGAGGGTTTGCGCTGGATTTGGGGGGCTCTGGGGGCTGTGGGTACCGAGTGTCCCTGCCTGGGGACAAGGTGGGCAGCAGCCCCCGGTGCTCAGGGACCCCCGCGCTGCCCGCTGTGCCCGCAGGGCTCGGAGAGCTGGGAGGTGGTGGAGGAGGCGCGGGGCAGCCCCGGGCAGCAGCCGCAGCGGCACGAGGGGTACCTGCTCAAGAAGAGGAAATGGCCCCTGAAGGGCTGGCACAAGGTAACGGGCACTGCTGGCACCAGGAGCCGTGATCCTGGCAGGGTTTGGGCAGGGGGCTGGCTCTAGGGGCTGCTGTCTGCACCCCCTCCCAAACAAACCTTTCCCCTCCATCCCCAGCGGTACTTCGTGCTGGAAAACGGGATCCTGAAATATTCCACCACGCGCCAGGACGTGAGTGTGTGCCAGGCTGTGCCCGCGCAGCCTCCGGGGGCTCAGGGCCGGGGACACCCCTGAGGAGGGGGCTCTGTGCCCTGACAGGCGTCCTGGGCTCCCCAGGTGCTCAAGGGCAAGCTGCACGGGGCCATCGACGTCCGTCAGTCCGTCATGTCCGTCAACAAGAAGGCGCAGAGGGTTGACCTGGACACGGAGGACAACATTTATCACCTCAAGGTGCCGCTGGGAGGCTGGAGCTGGGCTGGGGCGGGGTTGGGACATCAGGCGCTGTCCCCTCCAACCCGGGCCTGTCCCCAGATCAAGTCCCCGGAGGCGTTCTCCAGCTGGGTGAGCAGCCTGTGCTCCCACCACCACGGCGAGCGGCCGGGGCCGTGTCCCCCGGGGGGCTCCACGGGGACCAGCACGCAGGTGGGTGACAGCTGAGGGTGGCAGCGCCGGGCAGGGCCTGGGCAGGTGGCTCCTGACACGATCGATGCCCTCTGTGCCCGGTGCAGGGCCAGTGGACGCGGATGCTGCCCTCGGGCAGTGCCCCTGCCCTGTCCGCGCTGGCCAGCTCCCGGGACAAGGTGAACGCCTGGCTGAAGGACAGCGAGGGGCTGGAGCGCTGCTCGGCCGGTGAGCGGGGCCCCAGGGGGCTGCGGGGCCGGGCAGGGTCCCCGTGGCCCCCCCTGACCCCCGTGCCCCCGGCAGAGCTGTCGGAGTGCCAGGCCAAGCTGCAGGAGCTGACGGGCATGCTGCAGCACCTGGAGGCCCTGCACCGCATCCCCTCGGCGCCGCTCATCTCCGGCGGCCAGGTGAGAGGGACAGGTGGGTGAGAGAGGGGGTCCCGGGCCCCCCTTGCTGGGGAGGGTCCCGCTGCAGCCCCCTCCTCTCCCTCACAGCCCTCGGCTGCCACGGAGAGGCCCAAGAAGGGCCGGAGGAGCACCAAGATCTGGTGCACGCAGAGCTTTGCCAAGGACGACACCATCGGCAGGGTGAGGGTGAGCTGGACCCCCGCCCCGAGCTCTGCCCGGGCACGGAGCCCCCGGGAGAGCCCCCTGAGCGCCGTGTCCCCGCAGGTGGGCCGGCTGCACGGCTCTGTCCCCAACCTGTCGCGCTACCTGGAGGCGCCGCAGAGCCAGCTGCCCTTCAGCGTGCCGCCGGAGTACAGCCAGCTGCAGCGCAGCTTCTGGGTGCTGGCGCAGAAAGGTGCGGGGTCCCGGGGCGGGTTCGGGGTCCCGGGGCGGGTTCGGGGTGCCGGGGCCCCGCCTGACCGCACCGTGTCCCCCGGCAGTGCACGGCTCGCTCAGCAGCGTGGTGGCGGCGCTGGTGGCCGAGAGGGCGCGGCTGGAGGAGATGCGGCGGGCGCTGGACCGGCAGGGCCCGGCCCCACGGCCCGGCAGCGCGGGCACGGCCGGGGTGAGGGGCGCGGGGGGCTGGGGGCTGCTCCGGGGGTCTCCTGCCCTGCCAGCCTGCACGCCTGGGGTGAGGGCGGGGCTGGGGCGTGGGTCTCTGGCCTGCCTGCGGGGTGAGGGGCGGGGGGCTGGGGGCTGCTCCGGGGGTCTCCTGGCCCTGCCAGCCCTGTCCTGGCCGGGGTGAGGGGCGCGGGGGGCTGGGGGCTGCTCCGGGGGTCTCCTGGCCCTGCCAGCCCTGTCCTGGCACGGCCGGGGTGAGGGGCGCGGGGGGCTGGGGGCTGCTCCGGGGGTCTCCTGCCCCTCCCAGCCCTGTCCTGGCCGGGGTGAGGGGCGCGGGGGGCTGGGGGCTGCTCCGGGGGTCTCCTGGCCCTGCCAGCCCTGTCCTGGCCGGGGGGGCACGGGGGCTGGGGGCTGCTCGGGTCTCCTGCCCCCCCAGCCCGTCCTGCGGGTCTCGGGTCACTCGCCCTCCGCAGCGCCTGCCCGCTTCCACTCGCTGTCCGTCTCCTCCGACACCACCCTGGACTCCTTCGCCTCGCTGCACCCGGATGAGGTCAGGGGTGGGAAGGGGCGCTCTGGGGGTGCTGTGGCCGCCCCGGGGTGCGCTGAGCCCGTGGCTGTGCCCGCAGCCGGACGCGCTGCCCGCCAAGGGCCGGGAGCAGCAGCTCTCCAACCGCAGCATCGTCTCGCTGGCCGACTCGCACACCGAGTTCTTCGATGCCTGCGAGGTTTTCCTCTCGGCCAGCTCGTCTGAGAACGAGGTGAGGGGCTTGGGGGGCTGTGCTGGTCGGGGGGCTGTGCTGGTGGGGGGCTCTTTACTGGTGAGGGGTTCTGTGGACCCCCCGCCACCCCTCGCTGCTCTGGGTTCATCTGTCCCCTCTCTCTCCCCCGTCCCACCTCATTAGCCGGTCCAAAAGCCCCTCCCGGTGTCCCCCCCAGCCCCCGGACCCCCCCCGCTCCCCCCTGTGTCCCCCGCCCCCCCCCGCAGCCCCCTCCCTCCCCGCTCTCGGGGTCTCCGCAGTCTCTGAGCCCGGGGGCGGCTCCGGTGCCGCCCCCGCCGCTGCTCCCCCATCCCGACACCCCCATCCCACAATCCCGGGGCTCCTCCCGCCCTTCCGGGGGGGCCCTTCCCGGTAGCGCCCCCTCCGTGGGGTCCCCCCCGCATCCCCCCGGGACCCCCGAAGCCGCCGACGGTCCCTGCGCCCCCCCAGCCCTCGGAGGACGAGTCGTGCATCAGCGAGGTCACCACCAGCGTCTGCGAGGAGAACACGGAGCCGGGGGGGCCGGGCCGCCCCCCGACAGGTACGGGGAGCACCGGGCGGGGACGTGGCTTGGGGGCAGGAGGGACTTTGGGGGCAGGGTGGGCACGGGGAGGCTGAGGGGACACTGGGAGTCTGGGGGACATGAGGGGACTTGGGGAGTTTGGGGATTTCGGGGAGCCCAAGGACGTGTGGGGGCAGGGAGACTTTGAGGATTTTGGGGACACGGGGAGGGCACCGGGAGGGCACCGGGGAGGGAGCGGGCACCGGCGGAGGTGCGGGACGGGGGAACCGAGGCGGAGGCGGCTCTGCCTCCCGACAGGGGGAACACGGGACGGGGGAACGGGGCAAGGGGCAGCTCTGCTCCCGACACGGGAAAGGGGAACACGGGACGGGGGAACGGGGCAAGGGGCAGCTCTGCTCCCGACACGGGAAAGGGGAACACGGGACGGGGCAACCGAGGGGAAGGGGCAGCTCTGCTCCCGACAGCCCCGGGGATTGTGGAGCTCCGTCCCAGCGGCCGCTGCCCGGCAGGAGCGGAGCGCCCGGGGCCGCCGGCGGAGCCGCCGCCGCTGGAGCCGCCGCTGGAGCTGCCGGGGCCGGACCCGCGGCGGAGGAGCCGCCTGCCCGCGCCCCCCGCGCCCTCGGGGGACGTGAGCCTGTGGGGGCTCCTGCGGAGCAGCGTGGGCAAGGACCTGTCCCGCGTGGCGCTGCCCGTGCAGCTCAACGAGCCGCTCAACACCCTGCAGCGCCTCTGCGAGGAGCTGGAGTACAGCGAGCTGCTGGACAGGGCCAGCCGCGCCCGCGACCCCCGGCAGCGCCTGGTCAGGGGGCACCGGGGACACCGGGGGGGGACCGGGACACCGGGGGGCAAAGGGGCACCGGGGCAAAGGGGACACTTGGGGGGAGCCGGGACACTGGGGGGCACTCGGGGACACTCGGGGTTATGTGGGAACAGGGAGAATTTGAGGATTTTGGGGACAGTGGGGACCCCGAGGTTATGTGAGGACTGGGAGAATTTAAGGATTTTGAGGACACGGGGGACCCCAAAGTCATGTGGGAACAGGGAGAATTTGGGGATTTAGTGGGCTCAGAGGTGCTTGAGGACACACGGCTGTCCTGGGACTTGTGGGAATGGGGAAGGGCACAGTGCCGGGCGTGGTGACAGCGTCGCGGTGGCCATGGTGACACGGTGACATGGTGACACGGTGACACGGTGACATGGTGACAGGTGTACGTGGCCGCCTTCGCCGTGTCCGCCTACGCCTCCACCTACTACCGGGCGGGCAGCAAACCCTTCAACCCCGTGCTGGGCGAGACCTACGAGTGCGTGCGGCCCGACCGCGGCTTCCGCTTCATCAGCGAGCAGGTGGGCACGGGGAGGGGTCCTGGGGGGCTCCCCGAGCTGGGCGGGGCGCTGGCATGTCCCTCCTTGTCCCCACAGGTCTCCCACCACCCTCCCATCTCCGCCTGCCACGCTGAGTCTGACAACTTTGTCTTCTGGCAAGGTGAGAGCCCAGGAGGGCGTTGGGCACTGGGAGGGTCCCACCAGGGCGGGGGGACAGGGGGGGTCTCACTTCATCCTCCTCCTCCTCTTCCTCCTTCTCCTCCTCCTCCAGACATGAGGTGGAAGAACAAATTCTGGGGCAAATCTCTGGAGATCGTCCCCATGGGCACCGTCAATGTCCAGCTGCCCAGGTGAGACCCCAGCCCCACAGATGGGCACCCCCATATCCCCACCCCCGTGCCCCCTGCCCTCCGTGCCCACCCTCGAGGGCGCTGCCCGCAGGACCGGGGACCACTACGAGTGGAACAAGGTGACCACGTGCATCCACAACGTGCTGAGCGGGCCGCGCTGGATCGAGCACTACGGGGAGGTGCTGATCCGCAACACGCGCGACGCCTCCTACCACTGCAAGCTCACCTTCTGCAAGGTGTGCCCCGCCCCTTCCTGCCCAGGCCCCGCCCACACTGCCCTGACCCCGCCCCACTGCGTTATCATGGCCTGACCCCGCCCCTCATGTGTTATCGTGGTCTTGCCCCACCTCACTGTGTTATCATGGCCTAGCCCCGCCCCACTGCGTTATCATGGCCTGACCCTGCCCCCTCTGGTGTGGCCCCACCCTATCACTGAATTGGTAATTAAACACTGTGTTGTTGCCCCGCCCCTTGTCTGACCCCACCCCTCACTTATGCGCCCTCCCTTTCCCATTGAGCTTCCACCCCTTTTCTAGTAAGCCCTTCCTGCACTCATGCCCCGCCTTCCATTGACTCCATTTCAATAGCCACGCCCTTCACCTTGTTCCATACCACCTTCCCAGTGGCCACGCCTTTTTCCAGTGCCACGCCTTTTCCAGAATTCCTCCATCTCCCAAGCCCCAACCTTTTCCTATGGCCTCACCCTTTCCCAATGGCGCCCCTGAATTCCAGAAAGCTCCTCCCATCACTCCTGGCCCCACCCTTTTCCCAGCAGCCCCACCCTTTCCTAGGACCCCACCCTTCCCTATGACCCCACCCTATCATAGCCACACCCTCTCCCCATGGCCCCACCCCTTTCCAGCGCCCCGCCCTTCCTCTATGACCCCACCCATCATAGCCCCACCCTTTCCCGCTGACCCCTCCCCACGCTCCCGCCCCGCCCCGGCCCCGCTGAGCGCCGGTGCCGCCGCAGGCCCGGTACTGGGGCGCGGGGGCCAACGAGGTGCAGGGCGCCGTGCTGAGCCGCGCCGGGACGGCCGTGGAGCGCCTGGCGGGCAAGTGGCACGAGGGGCTGCGCCGCGGGCCCGCGCCGGGCCAGTGCGTCTGGAAAGCCAGTAAGGACCGGGGGGCACCGCCCGGGGGGGCTCCCCTGCCTTTGGGGGGCTCTCTGACCGCCCCCGCGCCCCCGCGCAGACCCCATGCCCCGCGACCACGAGAGGAGCTACGGCTTCACGCAGTTCGCGCTGGAGCTGAACGAGCTGACGCCGGAGCTGCGCCGGGTGCTGCCCTCCACGGACACGCGGCTGCGGCCGGACCAGCGGTCAGCAGCGCCCCGGGGCCGGGCCGGGGGGCACTGCCGTGTCCCGGGGGGTCACTGCCGTGTCCCGTGTCCCCGCAGGTACCTGGAGGAGGGGAACGTGCCGGCGGCCGAGGCGCAGAAGCGCCAGATCGAGCAGCTGCAGCGCGACCGGCGCCGCGTCATGGAGGAGAACAACATCACCCACCAGGCCCGCTTCTTCAGGTCTGGGGGCTCCCGGGGCTGGGGACCCCCGGGTCAGGGGGTGGGGAGGCCTTCTGGGGGTCCTGAGGGCAGCCCTAGGGTCAGGGGGGCTCTTATGGGACGTGGGGCTCTTGTGGGATGGGGAGACCCTTCCCAGGAGTCTTGAAAGAGCCCCATAGCTCAGAGGGGTGTAGGACTTTCAGGGGGCTCTCAGGAAGTGGAGAAAGCCCCCCATGAGAGTCGTGAGGGCACCCCAAGGCTCAAGAGGATGTGGGGCTCTCAGGAAATGGGGAAACCTCCCCATGGGGGTCCTGAGGGCACCCCATGGTTTAGGGAGGTGTGGGGGCTTTAGGGGAATGGTGAGACCCTCTGGAGACCTCATGGTTTAGAGGAGGTCACCATCTCAGGGGGACGTGGGGCTCTCAGGGAATGGGAAGCCCCCCCCGGGAGTCCCAACCGTGCCCCCACCCCGTGCCAGGCGTGTGACCGATGCCAGTGGCAAGGAGTCGTGGGTCACCAACCACACCTACTGGAAGCTGCGCCTGGACCCCGGCTTCTCGCACCTGGACAGCGCAGTGCTCTGGTAGCCCCCCGAGCCCGGGGGGTGCTGAGCCCCCCAGCCCCTCACAGCAGCGCCCAGCAGCGGGGCAGGTCCCCCCAGCACTGGGGGTGCAGACCCCCCCCCATTTCCGAGCCATTTTGCCGCTGTTTCAGTAAAACTGTGATGTAAAAATGGGAGGGGGGCACTGGCAATGCCTCCCCCCGCCCCGGGGCAGCGCCTTGGGGACACCGGAGGCACTTTGGGGCAGGGGCTGGCAGTGCCCCCCTGCCCTGGGGGCACAGGGTGATAAGGGGGGGGTTCAGGGGGTCGCAGGGTGCCCGCGGGCGGGAAGACCCCACTGCCCCCCCCACCCCACCCCAAATTGTGCACAGGGGCTGCTCAATAAAGGCTGTGAAGAGTTGGGGTGTGCCGAGAGATTCCTTCTCCTCCCCACACATCATTACCTCTGAGGGGCTCAGGACCCCCTCCCAAATCAGGCTGGGGATGCCCAAGCCCTCCCACCCACCCCCCGTGCCTCAGTTTCCCTCCCCACACGCACAGAACTGCCCAGAGCCGTGTCCCGCGGTGCCCCCTTTATTGCGATATGCTGCTGCCCCCCGCCCCACACCGGGCACGGGGGGGGCTCAATAAATACTTCAGCATTGACCCCCCTCCCTTAAAAACCACCCACACCAAAAAAACCCCCTCCCCATTGTCCCCTCCCCACCGTCCCCTCCCCGCTGTCCCCGCGGCCCCTCCGGGTGGCACCGGGGGCTGATTGTCAGGATCTGTGGGGCTGGGGGGGCGCACAGGACCCAGGTTTGGGGTCCCGGGGGGCTCTGGCCCCTCGCTGCCCCTCAGGTGCCGTAGTAGCCGTAGTAGCCGCCGTCGGGGAGCGGCTCCTTGTCGTAGCTGTCGCCGTTGCGGGGCGGGGAGGAGCTCTCGGTGCTCGAGGGGTACGGGGACACGCGGCGCCGCTTGCACTCGTAGAGCCCCGAGTCGGAGCAGTCCCCGGCGGCGGGGGGCTCGCCGGCCCAGCCCTGCAGCTCCTTGCCCTTCTCCTCGCGGGGCTCCCGGTACCAGCCCAGGCCCGCGGCGCCGCCCTTGTGGCCGAGCTGCGCGGGGCTCCAGCCGCCCCCGAAGCCGCCCGGCCCCTCGGGGTAGTAGGGCAGGGCGGGGTGCGGCGCGGGGGGCAGCGGCAGCGCTTTCACCCCGTAGGGCAGCGCTTTGCCCCCGCCGTACCCGCCCTCGAAGCCGCCGTAGTCCAGCGCGCCGGGGCCCGGCGGCGGCTGCGGGGGGAAGAACCAGGGCGGGGGGTCCTTGGGGGGCAGCGGCAGCGCGGCCGCGCCCCGCTCGCCCCCGAAGAAGCGGCCCGGGGGCAGCGGGAGCTGCTCGGGCAGGAAGGGCTGGAAGCGCGGCAGCAGCTGCGGGCAGCCCGCGGCCTCGGGCGGGGACGGCGTCAGGCGCTCGCTCTCGGGGCCCGGGTACATCCTGGGGAGGGGGACACGGTGGGGTTGGGGGGCTGCTCCTGCCGGTGGGGCCGAGAGGGGAGCGGGGGGCACGGGAGGGAGATGGGGGGCGGCACTCACGAGTCGAAGTTGTCCCGGAATCCTTTGGCGAAGGGGTTGTGGTCGATCTTCAGCTGCGTGATCTGGGGGGACGTGAGTTTTGGGGGGGCTTGTCCCTGCTCCGGGGTGTGCCCCCGCTGTCCCTCTCCCCCCATCCCACCGGAATGCCACCCTTTGCCCGGGCAGGGGGCGCTGGGGGCTGTGGGGGGTTCGGGATGGGGGTGCTGGGATGTGTGGGATGGTTCTAAGGGGGTTAATGGGGAATCCTGGGGGTCACTGAAGGGATCCGGGGGGAGGCTCTGGAAATTTGGGGGGGGTCTGAGGGCACTGGGAGGCCTCTGGGATGCTGAGGGGGTGCAGGGGGAAATCCTGGGATGCTGAGGGGATGCAGGGGGAAATCCTGGGATGCTGAGGGGATGCAGGGGGATGGATTTGGGATGCTGGAGAGATGCAGGGGGATGTCTTTGGGATGCTGGAGAGACGCAAGGGGAGATCCTGTGATGCTGTGGGATGGTTCTGGAAGTGATGGTGGGATGCTGAAGGGACCAGGGGGTGGTTCTGGAAGTCTGAGAGGATACAGGCGGCACTGGGAGGCCTCGGGGATGCTGAGGGGATGCAGGGGGAGACCCTGGTACGGTTCTGGGGGGGATGGTTGGGTGCTGAAGGGATCAGGGCGGTTCTGGAAGTCTGAGGGGACACAGGTGGCCCTGGGAGGCCTCGGGGATGCAGGGGGAGGTCCTGGGGTGCTGCGGGGATGCACTGGGGTCCCAGGGATGCACTGGGGTCCCAGGGATGCCTCAGAAGGGGGTGCTGGCAGACAGGGGCAGCCTGGCCCAGGCCGGGGGGTTTCCCTGCAGCCCAGCCCACCCTGGATGCTGCTGGGGGATTAACGGGGCTGCCCTGGGGGCGGGCTGGGGTCGCTGTGGTGACACCGGGCCATCCCAGCTGGTTTCTGGGGGGACGCTGGGCGGTCGCTGGAGTTTTTGTGCTCTTGGGGGGTTTTTGGGGGGCTGCACGCTGGGGGCTGGCGGGGGGGCTCGCACTCACGTCGGCGTTCTGGTAGGCGGTGACGGCGATGAACTGCGTCTCGGGGAAGGCGAAGGTGTGGGTGTGTGGGCAGGGGTACCCGTCCTCCCCCTCGCCCTCCTTCACCTCCGTGACGTGCAGCCGCGGCTGGTACTTGTGCAGCGACTGCAGCACGATCATCTGCGGGGCGAAACGGGACGGCGAGCGGTCAGGGGGGGCCACAGCGAGCTGCCCGGGCGGCGGGACCCTCCCCTCACCTGCCCGACGTTGTTGGAGGCTCCCTTGTTGTTGGTGAGCTTCAGCTTGCCGAAGGACACCTCCTGGCGCATCCAGTGCGCGCCCGTGTTGGGCGAGTCGGGGTGCAGGTACAGGCGGTTCCCTGGGGGGGGACAGCGGCGTCATCCCCGCCCCGGCAGGGCACGAGGGTGAGGAGGAGGAGGAGGAGGAGGGGATGAAGGCCCGTACCTGGCATGCTGCCCTCGGCCTTGCCGCACTGCACCCACTTCCCGCCCTGGTAGCGCCAGTGGTGCTGGTCCACCAGCACCACGTCCACGCAGACGCTGTAGTGCGCCCCGGGGTTGAGCCCCGAGAGGCTGAAGCTGAGGAAGGGGAACATTCGCCTGGGGAGGGGACAGAGGCACAGACACCGTCACACCCCCCGCCCGGCCCTTGGGCACGGGGCGGTTTGGGTGGGATGGGTGTGATGGGGAAACTGAGGCAGGCGGTGCCCACCCCCCTCCCGCCGTGCCCGTGGGCAGCTGAGTGACCCCGGCAGCTGGGGGCTGCTCTGGGGCCGAGCCCCCCCGGCATCTTCCTCCCCCTCCCCAGGCACCTTCCGGATCGGAAACCAACACCGCTGCTATTTCGGGCTGGGCGCCAGCCCGCGCCAAGGGCAGGAAGGGGACACGGTGGCACCGGGGGGGACCACGGGGTGGCAGCTGCCACCCCCCCGGGGCTGCACCCGCTGCCCCCCGCGGGTCCCCTCAAACCGCAGCGGGAGAGCTCCGCTCGCTGCTCTGGCCCGCGTGGGGACTCAGCCCAGTGGCCCCAGTGTTCCCACTGTCCCCAGTGTCCCCAATAGCCCCGGGGTCTTCACTGTCCCCAGTGTCCCCAGTAGCCCCAATAGCCCCCCAGCAGTCCCAGTAACCCCCAGTGTCCCCAGTGTCCCCAGTAGCCCCAATAGCCCCCCAGCAGTCCCAGTAACCCCCAGTGTTCCCAGTGGCCCCAGTAGCCACAATAGCCCCCAGTATCCCCAGTAGCCCCCAGTATCCCCAGTTGCCCCAATAGCCCCAGTATCTCCATTAGCCCCAGTAGCCGCAGGCTCCCCAGTACCCCCAGTATCTCCAGTAACCCCCAGTAGCCCCAGAGGTCCCAGTATCCCCCAGTATTCCCAGTACCCCCAGTATCCCCGGTAACCCCCAGTATCCCCCAGTGTCCCCAGTGTCCCCAGGCTCCCCAGTATCCCCCAGTGTCCCCAGTATCCCCAGTAGCCCCAGTATCTCCAGTATCCCCCAGTAGCCCCAGCGTCCTCAGTATCCCCAGTGTCCCCAGTATCCCCAGGCTCCCAGTACCCCCAGTGTCCCCAGTATCCCCAGGCTCCCCAGTATCCCCAGTGTCCCCAGTATCCCCAGGCTCCCCAGTATCCCCAGTGTCCCCAGTAACCCCCAGTGTCCCCAGTACCCCCAGGCTCCCCAGTACCCCCAGTATCCCCAGTGTCCCCAGTATCCCCCAGTAGCCCCAGTGGCCAGCTCAGGTTGCCTGCGGGCACCGGTTCAGCCCCCCCGTGGCTCCCGGCCGTGGAATTTTGGCAATTTCTGGATCCCCGATGGCCGGAGCTGGACACTGACCCCCCCCCCCTTGCTGTCCGGCCACCCCATTAATGTCACCCCTGCAGAAAGCCACCAGGGCCACCCCCCAGCTCCCTGTGGGTGGGGTGTCCCCCAATGCTCGCCCCCGGTTCCTGAGGGGAGGGGGCGCACCAGGGGAAATGGGGGTCCGGGCCCTGCCCCCCGCAGGAAGCGGGGCCGGGGGAAGAGCAGTGGAAAGGAAAGTCAGCGGGTGGAGGCTGACTCAAAATTGCCCTTGCGAGACAGTGGGGAATAGAAAAAGAAAGAAAGAAAGAGAAGAAAAATAGAAAGAGAAAGAATAAAAACGAGGAGAAAAGAAAAAAAAACCCCAGAAAAGTTAAAGAGAAGAAAACGAAGATTAAGAAAAAAAAAAGGGGGGGGGGGAAGGAAGATAAAATAGAAAAAGAAGAAGAAAAGGGAAGAGAAAAATGAAAAATAATGAAAAAAGAAGAGGAAAAAATGAGGAATCAGAAGGAGAAGAGAAAGAAAGAGAAGATAAAGACTAAAAACAAGAACACGAAAATAGTAAGAATAAGAATAAAAAGAAGATAAAGCAGACGATAAAGAAGATAAAGACAAAGATAAAAAAAGAAGTAAAAAGAGAAAGAAGCGGGGCCAGCAGCAGCTGCACGTGCTCAGGACCGAGGCTGGCCCGGAGCATCCCGGGGTCCCCCCAGGTCCCCCCGGGTCCCCCCGAGCCCCCGCTGTCCCCGCTGTCCCCTCCGCGTCCCCGCAGGGACCGTCCCGCGGGCTCGCATCCCCTCCGCAGCGAGCGCAGGGGGGTTCCAGCCGCCGATCACAAATCGCGTTCAAACCACACTAAAAACCACCCGGGAGCTGCGAGCCGAGCCTCGGCCGGGCCGCGCTCCCAGCGCCCTGCTGCAGCAGCCGCAGCTCTGCAGAGGAACAAAACAGCGTTTTTGCTTTTTTTGGGCTGGTTTTGTGTGCCTTTCGCTCCCACGGCGCGTTCCCCGCTGCCAGCCGAGCCCCGGCGCTCACACGCTGCGGGCAAACCGCACGGCCCGGCCGGGCACAGGGCGGGGGCAGCGCCCCAACCGCGCCCGCCTTTATTTTTAACCCCGAGCCCGAGCCCGGGCCCGGTGCTGCGGCTTGGGGGGTGCCCACCCCTCAAAGGCACCGCGGGTCTCAGCCTCGGGCTTGTCCCGGTGCGAACTGCTCGGCTCGGGGAGTGGGGACACCGAGGGGACAGCGGGGAACAGCTGGGGACAGCTGGGGACACTGCGGGGCTGGGGACACCGAGGGGACACCGAGGGGACACCGAGGGGACAGCTGGGGACACTGCGGGGCTGGGGACACTGCAGGGTGGCCAGGTGGAGCAAAGGAGGGCTGGGGGCTCCAAGCCCCCGGCAGAGCCTCCCCAGCCCCCAGCAGGCCTCAGGGGGCTGCGGCTTCCTGAGCTTCCTCCTCATCCTCTTCCTCCTCCTCATCCTCATCCTCCTCCACACCCGGCGGCAGCGCGGGGACGGCAGGAGCCACCGGGGCTGCGTGGCACACGGGACAGGGGACACGGGACATGGGAACAGGACAGAGGACATGGGACATGGGACATGGGACACTGGACATGGGACAAGGGACAGTCCCTGCTTCATGGCGGGCACAGGGCTATGGCTGGGTGACGTGGCAAGGTGACACGGCAGGGTGGCACAGCAATGCGCAGCACGGTGACACGGCACAGTGGTGACACACCAATTCATGGCACGGTGACATGGAACAGCTGCTGGACGTGGTGTGGTGACATGGCACAGTGATGACACACCAGTGCGTGGCACAGTGACATGACATGGCTGTTGGACACGACATGGTGACATGACATGGGGACACGGCACGGTGACATGACAATGCACGGTGACATGGCCATGCACGCCGTGGTGCCACAGCACGGTGGCACAGCTGGACGAGTCCTGGTGGCACCCGCTGGCACTGCTGCGTGGCACGGCACATCTGCACAGCACAGCCCGAGTGGGTGACAGGGCACAGCCAAATGTCACAGCGCAGCAGGACACGGTGACGAGTCACAGCATGTCTGCGCCAGCCCCGCCGAGCTGCCAGCCTGGCGCTGCGTGTCCCCAGCCCTGCCAGCCCCAGTGTCCCCAAAGGCGCTGCCACCTCTGGGGTCCCTCCTCCTGCACAGCCACCCCTCAAATCAAAGCCACTTTGTGTCCCCAAGGCCACCCCAGTGTCCTCTCTGAAGGCAAAGCCGTCCCTGGTGTCCCCAAACACAGAGAGAGCCCCTGCACCCCCAAATGCAGCACTGAGCCACCCCCAGGTGCAGGGACAGCCCTTCCGTGTCCCCAGTGACAGGGACAGCCCCTCGTGTCCCCTGGAAAGGCAAAGTCAGGCCCTGTGTCACCCCAAAGCACAGGGACAGCCCTTTGTGCCACCCCAAAAGCCAAAGACGGGCCCTGTGTCCCTTCAAAATGCAAAGACGGGCCCTGTGCCACCCCAAAGGATCCCAAAGGGCAGTGCCAGCCCCTGTGCCACCCCAAAGGACAGGGCCAGCCCCGGCAGGAATTCCCCGTGCCCAGCACTGCCAGGGTGCTGGTGAGTCTTGGGGGTTTCCGCAGGAATCCTGCCCTGCTGAGCCCCGAGAGCCACGGGGGACACAGCGGGGACAGGGACGGGGACAGGGACAGGGACAGGGATGGGACAGGGATGGGACAGGGCAGGGACAGGGACAGGGATGGGACAGGGACAGGGATGAGACAGGGACAGGGACAGGGACAGGAGTGAGAAACCAGCCGGGGACTGTCTGCACGGGGGGGATGGCCCAGGACCCGCTGGGATGGCCCAGGCTGGCCCGGGACAGCAGGAACGGTGCCAGCAGGGTCAATCCCAGGCCTGGCCAGCCTCACCCCAGTGCCACCGTGTCCCCCCAGCCTCAATTCCCCCGGGGGTCCTGCACCCCATCGGTGCTGAGGAACGGCCGGGATGGGGCTGCAGACCCATAGCGGGATGGGACCGTGAGCCCTCCGTGCCCCCGAGCCCCCAGCCCGGGGTTTGGGGTCCCGTTTGGGGCTCACATCCCCCCCCAGAGCCCCCAGCCCGGGGTTTGGGGTCCCGTTTGGGGCTCACATCCCCCCCCAGAGCCCCCAGCCCGGGGTTTGGGGTCCCGTTTGGGGCTCACATCCCCCCGAGCCCCGCCGGGTTTTTCCTGTCTCAGCAGCGCTGCAGCCCGGGGTTTGGGTCCCGGGTTTGGGGTCCCCCTCGGTCCCGTTTGGGTTTGGGCGCTCGCCGCCTCGGGGTTTGGGGTCCCCGCTCGGGTCCCGTTTGGGGTTTGGGGTCCCCGCTCGGGTCCCGTTTGGGGTTTGGGGTCCCCGCTCGGGTCCCGTTTGGGGTTTGGGGTCCCGTCTCGGGTCCCGTTTGGGGTTTGGGGTCCCCGCTCGGGTCCCGTTTGGGGCTCACGTCCCCCCGAGCCCCGCCGGGCTTTTCCTGTCTCAGCAGCGCTGCAGCCCGGCCCTGCGCGCTGCACAGGCAGCTCAGGGTCGGGGAAACGAGCGGATGTTCTGTGGCTCGGCTTTGACGCTCTCCCCGGGTCGGGCTCGCCTGAGCCCCCCCTGCACCGAGCAAACCCCCCCAGCCCGCAGCCCCTCCGTGCTGGGGATGGAGATGGGAAAAACCCCAAAATCGGCGATTTCAGGCTGCGAGATGAGAGCAGAGCTGCAGCGGGGCACGGGGTGGGATCTGCGGGGTCACCCCAATTTCCAGACCCTCAGCACCGGCTCTGACACAGCAGGGAGGGCACGGCTCCAGCGCCCAGCGGGGAAAGAGAGCAAAAAATGGGGGAAAAAAGCGGAATTTCAGCACATTCCTGCAGGGCCTGAGGCGTGGCGGGTGACAAACACCAAACTGGGGGTGTCCGCCCCCGCTGCCACCCCCTGGGGACGCGTCCCCCGCTCCGTGCCGGGCTCGGAGCGTCCCCGGGCTCGCCCGTGCCAAACCAAGCGGCCCTAACGCGTTTAGACTGGCGGCACATCCAGCAGGTCGGGCTCGGCATCGAAGTGACACCGGCTGTGTGCGGCCGAGGGGCCGGGCTCGGGGGGACCCCTGGGCTGGGCAGGGGGGCAGCAGGGGCTGGGGGGGCTGTGCCAGCTGCTGAGGGCACACAGATGGGGGTGCAGCCCTGTTCCCCCTTGGCTCGGGGTTTTGGGGCCTCTCGGGGTGATCTGGGGTGGCATAGAAGGGGTTCAGCCCTGTTCCCCTTTGGCTCGGGGTTTTGGGGCCCCTCGGGGTGATCTGGGGGCGGCAGGGCTGTGTGTGATCCCTGCTGTGATCCCATTGCCAGGGAGACCCCAAAGTGCGGCCCAGGGTGGGTTCTCCTCATCCTCATCCTCATCACCCCAGTGTGGGGCTGAAGGACGGGGTTACATTTTAGGTTCCCCTTGCTCCACATCGTGGCTACTCCACGGGCCTGTGGGGCACCCAGACCCCCCAGATTGGGGTTTGGCAGAGCCCCCAAAGTCCCCCAATGCTCTCCAGCCCCAGAACCTGCGGCCCAGCCCGGAGGGCACAGCGAGTGCCCGCTGTGGCGGCACCAAGGGCGGGTTTGGCAGCCAGGACGTGCCCAAAGCGCTGCCCCGTCCCTGGTCACGGAGCTCGGGGGGTTCCCACCCGGAGAGGGGACAGGGAGGGGACAGGGAGGGGACAGGGGGGTGTCACCCGCGGCGCTCGGGGGTGGCAGCGGCTCCTCTGCACTTGTTGCAGCGCCCAGCTCCGGATCCGGCCCGTGGGCTGGCGCCGGATCAAAGCTGCCCGCGGGCCCCTGGCAGCGCCACCGCCTCTGCCACCTCCTGACACCGAGGGTCGGACCCCCTGTCCCTCCCGGTACAGCTGGGGACGCCCCCAGACCCTTTTCTGCTTCCCACGAGCCTCAACTCCTCCAGGAAACAACACCGGGAAACGTCCGGGATGCTTTGCCT
Organism: Zonotrichia leucophrys gambelii; assembly: GCF_028769735.1. Taxonomy (NCBI): domain Eukaryota; kingdom Metazoa; phylum Chordata; class Aves; order Passeriformes; family Passerellidae; genus Zonotrichia; species Zonotrichia leucophrys. The sequence goes on along the minus strand of NC_088196.1, from coordinate 5,936,455 downwards.
CCCCACCCAGGCTTTTCTTGGAACCCACGAGGGGACGGGGGTCTCACTTCTTACACCCCTAGCCCCACAAACACCTCCCACCCTTCACAGCCCTTTGGGGAGAAGAGGCAGAATCCCCCAGCCCCTCACCGGGGTCTGTCCCACCCCCTCACTGCTGTGTCCCCACTCCTGCACCCCGGTGCCCACACGGGACCCCCGGTGCCCACACGGGACCCCCGACATCTCCGGTGCCCGGTGGCGCTGTCTCGTTGCCCCCGCTCCCCCGGCGCTCTCAGGTTCCCCTCGGTGTCCCCACCTCGTCCCCTCCGTGGCCTCACGCGTCCTGCGACATTTCCCTGTCCCGGTCGGTCCCCGTCCCGCTCCGTCCCTGTCCACCCCAGTCCCCTCCAGTCCCTCCCAGTGCCCGCCGCCCCCAGCCCCGCTTCCCCCCGGTGCCCCCGGCTCTCCCCGGTGCCCCCGGTGCTCACCGGCCCTGCTTGGTGATGATCATCTCGGTCTGGTGCTTGTGGAACTTGGCCCAGAGCGGGTAATTGTTGAGCATCACCTGCACCTTCCCGGCCGCCCGGTACCCGGGCAGGGCGCAGAGCGGGGGGCACAGCGGGGCCCCCCCGCCGCCGAATCCGCCCTCGGCTGCCCCGTAACCTTCCACCGGCGGGGCGGGGGGCGGCGGCGCCCGGTAGGGCGGGCACGGCCCCAGGAACCGGCCGCCGAAAGCGCCGGGAGCGCCGTACGGGAGCGGGGGCGCTCCCGGTTCCGGGGCCCCTCCATCCCCGAAGAACGCGGCGGCGGCGGCGGCGGCGTCCCGCGGGCCCGGCGGCTCCTTGGCGAAGGCGGCGGCGGCGCTGAGCATGGGGGCGGCGGGCCGGGGCGCTCCGGTGCCCGGCTCCAGCGCGCCCATGGACGGGCGGGGGGCGCGGGCCCCGCTCAGCCGCTCATGGGGGCGCCCCGGTGCCGGCGCCGCTCAGCGCTGCCCGCCCGGCCGCGCTCCCGCCGCCCGCTCCATGCCCGGTGCTGCCGGGGGGCCCCGAGCGGCGGCGGCGGCGCCGGGACAGCCGGGAGGGAGCGGGGGCACAGAAACAACCCCGCAAAAACACCCGAAAGCGGCCGGAAAAACCCCGAAAGTGCCGTGGGGGTTCCGCGCCCTGTGCCGGTGCCGGTGCCTCTCACGCCGCACCTGCCCGGGCCGCGCCTCTTATCCAAAGGAGCGGCTCCGGGTCCGAGCTCCGCCCGCGGCCCCTCCCCAGCCCCGGCGGGGCGGAACGGGGGCGGAACGGGGACAGGGAGGGGACCGCGACACGCGGGGAGCCGGACACGGGACAGGGACAGGGACAGGGACAGGGACAGGGACAGGGACAGGGACAGTGCGGGGACAGAGGGACAGGGGGCCGCGCTCCTGTCGGTGTTTGGGGCTCAGGGAAGGGACAATTGGGGTCCTCCCCTGCTCTGGTGACACTGCAGTCACTGAGGGGGTGCCACGCCTGGGGGTGGCGCTGAGGCCCCTTCTGGTCCCCCCTTCCCTTCTCTGAGATCCCCGGGAGGCTCAGCCCAGCCCACCCGTGCCCTGTCCCGTGCCCACCCCAGGCCGGGCCATCCCGGCCCCGTCCTTGACCCCGCGGTGCCCGGGGAAGTCCCGGTGTCCCCCGGAGCCCCCCCAGGCGCTGTCCCCGCCGTGGCCGCGGCCCCTGGCACGAGCCCAGCCCGGTGCCGTCAATATTTTCCATTCCCAGCGGCGCGGTGCCACCCCCAGAGCGCGCACAGGGATGGTGGCATTGCCATTGTCGCCTCTTCTGAGGGTGGCACTGCCACTGTCCCCTCTCCTGGGGGTGGCACTGCCACTGTCCCCCCTCCCGGCAGCTGGGGGACCCCGCTGGGGCTGGGCTGGGGACGGACGGACAGGGGGACACGGGGGTCGGTACCGAACCCACACCGGGACCCTCGGGCGTCAGGGACAGGGGTGTGACCCCTGGGGACAGGAATGGGGATAGGGGACGGGGATGGGGACAGGGATGGGGACAGGAATAGGGACAGGGTTGGGGATGGGGACAGGGATAGGGATGAAGATGAGGCAGGACTGGGGATGGGGATAAGGGATGGGAACAAGGGACAGGATTGGAGATGGGAATTCAGATAAGGATGGGGACAGGGATGGGGATGTGGCCCGGGACGGGTCGGTCACAGGGACAGGGCTGAGGATGAGGATGAGGAACGGGGACAGCGCTGTTCCCCCCGGAGCGGCCCAGCAGGAGGAAATGGCGAGTTCAGGATGCGCGGGGCGGCCGTGGGGGTGGATGGAGGGCAGGACGGGACCCTCCGACCCCCCAGGCTCGGGGGTGTCCCGGGGTGTCCCTGGGTGTCCCGGGGTGTCCCGGGGTGTCCCGGGGTGTCCCGGGGGTGTCCCGGGGTGTCCCAGGATGTCCCGGGGTGTCCCGGGGTGTCCCGGGATGTCCCGGGGTTCTGCACTGCCCCAGCACACACACCTCAGTGCCATTCGGGCCAGCCTTGCCCCGCTCCATTGTTCAGAGGGGTCCCGGCCTTCAATCTCAATGCAAACCCCCCCTGCTGCCCCCCACCGCCCCCTCCCCACATTTTCCGGTTCCCTGAGGTCAGCAGTGGGGACAGCATCCCCCCGTCCAGCCGTGCCCACCCTCCGGGGCACCCCCAGGGCGCTGCCACCCCCTCCCCACACACCCACCCAGCAGGGACCCCCACGCCGAGTCCCCAGTGAGAAAATGAACAAAACAAGGAAATTTCCAGAACTGTTTATTTCTAGGAGGGAAAATCGAGGCCGGAGGGGGGTTAAGGATGGGGGCAGCGATCATTAACGGGGGGGGCAGCGAGCGGCGGGGCACAGGCGCTGCTGCCGTCACCAGGCGCTGATTCTCTCCCGGTTTGCCATCGCCGCCGAGGGTGGATTCACAGGGACACCCCCCCGCTGGGGGATCGGGCTCGCCGGGGTCCCCACGGCGGCCACAGCTGGGGACCCGCCACGGCCGCCACGGCCGCCACCGCCGCCACCGCCGCCACCGCCGCCACCGCCCGGCTCCCTCCCGGGCCGGCAGCGGGGTCCGGAGGGCCGGGACAGGCCCTGTCCCCGGGATGTCGCGCCCTTGAGTGTCCCCCTGCCACCGTAAAGTGACACCAGGGACGCTGGAACGCGCGGCGGGACTCCTGGGGAGATGCGTGTCACAGGTGTCCCCGTGCAGGGAGGAGTCGAGCAGGGACAGGGGGACAGAGGGACAGAGGGACAGAGGGACAGAGGGGACAGCAGGGACAGAGGGACAGGGGGACAGAGGGACAGAGGGACAGGAGGGACAGAGGGACAGAGGGACAGAGGGACAGAGGGACAGAGGGACAGGAGGGACAGAGGGACAGAGGGACAGGAGGGACAGGGGGACAGAGGGACAGAGGGACAAGAGCCCTGTCCGGACCATCACCTTGAACAGGCCCCAGCTGTCCCATCGGCCGGCCACAGGAATGCTCTGTGACACCCCGGACCCCTCTGGGACACCCCGACCCCCTCTGGGACACCCCGGCCCCCTCTGGGACACGGCGTCCCTTGGTTTGGGACACTCTGGGCCCTCCACAAGAGGCACCGGGGGATTTGGGCTCCTGCCCTCCCCACGGCCGGGCATCCTCCCCCGCAGGGCCCTTCCCGCAGCGCAGGGGCTCCGGCACCTCCTGGGGCCTAAATCCCCTCCTGTGGCAGCCCCGTGCCTCAGTTTCCCCGCTGTGGGCGGCTGATGTCACTCGCACGTCGCACAGCGCGGGGTGGCCAAGGCCAGCACCGTGTGGTGGCGGTGCCCGGTCCCTCCCGGCCACCTCCGTGGCTTCGGCCCTCGCCAAAGCCCTCACAGAGGGAGGAAGCGGGGCGGCTGCAGGGTGCGTCCGGGGCTGGGGACACGTTTGTCACCAAGGGCCACCTCCTTTGCAAAGCGGTGGCACCAAGCTCAGCATCCAAAACAGCCTGAGCCAGCCCCGTTCCTCAGTTTCCCCCATCCCTGGGGTCTCCAGTGCGGCACAGGGTGGGGGTTGGACCCTTCATGGGGGGATTATCCCGAACGTCCCATGTCCCCTGTCCCCTGTCCCCTGACCCCTGCCCCGTGTCCCCTGTCACCTCAGGGAGTGCCACCATCCTGCATGTCCCCACTCCCGGGCATCATCCCCCTGAATCCGGGACCAAAACCCCTCAGAGGGACCGGGCAGAGGGGTCGCACCCAGCCGGGGGGGGACAATTCTGAAGTCCCCAAAGTGTCCCCAGAGTGTCCGCAGAGTGTCCCCACCCTCCCTGCACCCAGCCCCCGGCGGGCTCTGCCTCTGCCGTGGAATTTGGCTTCTGGGGAACGCGGGGAAACTTGAGGGTAATTTTCTCACCCGGTGGCACCGTTCCTGTTTTCATTATTAAAATGAGCACGAGGGCACCGGGCGCCCGCGGGGGCTAAATTTGGGCTCGGGGAGAACCAAAAATACAAAATCGCTGCCCCCACCCTGGAGGAATTTGCATCTCTCCGCTGCTCGAGGGCAGCGCGGTGGCGAGCGCTCCATGGAGGCACCGATTGCACAGAAACCGCGGGGGCCCCGGGACCCCCGGCCCGGCCACCTGACACCCCCCGGGCACCTGTCACCCCCCGGGACCCCCGGCCCGGCCCCGCATCCTCCGCCCCCTCTGAGGGACCCCGGCCCGGCCCCGCATCCGACGCCCACCCTCAGCCAGCGCTGCATCCCCGCTGCCCCCGGAGCCCCCCCAGACCCCCTCCCCGGGTCCCACCCTGCAGAGCCCCTCCTGCCCCACGGCCAGGCCACCCCGAGCTCTTTGTGCCTCCCCAGGACCCGGCCAGGTCCCCCCGGTCCTGTGAGTCACAGCGGGGAAATCGAGGCACGGCCGGCGCTGGGTGGGCACGGGCAGAGCTGGTGCTGGGGGGTTTGGGGGGCTCAGCTCCCCCATGGAGGGTCCGGAGGGAGGGAGGGGAGCGGGGGGGTCGTGGCGAGCGCGGTTCCCGTTGAGGAGCCCCGGACCCCAAGTCCCGGGCAGAGCCGGGAGGATGCTGAGCCCCGCGGGAAGGGGCACCCAAGGGTGGCAGGGCCGGGAGGATGCTGAGCCCCGCGGGAAGGGGCACCCAAGGGTGGCAGGGCCGGGTGTCCCCAGCAGGGCCGGGCCCGCGCCAGCCGGGGGTGACAATTCGGTGGCAGCTCCGCGCTGGGGGGGTGGGTCAGCGGCCCGGGCAGGGCGAGCAGAGGCTCCTTAATCTCGGGGAAGGAAGCGGCTCTGGTTACGGAGCTGCCCTCGGTGTAAAAGGAGAGCGACAGGAAGAAAAGTCATTAACATCGTTCCAGCCGCTGCCACCCAAAACCCGGCTGGTGCCGAGCCCCGCGCCGCCAGCGCCGCTGTCCCGGTGCCCCCCGTGCCCCCCGTGCCCCCCGTGCCCCCCGTGCCCCCCGTGCCCCCGGGAGCGCTGGCTTGGGTGGCACTGGGGACATCCCCCCAAAAGCCCCTCCCAGGGTGGTCCCGGTTCCGTTTCGGTTCCGTTTCACCGCCGCCGCCGTGCCCGGCCCCTCGCCCCGCTCCTGTACGAGGCGATTTTCCTCAGCCGGAGCCGCATCCCCGGCGCGCAGCGCGGCTCCCTGGGGAGCGCCGGGGGGCTGCAGCCCCTGTCCGGCCGGCTTAGCGTGACGGGGGCGCGGGGGGCTCCGGGCTGGCGCCCCCGGCCCTTCCTCTTCGTCAGCGGGAGGCGAGGGCCGGGGAGTGATGTGCGCTGCCCGGGCGGGGGGACGGCGGCGAGACACGGCTACAGCTTCTGACAACACGCGGGGCCCGCGGGCGGCGTGCGCCGCCCCCGCCCTGCCCAGAGCCCCCCCGGCCCGCGGTCCGCTCCAGCGGGATGGGGACCTGGGTGACGTGGGGACATGGGGGGCCGGACCCCTCTGGGATGGGGGTGAGGAGGGTCCTGCACGGGGAAGGGGAGGAGATGCGGATCCTGCCCCACAGGTACCGCTCCTGCCCCACTGCGAGCCATCCTGACCAAATGGAACCGGTCCTGACCCACTGGGACCAATCCTCAGCCACTGGGACCAATCCTGCCCCACTGGGACCAATCCTGCCCCACTGGGACCAATCCTGCCCCACTGGGACCAATCCTGCCCCACTGGGATCGGTCCTGAGCCACTGGGATCAAATCGGACCCACCGAGACCAATCCTGACCAAATGGGGCCGGTCCTGAGCCACTGGGATCGATCCTCAGCCACTGGGATCAAACCGGACCCACCGGGCCCAATCCTGACCCCACTGGGCCCAATCCTGCCCACTGGGACCAATCCTGCCCACTGGGACCAATCCTGACCCACTGGGACCAATCCTGACCCACGGGGATCGGTCCTGAGCCACTGGGACCAGTCCTGACCCACGGGGATCGAACCGGACCCACCGGGCCCAATCCTGACCCCACTGGGACCAATCCTGCCCAAATGGGCCCAATCCTGCCCAAATGGGCCCAATCCTGCCCAGATGGGACCAATCCTGCCCAGATGGGCCCAATCCTGCCCAAATGGGCCCAATCCTGCCCAGATGGGACCAATCCTGCCCAGATGGGCCCAATCCTGCCCAAATGGGCCCAATCCTGCCCAGATGGGACCAATCCTGCTCTCCTTGGGACCGATCCTGCCCCACCGGGACCTGTCCTGTTCCACAGGGGACGGTCCCACGTGTCTCTGATCATCCCCATTGGGTCCATCCCAGCCCCACAGCCCCACTCCGCTGCCGTGCGGTTCCGGAGGCCCCGATGCGGTCCCGGAGGCCCCGATGCGGCTCCGGAGGCCCCGGTGCTGCCCCGGGGGGCGGCGCGGGCCGGGGGAGGCAGCTGGGGCGGGCACGGACACCCGGATCGTGCCAAGCGGCAGCGCCGGCGGTTAAAAATACCCGAGGGGGCCCTGCCGACGGAAGTGGAGGTGTCGGCACCGGCTGCTCGGGCCCGGGGGGGCCGGACTCGGGTGTCCCGGCCCCCGCCAGCGACCCCCGCCCCCAACACCGGGACCCACCGAGGCGGGCGGCGGCGGCAGCCGTGCCCCGGTGCCTCCCCATCACCCAAAACCACGGGGCAGGAGGAGAATCCTCGTTCCCTCACCCCGGGGGGGGGCACCCCCAGCCCGGCGAGCGCCCCCCGCCCCCGCCGCGGCCGCGCCGAGGTGGCCGTGGGGAAATGCGAAGTGACAAATGACGCCCCGCGCGCGTTAATTGATGTGACGCGGGGCTGACACCGCGCTCGCACCCGGGCACGGCGGGGACAGGAGGGGAAAATGAGAAAGAAACAAACAGATTCCAATCAAATGGTAAAAATAGGTCACGGCGAAGGAGCCGGAGCCGGTTCCATTTCAGCCGCGGGTTAAAAGGAGCCGCCCGCGGGTCCGGCGGCACCGCGAGAGCCCGGACGGCGGCGGGGGGACGGAAAGGAGCGGGGGAGATGGAGGTGAGGGGAAGGGGACACGGCACCCACACCGTGAGCGTCTGCCGGGGCCGTGGGACCCCAGCCCCAAACCGCGCCTGCCTGGCACCCGGCGGGGCCGGACTGTCCCCAAATCGCGGCTGTGACAGCCCTGGGGGCTCCAGGACAGCCCCGGTGGGGATCGGGGCCGGATCCACACGGCAGCGCGGGGCTGTGACCCGGCAGGGCGGCCCGGTACCGGGGTGGCCCCGCGGTGGCCGCGGCCGCGCTCCCGGCGGGTCACCGGCAGTTCAGGCGGGTGCCGGATCCGGGGCCAGCCGCCGGTCGTGTCCCCCATGGCCCCGCGTGTCCCCGCGGCCGCCGTGACCCGCAGCGAGCGCCGAGGAGCGGCCCTGGGGACACGGCCGTGCTCGGCCACCACCGCTGCTGTCACCGGGAGCCACGAGGGAACCAGGGACACATTCACTGTCCCTGAGAGCCATGAGGGACCAGGGACACATTCACTGTCCCCGAGAGCCACGAGGGACCAGGGACACATTCACTGTCCCTGAGAGCCACGGGGGACCAGGGACACATTCACTGTCCCTGAGAGCCACAGGGGACCAGGGACACATTCACTGTCCCTGAGAGCCACGAGGGACCAGGGACACATTCACTGTCCCTGAGAGCCACAGGGGACCAGGGACACATTCACTGTCCCTGAGAGCCATGAGGGACCAGGACACATTCACTGTCCCCTAGAGCCAGAGGGACCAGGGACCCACACATTCACTGTCCCTGTGAGCCAGGGAATCAGGGACACATTCACTGTCCCCTGAGAGCCACAGGGGACCAGGGACACATTCACTGTCCCTGTGAGCCACGGGGAGATCAGGGACACATTCACTGTCCCCGATGGCCACAGAGGGACCAGGGACACATTCACTGTCCCTGGAGCCAGAGGGACAGGGACACATTCCTGTCCCTCCCAGAGCCCCAAGCAGGGACCAGGGACATATTCACCGACCCCGAGAGCCACGAGGGACCAGGGACACATTCACTGTCCCTGAGAGCCACGAGGGGACCAGGGGACACTGTCCCTCCCCAGAGCGTCCCACGCCGGTGACACTGGGGCGGGGGTGCCGCACACGGAGGGATTTGGGGAGGGGGAATTCTTTCCAGCACCCCCCCGTTTGGATGCTCGGTGGGGGTGACCCCGAGTTTAACCCCACTTAGGGCGCGGCTGTCGCTGTCCCCGGCGCAGATGGGTTGTGACAGCGCCGAGTCCCCCCCGGCGGGCGCTGCGGCGGCGCTGGCCGCGGCGGGGGGGCCCGCGAGCCCGGTGTCACCGCGCGTTGGCTCCGTCACCTCCCCGCAGCGCGGCGGCGGCTCCGGGGCGGCCCGCGGCTCCCGAGGGCCCGGTGGCGCTTGTCGCGGCGCGGCAGCGGCGGTGGCGCTGGGCACATGGCAGCCGCGGCCGCGTTTGTGTTTGTGCTGTTTGTGCGCCGCTCTGCCCCCCCCGCGCTGCCATCTGAGGCCGCGGCCCCCCGCCATGGCTGCGGATGGGGAGGGGGCGACAGCGGAGAGCCCATCGTGTCACCGGGACCAGGGACACCGCGGCGCCGCGGCCGGGAGGGGACATTGCTCGGCCAGGAGGGGACACGGCGTGGCCTTCCCCTGGGTGTGAAGGGCAGCAGGTCCCCTGGCCCTGCGGGTGCCACCACCGCTGTCCCCAGGTGTGGAAACCTCTGTGAGAGGCCAGGAGCTGCTGGCACCGGTGTGGGACAGCCCAGCAGGGCAGTGACAGGAGGGACAGCAGAACCGGGGGGACACAAGGAGCAGCCCCGCTCGGGGTGTGGGTACCCCAGGGCGAGGCAGGGACAGAACTGAGGCACCTGGGAGGGATGGGGGCACCCTGGAGGGATTCTGGAACACAGCTGGATGCAGGGACCCAAGGGTGACGCTGGCACCAGGACCCTCAGTTGGATGAAGACACCCAGGGGTGACTAGGGGGCCCAGGGGTGATGCTGGCACTGGATTTCCAGCCTGGGCACGGCCACCCAGGGGTGATGCTGGCACCAGGGTGATGCTGGCACCAGGGTGATGCTGGCACCATGCCCGCAGCTGGATGAGGTTCCTGGGTCACCTCAGTGTGATAAGGGTGGGTTTGGGCATTTGGGGGGACCCAGGCACCCCGGGCTGCAGGCTGAGGGCAGCAGCTCCGGCGCTTTGCAGCAAAGCCGGGCTGAGATCCCAGCCCGGAGCCAGGGCTGCCGTCCCCAGGGCCGGCGGGCGCGGCCGCGGTGCCAGCGGGGTCCGTCCCTCCCTCCCTCCCCCTCATTCCAGCCCCTCCATTTCTTATAAACGCCTCTGGTGGCACGGCCCCGTCACACGGCAGCGCTGGGCTTGCGGTTCCACCCCGGGGCTCCGGCTTTGACTCACACCGGATCCCCCGCACCCCCGGGGCGCCCACGGCAGGAAAAAAACCCTCCCGGGGCGGCGAGCCGGGCCCTTCCTCGCAGAGCCGTTTCCTATAAACCCCTCCGGGGCACACGGGACGGCAGCGCCCCCCGAGCCGGGCTGGGGGTCCCTGCAGCCCCCCGGGTTTGTGACCGCGGGGATCCCTCAGGAACGGCCGGGATGAGATCTCAGAGCGCATCAGAGCCCATCAGAGAACCCCGAGCGGCTCCTGCGGCCGGGGGGCAGCAGGAGGGTCCCGTCCCCCCGAAATGTCCTCGGTGCCTCCCTCCCTGCAGGGGAAAGCGGCCCCGGGCAGCGACAATTGTTTTGTTTTTCCCCTAAATGATAAAAACACTGAGGAAAGGGGAAAAAAAAAACCCAACCCAACTGAAAGGTGGAAAAAGAAACCTTGAAGGTGCCCGAAATAAGAGGGGGTTTTGCTGGGAAAAACAATGAAATGAAGATGTTGCCTGGGGGACGGTGTGGTGTCACCTGCTGGCATGGGGACATGGGGACATGGGGACATGGGGGACAGAGGGGACATGAGAGACATGGAGGACATGAGGGACATGGGGACACGGGGACATGGGAACAAGGGAACATGGGGATATGGGGGAAGGATACTGGGGACACGGAGCCAGGTGTGTCCCACCCGGGGTAGGGGACACAGGCAGGGTGGGACGGTGCTGCACAGCCCTGGGTGGCCCTGGGGACAGTGCCCTGTGACACCCGCGGCGTTTGGAGGGGACAATTCCCCCAGGGATGCTCCCACTGCGCTCGGACAGGCGGGAGGTGACAAAGCGCAGTCCCTGTCCCCGCAAGAAGCCCCCACAGTGCCCCCCTCATGGCCAAGGCAGGCCTGGCCTGTCCCTTGTCACCGCAGCTGGCACGGCCAGGCCACGCGGGGCACCCGGTGCCTCCAGCCGGACTCGGGACGCCACCGAGAGCCACCAAACGCCGCCGTGTCCCCTGTCCGGCGCCCTGGGGACAGCGCAGCCGAGGGGGCTCAGGGTGGCCCTGGGGACACTGCGGGGGTGGCACGGCCAGGACAGCCCGTGGGACAGCGCTGCCAGCACAGGCACAGCCCAGCGCTGCGGTTGGCACCTCGGGGGGGTCACAGGAAACGGGGCCACCAACGCCCCCCCCCGGACACCCCCACTTCCCTCCGCAGTGGGCAGCGGGGCCGGCGGGTGGCAAAGGGAAACTGAGGCACGGGGGCGGCCGTGGGAGCCGCTGCCTCCCTCTCAAACTGGGGGGGCTCAGAGCCCCCCCACGGGGCCGGGGGGTCCCCACGGGGCACAGAGGGGGTGCTGCGCCCCCGCCCCGATGGCCGGAGGTGACAAAAGGGCCAGCGCGGCCCCGAGCCACGGCCAGCGAGCCCCGCGGCCACCGAGAGCACCCCGGGACAGCCCCGGGACCCCCGGAAGCACGGAGAGCCCCCGGGGGCGGTTTTGGGGGGCTGGGAGCCCCCAGACTCACTCGAGCGCGGCGGGGACGCTGCTGCAGCAGGTGACACCTCCTGAAGGAACCGCGGTTTGGGGGGCCCGGGGGTGTCCCCGCAGTACCGGGGGGAGCCCGGCGGGCCCTGAGTCAGCGGCGGCCGCCCCCGGAGGAAAGCGGGGCAGGGAGGGTGCCGGGATGAGTAACGGCAGCGCCGTTTGGCATTTATCACGTGATTTCATAAAAAGAGAGAAAATCTGGGGGGGAAGGTGGGGCCGGCGCCCCCCCGAGCGCAGGGAGGCCCCGCTGTGTCCCCGTCCCCGCTGCGTCCCCGTCCCGGCGCTCCCGGTCCCGGCCCCGCACGGCCCCGCACGGCCCCGCACGGCCCCGCACGGCTCGGCGTCCCCACGTGGCGCCTTTGGGGACCCGTCCCTATGGGGGCTCCCCGATTCCCCCCTCCCGGCTGTGCCCGCGCCCCCCGGCCCCGCTGGGGCTGCCGGTGCCCACCGGGGGCGGGGGCATGGAATGGAGGGCGGGCAGGGGCTGCTCTTGCTGCGCCGTGCCCGGCACACGCGGCGATGCGGCGCCGATAAGGCTGCGGCACCGCGCTTATCTCCTTCGCACCATCGGCCGCCGCGCTGGGAGCGCCTTCGCACCTGCTGGGGCCGGGCCGGGCCGGGGGGCCGGGCTGGGACCCCCCCGGGGCTCTGCCCCTGCCCGGGGGTCCCGCAGCGCTGGCGCGGCCCCCCCAGCCCGCAGGAGGGGCTGTGGGACCCCCAATACCAGCGGGGTGGGACGGACAGATCCCCCTGCCCAGAGCCCCAATACCAGCGGGGAGGGACGGACAGATCCCCCTGCCCAGAGCCCCAATACCAGCGGGGAGGGACGGACAGATCCCCCTGCCCAGAGCCCCAATAACAGCGGGGTGGGACGGACAGATCCCCCTGCCCAGAGCCCCCCAGAAACCCGGGAGAACCCCCCCGCCATCCATCGCCCCCCCGGGTGCGGCCGTGTCCCTCCTGTCACCCCGAGCCTGCTCTGATTGTCCCATTCTGTGTCACCCGCCTGCCCAGCCAGCCCCAAACGGGCCGGGAGCTGCGGGACCCCCCAAACCTTCACCCCCAGGGACCCCCAACCTGTCACCCCCAGGGACACCCCAAACCTTCACCCCCAGGGACCCCCAACCTGTCACCCCCAGGGACCCCCCAAACCTTCACCCCAGGACCCCAACCTGTCACCCCCAGGGACCCCCCAAACCTTCACCCCCAGGGACCCCCCAAACCTGTCACCCCCAGGGCCCCCCCGACGCCAGCCCCATCCCCGGGGGGACACCTCCAGCCGGACCCCCCTGTCCCCCCGAGGGACCCCCAGAAGGAGAGGCCGCCGCCCCTCCGAGGCGTTCCGGGCGGGTTTTATTGAGTCGGGGGTCGCAGCGAGGGCGGGTCCCTCGTTCCGGGGGTCCCGGCGTTGTGGGTGGGTGGGGGGTGTGCGCTGTGACACGGGGGGGACATGCAGCGCGAGCGGCCGGGGAGGGGACAGCGCTGCGCCCCCCCCTCTCCCGGCGGCTTTGAGGTAGATCGAACGTGGGGGGACGGGGGTGACGGGGCGGGGGGCTCCGGGTGAGCAGCCGCCTGCAGCCCCGTTAAAGCGGGGTCTGGGGGGGCTGCCGGGGGGCTGCGCTGTCCCCACGCCGCGCGGGGGGGTCGGAGGAGCCCCAGGGAGCGCAGTGCAATGTTGGGGGGCTGGGGGGGCCCATGCTGCTCCTCCGGGCTCGCTTCTCAGCAGCATCGTTGTGGGGAGGGGGCAATCTGAGGGGTGGGGGCTGCTTTAGTGTAAAAGAGGGGAAAGATGCTTGGACCGGCGGGACGAGGCAAAGGGACCGAGAAGGAGCAGCTGCCCCCGCTCCCACCCCCGGCCCCACCTGGGACCCCTCGGGCCGGGGAAGGGGCGGCCCCCTCCCCTCTCCTCTCCTGCTTCCTGGGGGCTCGGCCCCTCGGATCCTCCCTGAGATCGAGCAGCGACACTCGAGGGGACAGAGGACACCCAGGGCCACACCTGGGCCTGCGGCCACCGCCTGGCACGCCGTGACCCTGGAGCACCCGAGCCTGGCACGGCGTGACCCTGGAGCACCCGAGCCTGGCACGGCGTGACCCTGGGACCGCGGGGGGAGCACCCGAGCCTGGCACGGGTGTGGGGCGGGCGGGGATGGATCCGCTCCGAGCGGGCCGGGGGCTCTGGGGGGCCCTGGGGTGACCCTGGTACCCCTGGCATGGGGGGTGAACCAGCTCCGAGCGGGCCGGGGGCTCCGGGGGGCTCTGGCTGGGGCCGGGGGGGCTCAGTCTTTCCGTAGCTACTGAAGACTTGGAGGTATTTCGGGAGGCGGCGCTCCCGGTGTGTTTCCATGCAGCATCCAAAGGTGGGGAAGGGGGCGAGGCTCAGATCTTGCTGTTCTCCAGGTGCGAGTCGATGTGTTTGACCAGGGCATCGTCCGGGTAGCCGATGGGGAAGGCCAGCTGGCACAGCGGGCAGCTCCGCACCTCCGAGTCCACCGTCTCCAGCAGCAGCTGCGGGGGCACGGGGCGGCGCTGAGACCCCCGCGCTGCCACATCCCCTCTGTCACCCCCAGACCCCCCCTCTGCCCCCAGCCAGCCGGGTGACCAACGGGGAAACTGAGGCACGCCACCTCTCCGCGGGGTGTCCCCCTCCATCAAACCCACCCCAAACCCCGCGGGGACATCGCGGGGCTCCTCCTTACGTTGATGGAAGGCCAGGACTGGGCGTGCTCGGCGCGGGCGTAGGCGGCCGCCGTCCGGTGCGCGGCGTCGGCGTCGGGCGCGGGGAAGCCGGCGCAGAAGGAGGCGCAGCGGATGGCGCCGGCCTCGGGGCTGGGCGGGCTGGGCAGCGCCCACTCCTCCTCGTCCGACGACTGCTTCTCGAAGCGCACGTGCTCCTCGAAGGGCTCGTGGGCGCTCAGCGGCGCCCCCGCGGCCCCCAGGTAGACCTCGCCGTAGGGCCGGTGCTTGGGCAGCGTGGAGGCCTCGGGCTGCAGCCAGAGCGAGCGGCTCTGCTGGTACAGCGCCACGTTGGTCACCTCCGAGTAGCTGCGGCGGCCCTGGAAGCCGGCCTTGATGTGGCGGCTCGAGGGCTTGGCGTAGGGCAGCTCCATGCGCTCGGCGGGCAGGCGGTGCGGGGACGCCGCGCCCGGGGCCGGGCAGGGCGGCGGCGGCGGCGCGGGCGAGCGGCGCTGCTGCCCCGGGGACTGGCTGGGCGGCGGCACCGGCGAGCGGCGCTGCTGGGCCGGCGACTGGCACGGGCCGGGCGCGGGCGAGCGGCGCTGCTGGGCCGGAGATTGGCTCGGGGGTCCCGGCGAGCGGCGCTGGAGGGCGGGGGATTGGCACTGCGGGCGAACCGGGGGAACGGGCGAGGGGCACTGCGGGGCGGGCGAGCGGCGCTGCTGGGCCGGCGAGTGGCACTGCGACAGCGGCGAGTGGCGCTGGCCTGGCGCGGGACAAGGGCGACACGCGGGAAACGCGCCGGGTTAGCGCCGCGGCTTGGGAAGTGAGGAAAATGTGGAAAATGTGGCAAATGTGGAAAATGTGCCTTGACATCCTGGGGCATCCCAGAGGGAGGAGTGGGAGGATGCAGCTGTGGGGGCCCACAGAGGGATGGGAGATTCTGGGAGGGGTGCAGCCAGGGATGGATGGTCCCAGGGATGGATATTTTGGGATGGATACTCTCAGATATGGATGTTCTTGGAATGGGACATTCCCAAGTGTGGATGATCCCACATATGGATATTCCCAGGTATAGATATTTTGGAATAAGACGCTCCCAGCTATGGATGCTCCCAGGCATGGGAGAATGTTGGGATTGGGAGGCTCCCAGGTATGACTGCTTTGGGATGGATACTCCCAAGAATGGATGCTCCCAATTAGTGATGGTTTTGGGATGGGATATTCCCAGGGATGGATATTTTGGGATGGATACTCCCAAGTATGGATGCTCCCAATTATGGATGTTTTGGGGATGGGATATTCCCAGGGATGATGTTCTAGGGATGGGACACTCCCAGGTGTGGATATTTTGGGATGGATACTCCCAGGTATGGATATTTTGGGATGGATACTCCCAGGTGTGGATATTTTGGGATGGACACTCCCAGATACACCCAGCTAGGGACCCCCTTGCTGTGGGACACTCCCAGGGCTGGGCTCCCCTGGTGACCGACACCCACCGGAGCTCACCCCCATCCACAGGCTGAGCCCACCCACCCATTTCCCGGTGTTTGTGCCCCCATCCCAGCCCCCGGGTGCCCCTTACCCCCGTTGAGGCTCTTGTCCTGCAGCAGCGCCCGCAGGATCTGGCTCTGCAGCGAGCTGAGGTTGCGCAGGCGGCACAGCTCCTCCGTCAGCTCCGTGTAGGCCAGCGCCAGGTTCACCCTGCAAGGGGCAAAGGGGGCCACGGGAGAAACCCTTCAGCGGGGATTAAATCCCATTGAATCCCTCGGGAGGGGCTAAATCCTTCAGCGGGTGTTAAATCCTCCAACAGGGATTAAATCCGCCAGAAGGAGTGGAATCCTTCAGCAGGGCTTGACCTCCCCCCTGGAATTTTGGTTGGTTTGGTTTTTGGTTTTGTTTTTTAATAAATACAACTAAAAAAGGTTTGGGGCTGCTGCCTGGATGGCGCTTCCAGCATTCCTCCAGGAAAATAGGAAAGGGAGGGAAACAATGGCCCAGGGTGAAGAAAAGCCACCTCAGGGTGTCTGGGGTTCCCTCTCTCCACCCCGGCCAATTCCGAGGACAATTCCCAAAGGGGACCCCGCGGCTCTGCGGGTGACACAGCCCCGGGGACCCCCAGAACCAACTCAAACCAACCCAAATTCACTTTTCTGACTCCGAAGGGAGAAGCGGTGGCCGCGGACCCGCCCCGGAGCAGCCGGGACGCGGCGGGCGCCGCTCCCCCCGCTCGGAAGCGCTGCCAGAATCATCAATTCTGCCCCAAGTCGGTGTCGCTTTCCGAGCCATTCGGGATTCTCGGCGGGGACGCGAGAAAGGGGAGAGAGGAGCCGCGGGGCCGGAGCTCGGCCGTCCCCTCTCGGTCCCGCTGAGCCGTTGTGACACCGCGGGCACCGGAGCCGCCGCCGTAACCGCGGCTGACAGCGCCGGGCCCCGCCGCGCCCCCGGGCCCCGCGGCCCGGAGAGGTGGGAAAGGAGCGGGAGAAGGGGAAAGTGAGGAAAAGGGTGAGGGAGAGGAGGGGAAAGAGCGAGGGGGGAAGCAGGAAAAGAACAGAGAGAAAAAAAATTAAAATAGAGAGGTGAAGAAGAAAAGGAAAAGGAGGGGAAAGAAAAGTAAGGAAAGGAGGAAAAGAAGGAAAAGAGAGGAGGAGGAAAAGGGAAAGAAGGAAAAGTATGAAAAGAAGGAAAAGAAGGAAAAGGAGGAAAAGGAAGAAAAGAAAAACAAAACCCTCAAGGGACACCCACAGGATGTCACCTTTGTGTCCCCCAGGCCCCTTTTTGCTGCAGAGCTGGCGGAGCCAGGGGTGGGGACGTGCCCGGCATTGGCACCCATGGGTGCAAGAGTCATTAAAACACATAAAATCTCCCCAAAAACGCGGGGCGGGGAAGTGGGAGGGGTGGTCTGACCCCCCAAATCCCCACCCTGCTCCTTCCAGGGCTTTACTCAAGATTTGGTTCCTGGTTTTTCTCTGGAGGGAGGGCAAGAGGGAATAACCGCGAGCTGAGAAAGGCAAAAAAGACAAAACCTCAGAAAACAAACCAAAACAAAGGAAGCTCGGGACGCGGGGGGACCCCCGCCCCAAGCACAGCGCGGCAGAAGCACCAGAAAATCACCCGGAGATGGAAAACGCCGATAAGGCGCTTTTCACACCCAAAAGAACCGTGGCGGAGAGAAGCAGGTGACACAAAAGAGCTGAATCGGCACGAAAAGAGCGCGCAGGGAAAAGCTGTGCCCGGGGAGGGGGTGAGCAGCCAGCCCTGCCTCAGTTTCCCCGTCCCAGCGTGGTGAATTTGGGCTTAAAACATAAAGATTTGGGTAATCGGTTAATGGAGATATTTGTGAGTTTTCATCCCCGTGGGTGTTGCGGGAAAGGAGTGGGGGAGATGTGGGGGTGAACTCGGGTGACGGAATTTTATGGAAATGAGAGAATTAATGGAAATGAAGGGAATTGATGGAAATGAAGGGAAGTAAGGAGGGGAAGGGAGAGGCGGGAGCTCCCCCCGGGTCCCCCGGCTCTGATCTGCACCGGGACGACAGAAACGGCGACAGCTTCCAACACCTCCGGAGCAGGAGGGGCCGGAGCCAGCCCCGAAACAGCGCCCGAGCCCTTCCCGGGCCGCGTGTCACCTTCCATCCGTCCGCAGCTCGGGCCGGCTGTCACCAACGGGGCCGAGTGACAGCGGGGACAGCGCCCCCGCCCCGGTGCCACCGGGAGCCTTCGGGGGGTCTGGGGGGCTCCGGGGACACCGTCACCGCCTCGGTGCCACCGTGAGACCTCAGGGGGGTTTAGGGGTCTGGGGACACCGTGATGTCCCCGTGCCGCTCGGTGCCGCTCGGTGCCGCTCTCTCGGCAGCCGCGAGCCGTCAGTGCCCTCTGGAGGCAGCGCCGAGCCCACACCGGGCACCGGGACAGCGCACGGACACCGGGACCGGGCACCGGGACAGTGCACGGACACCGGGACCGGGCACCGGGACAGCGCACGGACACCGGGACCGGACACCGGGACAGCGCACGGACACCGGAACCGGACACCGGGACAACGCACGGACACCGGGACCGGGCACCGGGACAATGCACGGACACCGGAACCGAACACCGGGACAGTGCACGGACACCGGAACTGGACACCGGGACAATGCACGGACACCGGAACCGGACACCAGACACCGGGCCCCGGGCACCCCACGCCCGCAGCCCCGCTCAGCCCCAGCGCCCGGGGCGCAGTTGGTGATTTTGGGGTGCGGGATCCCCCCATTGCAGCTCTTCAATGCGGGGAACCCCCCGTGCAGAGGTGGGGGGTGGCCGCCGTGCCCCACAGCCGGTCCCGTGTGTCCCCACCCCCCTGCTCCCCCCAGTCCCCTCCCAGCACTTACTGGTCGTCGCCCACCTTCTTCACCCAGGCCATGTCCCGCTCCGACTGCTCCTGGGGACAGCAGAGCCCCCTCAGCACCGGCACCGGGCACGGGGGGTCCCAAGGGGTCCGACCCTGCCCCATTGTCTGCTCCCAGACACTTCCCAGCACCCAAACCCCACATATCCGGAATGAGGGGTCCTGTGGGGTCAGACCCTGCCCTGTTCCTTCTCCTCAGCACCCGAACCCCACGTATCAGGAATCAGGGATTGTGTGGGGTCAGACCCTGCCCCATTTCCCCTCCCAGACACTTCCCAGCAGGAAGGGGGGATAGAGGGGTTTTGTGGGGTCAGACCCTGCCCCATTTCCCCTCCCAGACTCTTCCCAGCAGGCAGGGAGAATAGAGGGGTTTTGTGGGGTCAGACCCTGCCCCATTCCTTTTCCCAGACACTTATAAGCAGGAAGGGGGGTTAGGGGGGTTTTTGGGGTCAGACCCTGCCCCATTCCCCCTCCCACGCCCCCACCCCAGCCGGGCCGGGCCCGCACCTGCTCGCGGCGGTCCTGCAGGTGCTTGAGCTCGGCCTGCAGCCTCTCGCACTCGGCCTTGAGGTGCTCCTCGCGGTGCTGGGCGCGCTGGTTCTCCTGGCGCGCCGCCTCCAGCTCGGCCTCCAGCCCGCGGCTCTGCCAGCCCGCGGCGCGCTCCAGCACTGCGGGCACGGCTCGGCTCAGCCCCGGCGCGGCCCGGGGCTGCGGGGGGCGCGGCGGGGCGGGGAGGGGGCGGCTCACCGTGGCTCAGCCCGGGGCCGGGGTGCAGGGCCATGAACGGCACGTCCGGGGCGCCCAGCCCGGGGAAGGCGCCGCTGTCGCGCTGCCGCAGCTGCTGCTCCAGGCTCCGGATGCGGCTCAGGTGCGTCTCCACCAGCGCCCGCTGCTCGGGGAGGGGACACAGGGGACGCGGCTGAGCCTCGGCCGCTCCCCGCGGCTCTGCTGCCCCCCCAGCCCGGCACACGCGGATTTTGGGGTCGATTTTCGGAGTGGGGTCGATCTGGTGACAGTGGCATGGCTGGGAAAGGGGAGCCGGGGGTGCCCGGGGGACGTCGGAGCCTCACGGGGGGAGAGGGGAGATGGATAAACCCGAACATCCCAAAAACCCAACGTGGCCCAAACGCCCCCAGCCCTGCATCCCCAAGGACGGGGACACCACGGGCCCGGTGCTGTCATGGAGAAGGGACAGGGACCCGCTGTCCCCTGCTGGTGGCCATCACTCACCATCTCTCCCAGCTCCGTCTCCAGGTCCGCCTTCTCCACGCACAGCTTCTCGTAGGCCTGGATCATCTCCTCCAGCTGCTCCTCCCGCTCTTTGCTCTTCTGCAGCTGCAGGGGGAAGTGGGGGGGTTTGGGGGTGGATTTGGGGGTGGTGGCCGGCTCGGGGACCCCCCAGAGCCCCCCCAGGCCCCCCTGTCCCCCCTCACCTCGTGCTGGAACTGGTTGAGCTGCTGCTGCAGCGACGCCTTCTCGCTCTTGAGCAGCGAGTTCTCCTTGGCCTCGTAGAGGGAGAAGATGTGCTCCTCGCCGAACTCGCCGATCAGGGGGTACTGCAGCCATGGGCAGGCGGTCAGCGGGGTCCCCCCGGCCCCACGCGCCCCCCGGAACCCCCAGACCCCTCACCTTGACCTCGTACATCTTGAGGCGGCGCTTGAGCGTGGAGTTCTCCCTCTCGAGCCCCGTCAGCCGGTTCTTGATGTCGTCGTAGGCGGTGATGAGGGCGAAGTGCGAGGCCGAGCACATCTCGCCCGACAGGTCGGTGTTGGGGCTGTCCAGCCAGTCCTCGTCCGGCCCCAGCGCCTCCTGCGTCAGGATGCTGATGTCGTCCTCGAACATGGAGTCCATGTCCTGCCTGCGGGGACACGCGGGTGACACCGGGGCAGGGCTGGGCCTGGCAGGGCAGCGCTGGGGACACTGGGGACACCGGGGTGGTGACACAGCCAGGGCAGCAGCGCTGGGGACACTGGGGTGGTGACACAGCCGGGGCAGCAGCGCTGGGGACACTGGGGTGGTGACACAGCCAGGGCAGCAGCACTGGGGCTCGGGGGACACCGGGGTGGTGACACAGCCAGGGCAGCGCTGGGGACACTGGGGTGGTGACACAGCCGGGGCAATGCTGGGGCTCGGGGGACACCAGGGTGGTGACACAGCCGGGGCAGCAGCGCTGGGGACACCGGGGTGGTGACACAGCCAGAGCGGGGTCTGCAGGAGTTCAGTGGCACCGGGTGACAGTCCCAGGAACTGCCACCAGCAGCAGCTCCAACCCCACGCTGTCCCCGGGGGTGACAAGGGAACACTGGCCCTGCCGTGCCATCACCTCTGTCCCCAGCAGGAAAAGAGGGGACAGAGGTCCTGACCCCGCCAGGCTCCGTCAGCACCAGGGTGGGAGCAGAGAGCACCCCCGGGGGGACACGGTGACATTGCTGCCGTCCCCTCGGGGGAACGAGCACCAGAAATAGCGGCCGGTGCCGCCGCTGCCGCCCCGCGCCGCACGCGAGCTGCTCCGGCCTCCCACGCCTCGCACCGTGCCCTAAATACCGGAGCTGTGCTCGGCCCCGGGAGCCACCTGGCTCCTGTCACTGTCCCCAACCCGCCCAGGGTCCCCCTGGCTCCTGTCACTGTCCCCAACCCGCCCTGGGTCCCCCTGGCTCCTGTCACTGTCCCCAACCCGCCCTGGGTCCCCCTGGCTCCTGTCACTGTCCCCAGCTCCTATCGAGGGTCCCCCTGGCTCCTGTCACTGTCCCCAGCCCCTCCAGAGTCCCCCTGGCTCCTGTCACTGTCCCCAGCCCCTCCAGATCCCCTGGCTCCTGCACTGTCCCCAGCTCCTATCGAGGGCCCCTGGCTCCTGTCACTGCCCCAGCCTGCCCTGGGTCCCCTGGCTCCTGTCACTGTCCCCAACCCGCCCTGGGTCCCCCTGGCTCCTGTCACTGTCCCCAACCCTCCCGGGCTCCCCCTGGTTCCTGTCACTGTCCCCAAACCCGCCCTGGGTCCCCTTGGCTCCTGTCACTGTCCCCAAGCCCTCCAGAGCCCCTGGCTCCTGTCACTGTCCCCAGCCTGCCCTGGGTCCCCCTGGTTCCTGTCACTGTCCCCAGCCCCGCCCTGGGTCCCCCTGGCTCCTGTCACTGTCCCCAACCCGCCCTGGCTCCCCCTGGTTCCTGTCACTGTCCCCAGCCCCTCCAGAGTCCCCCTGGCTCCTGTCACTGTCCCCAGCCCTCCCGGGGTCCCCTGGGCAGGCGCAGCCCTGGCAGAGCCCCGGTTGGCGCCGCCGCACGAATAATTCCTGCACAGAGCGGGCGGAGGGAGGAGAGACCTGCAGGGGATTGGGGGGGGGGACAGCGCGGCCCCCTCGAGCCGCTGGTGGGGCAGGGACAGCCCGGGGGTCCCGAGGGGAATAAATGAATAAATCACGGGCCGGGGGTCTTAAATCCACCCCCGGGGTGGTGACAGAGGGGACACAGCTCTGCTCGGGCAGGGAGGGCACCGCCATCCCCCCTGGGGAAACTGAGGCACCCCCAAAGCCAGGATGAGGCTCCCCAAGCTCTGGGGACCCCCAAATGAGGATCCCCGGAGCCCTGGGGTGTCCCAGCCCTGCTGCAGAGGCACCGCGGTGACAGGAGCCTCTGTGTCCCCAGCACCCGGGGCCTGGAGGCGGCTCTGTGTCCCCAACTGTCATGGTTTGGGCCTGGCACAGAGCCAGTGCCCCCATGAGATTCCCTCCCCCTGCCCAGAGCCCCCGGGGCCGCCCCCGCCGCCCCCCGGCGTGCCGTGCCTCAGTTTCCCCGGACACCTGCCTTGCAGCGGGCCCCAGGCGCGGGGCGAAGCGGCGCGGGCTGGGCAGGGCTGCGGGGGCACAGGCGTGTCACAGCGTGTCACAGGCGTGTCACAGTGTGTCACAGCGTGTCACTGGCGTGTCACTGGCGTGTCACTGGCTTGTCTCAGGCCCGGCCGTGAGAGGATCGCCGGGAGCCCGAGCTGCTCTCATCGGGGTCCAGGCGGGGTCCCCGCCGCTCCCTCCGCGCTCCCGGCCCCTCCTCGAGGCTGAAAATGCCTGGGGGGAAAAGCAGAAATGGGGTTTGGGAAATGAGCAAAAATGGGGCTTGGGAAAATGCAGAAATGGGGTTTGGGAAATGAGCAAAAATGCGGCTGCGGCTCCCCGGGACTGGGACACCGCTGGAGGGCTCGGCCGGCTCAGGGCTCCGGTGGGAATGGGGACGGGAACGGGAACGGGAACGGGAACGAGAATGGGGATGGGACAGGAAATGGGGATGGGATGGGGATGGGGATGGGAATGGGAACGGGAAGGGGATGGGGATGAGGATGAGGATGAGGATGGGGATGGGATGGGGATGAGGATGAGGAGGGGATGGGATGGGATGGGATGGGATGGGATGGGATGGGATGGGATGGGATGGGATGGGATGGGATGGGATGGGATGGGATGGGATGCCAGGCTGTGGGTGCTGCCGGGCCTCTGGCACTCACAGAGGTTGGGTTGGGGACAGGCCTTGCCCCCCCCCCCCAAACCCTTTTTGGGGTCCGCAGGATGCGCTCGGCGGGACCCGGCCCAGGGCAGCCCCCCCTGCCCCGACCCTCCTGACCAGCCCCCCCCCATTGCTGGGGCTGTCCCGGTTCTGAGGGGCTGGGGGGGCCCGGGGGGGCTGGGGGCACCGCCACGGCCACGAGCGAGGGCAGCGGGCGTGGAACCGGCGTGGGACCGGCGTGGGACCGGGGCAGAACCGGCGGGAAACGGGGACGGGTCGAGCGCGCCCCCGAGCCCCGCAGGCAGGCCCGGAGCGCGGGTGAGCGCGGCCGGGGGTCGCGATAGGGTGAGCGGGGGTGGTCCGGCCTGCGGCGGCCCCGGAGCCTCCGGGAACCGTCCCCGAACGCCCCCGGGCCGGGCCGGGGCCGCGCCGGGCGGGGGTCGCCGGGCGGGGGACGGGGACGGAAACGCAGGAGGGGACCGGGGCGGAGCCGGGACGGGATGAGGATGAGGATGGAGCCGGGGATGGGGATGGGGATGGGGACGGAAGCGGGATGGAAGCACGGGCGGAGATGGGCACGGAACCGGGGATGGGGATGAGGGTGGGGATGAGGATGCGAATCCAGCCGGGGATGGGGATGGGGATGAGGATGGGATGGGGACGGGGATGGGGATGGGGACGGGGATGGGGATGGGGATGCAGCCGCGGGTGAGGACGCAGCGGGGATGCCGAAGGCGGCGGGGGCAGATGGGGCCGGGGTCGCGCCGCGGCGGGAGAGGACAGGCCCGGTGGGGCGGGGGCTGCCCGCTGTGCCCCCCCCGCCGCTCCCGGTGCCCCCGGCCCAGGCCCCGCACTCACCGGCGCTGCTGCTGCGCTGCGGCGGCGCCGCCGGGATGCGGCTCCGTCCCCGCCCCGCCGGGTCCCGCCGCTCCCGCTGCCGTTCCCGGTGCCCGCCGCAGCCCCGGCCCCGCCGCCGTTTCTTCCGCTCCGGAGGCACCGACAAACCACGTGGGCACCGGGCGGCCGCGGCCCCTCCCCCGCCACGCGCCGGGGCCGCCCCCGGGGCTGTGACCCCCCCGCTCCCCCCGGGGCACGGCCGGTACCGGGGATGCTCCGGGGGGGGCGCGGGACCGGGACCGGACCCGACACCCCCGCCACGGCCGGGCCCGGGGTGGGGGGGGGCAGCACCGACCCCCGGGGGGCAGCACCGACCCCCCCCCCCCGACCCCCCTCCTCGGTCCCTCCGCCCCCCCCCCGCCCCTCTCATCGGACCCCCCCCCAGGCCCCCCCCTCGGGGCATCCGAGGGCCCTACCGGGGGGTCTCCCCCTCATCCCGAGGGTCTCCCTCTCCCGGTCCCCCATCCCCAGGTCCCCCCTCATCCAGTCCCCTCATCCCGGGGGTCTCCCCTCCATCCCGAGGGTCTCCCCCTCATCCCTGGGGTCTCCCCTCATCCCGAGGGTCTCCCCTCCATCCCGGGGGTCTCCAGCACGGCGGCCCCGCCGCCCCTCGCGGTGGGGGTTGGGCTCCCCCCCTGCCCCCGCCCCCCCCCCCCCCCCCCCCCCCGCCCGAAGGTTTTTTATTCCCTGAATTGTTCCCGGAGCCGCTTCCATGATGGAATTGCAGCCTCACATCTTCTCCCGGTGCGCAGCGTTATTAATAGCTGCTCTCCTTTCGCCGCCGCTGCCGGGGCTGCGGGGGACAAAACCCCCGGGAGGGGTCACTGCGGGCCCGGCGGCCGAGGACAGACCCTGGGATGGGACGGACACACCGACAGCACGGACAGACCCCTGCAGACCCCTCAGTGGGGTCACTGCCGGCCCGGCGGCCGAGGACAGACCCTGGCATGGCACGGACAGACCCACGGCATGGACAGACCCCCACAGACCCCCAGGTGGGGTCACTGCCACCCCAGTGCCCGCAGATCCCCAGGACAGACCCACGGCCCTGAGTGACCCCGGTGGCACAGGATTCCTGCCAGGGCCGCATCCCACCCCAGAGAGGGGCCAGGATGGGGAGCAGAGCCCCAGGGATGGGCACTGAGAGGCATCTGTGGGACCCCGACCCTCCAAACATCCCTGCCAAGGCCTCTGGAGCAATGGAAGGGGAAGAGCAGCCCCAGGGATGGGGCCAGGGGGGATCTGAGGGACCCCGACCCTCCAAACATCCCTGCCAAGGCCTCTGCAGGAGCTGGGGTAAAGAGCAGCCCCAGGGGGGGCACTGAGGGGGATTCAGCCCCAGCGCCGAGCTGGGAGATGGCAGCACAGAGAAATGCTGGTGCTGAGCGCGGCTCTGGCACGAGGGGGGAAAGGAACCGCTGGAAAATGCAGCTCGGGGTTTGGGGCCCAGCGGGAGAATCCAAGGGAGCAAAGCCCCGAACTGGGAGCCCCAAACTGGGGTTCCCAAAGCAGACTGGGCGTCCTGGAGGGGATCCAGGCTCTGACGGAGCCCTGGCACCGGGGGCAGCACCCAGGGGTGCCGGGATCCCCCCGCGGGAGCTCAAACCGCACCACGAGGCCGGGAACGTTTTGGGGGCAGTGCCGGGGGGGGCACCGGAGCTCGGCCACCGCTCCCGACGGAATTTCCAGCAGGGAATGGCCCGGGGAGGGCAAAGAGGCCCTGGAATGGCGCCCGAGGGTGGGACAGGGCGGGCGGGATCCGGAGGCATCAGAAGGGATCCAGAGGACGGATCTGCAGGATCCGGAGGATCCGCAGGTTTGGATCCGAGGCGGATCTGCAGGGATCCGCGGGGATCCGCAGGGACGGGATCTGCAGGGATCCGCGGGATCCCAGGGACGGATCTGCAGGTTGATCCGCAGGGACGGGATCTGAGGGGATCCGGAGGGATCCGCAGGGTTTGGATCTGCAGGGATCTGCAGGGATCTGCAGGGATCCGGAGGGATCAGCAGGGTTTGGATCCGGAGGGATCCGCAGGGACGGGATCTGCCGCAAACAGGCCCCAAAAGGCCCCGAGCGGCCGCTGCCGCCGAGGATCGGCTGCAGAGCGCTTTGAAGTGCAAATGAAGGATTTCCGTCAGGTCGGGAGTTAATTTGGAAGGGAAAACATCCCGGAGTGTCCCGATGGATGCAGGGACGGCCCGAGGGGCACAGGGGGTCCCCGGGAGCTGGGGACAGAGCGGAGCCGTGCCAGGCTCGGGAGGAGGAGCAGAGGGAGGCAGGACAGCCCCGAGCTGCTGGAATTGTCCCTCCCCTGAGATTTGGGGGATTTGGGGGCCCCGGAGGCTCCGGGGACAGCGCTGGGCCATCCCATGGGAATCCCTGGGTTTTCCGTGGAGCCCATTGGGGAGAAAAGGGGAGCCCCGGGAACCCCCTCTGTCCCCAGGGTCATTTTCCCTCTTCCCAACATTTTCTCATGGCAGAGGTGGCACCGGCTCCAGGGTGTCCTGTCCCCTCCGGGTGACAGAGCCTGGGGAAAGGTCCCGAGGCCACTGTGGCACATCCGAGGCTCCAAAATCCACTCGTGGCTCGTTTTTCCCTTTTCCAAGGAAAATCAGCTTTTCCCTCGGAGTGGGGGTTCAGAGCATCAGCCTGGTCCCAGGAAAAGGCTCCTGGGTAAATCCACATGGGATGATCCCAGGAACGGCAGTGATGTCCCTGTGCTGGGGTGGTGGCACGGATGGCTGCTGTCACCTCTGAGGCTCCAAAATCCTTTCCTGGCTCATTTTTTGTGACATTTTCCAAAGAAAATCAGCTTCTCCTTCTCTTTGAGGTGGGAGCTCAGCACATCAGCCTTGGGAAGTGCCAATCCTGGGAATAATCCTGGGAATAATCCTGGCATGTCCCTGGGGTGGTGGCACAGATGGCATTGGTGACACAGCACTGACACCTCCGAGACTTCAAAATCCACTTGTGGCTCATTTCTTACCAAGAAAATGGGTTTTTCCTCCTCTTTTAGGGGGCAGAGAGCACCAGGCCACTCAATCCCGGGAATGATCCCGGACATGGCGGCGTGTCCCCGTGTGGGGTGGTGGCACAGATGGCACCGGTGACACAGCGCTGTCACCTCCAGGGCTCCAAAACCCCGGAATGGTCCTGGGAATGATCCGGGAATGATCCAGGAATGATCCGGGAATGATCCGGGAATGATCCCGGGAATAGAGCTGTCCCCAGGCCGGGTGGGGGCAACCGGTGACACAGCGCTGTCACCTCCAGGGCTCCAAAACCAAAGGAATGATCCGGGAATGTCCGGGAATTATCCCGGTAAAATGATCGCGGGGAATGATCCAGGAATGATCCGGGAATGATCCGTGAATGATCCCGTGAATGATCCCAGGAATGATCCCAGGAATGATCCGGAATGGTGGTGTCCCGGGCCAGGGTGGTCGGCGCAGAATGCACGGGTGACACAGCGCTGATCACTTCCAGGGCTCCAAAACCCAGGAATGATCCTGGGAATATCCCAGGAATGATCCTGGGAATGATCCAGGAATAATCCAGGGAATGATCCGGGAATGATCCCGGGAATGATCCGGGAATGATCCGGGAATGATCCCAGGAATGATCCGGGAATGATCCAGGAATGATCCGGGAATGATCCTGGTAAATGATCCCGGAATAATCCCGGGAATGACGGCGTGTCCCCGGCCGGGGTGGTGGCGCAGATGGCACCGGTGACACAGCGCTGTCACTTCCAGGGCTCCAAAACCCAGGAATGATCCAGGAATGATCCCGGGAATGATCCAGGAATGATCCCGGGAATGATCCAGGAATGATCCGGGAATGGTCCCGGGAATACCGGCGTGTCCCGCTGGGGTGTGGCACAGATGCAGCGGTGACACAGGCTGTCACCCCAGGGCTCCAAAATCCAGGAAATGATCCCGGAATGATCCGGGAATATCCGGAATAATCCAGAGAATGATCCGGGAATGATCCCGGGAATGATCCGGGAATGGTCCGGGAATGATCCGGGAATGATCCTGGTAAATGATCCCGTGAATGGTCCCGGGAATGACGGCGTGTCCCCGGGTGGGGTGGCGGCGCAGATGGCCCCGGTGACACAGCGCTGTCACCCCCGGTTCCCGGAGAGGAAACGCGGGCCCGCGCTCGGCTCTCCCCTCCCACGGCGTCTCCGAGCGGGGGCCGCCGCCTGGCAGAGCCTCCGGGAATGAGGCACCGGGGAAAATTAAAATAAAATAGAGATAAAAATGGGGGAAATGAAAGGAAAAGCGGGTTTTTAATGTCTGATCCGGGAGGGGAATAAACGGATCCTGCCCGGGGTTTGGTGGAGCTGGAGGAGCACCCAGGGGTGGTTCCTTTGATAATTTGATTGATTGATTGATTGATTGATTAATGAAGGTGGAGCTGCAGTTTGGGGTTGTGGGGATTCATCCCGAGGCAAAAGGGATCGGGCTGGGATTGAGCCGAATCTTCAGGAATTTGGAAATCTCCAGAGGGGAGTCTGAAATCTCCAAAATTTGGGATCTCTGGGAACGCGGGATGCCCAGGAATTTGGGATCTCCAGCACCACCAAATTCCCGGTGATGCAGCCCAAAAAAGCCCCTCAGAAATCCCAACAGATGCTGGAAGAGTTCAATCCACGCCCAGGCAGTGATGGCATTGAGGACGGGCGGTTTGGAGGAGGAAATTCCTTGTGATTCACCCCAAAAAGGCCTCCAAAAAACCCCCCAAAAACCCCTAAAACAGGCCCAAAAAACCCCCCAAAAACCCCTAAAACAGGCCCAAAAAACCCCCAAAAACCCCTAAAACAGGCCCAAAAAACCCCCCAAAAACCCCTAAAACAGGCCCAAAAAACCCTCCAAAAACCCCTAAAACAGACCCAAAAAACCCTCCAAAAAGCCCCCATAAAAGCCCCCCAGGAAAGGCCAAAAGTGCAAAGCCCCCAACCCACTCCCAAAAAAAGCTCGAAAAATGTCCAAAAAACCCTTCCAAAAGCCCACACTCCTCCAAAAGCCTAAAAATCTTCAAAAAAGCCCAAAAAAGCCCACCAAAAAACCCCCAAGAAGGTAAAACAAACCCCCCAGAAATGTTCCAAATAACCAAAAAAAAGCTCCTTAGAAAGAGAACAAACCACCCTAAAAACCAAAGCCCTCAAAACCCCCAAAAGGCCCCCGAACCCAAAATACCCAAAATAAAACCCAAAAAAGCACTCCCAAACCACTTGAAACTGGTCTTTAGAAGGGCCCAAAATGCCCTTCAAAAAGCAAAATAAAACCCAAAAAAAGCCCCTAAAAACCCTTCAAAAAACCCCTCAAAAAACCCCCAAAAAGCCCCTAAAAGCCCTTCAAAAACCCCGCAAAAAAACCCAAATAAAAATCCCAAAAAAAGCCTCTAAAAACCCTTAAAAAAGCCCCCTAAAAACCCTTCAAAACCCCCCAAAAACGAGTCCAAGGCGTGTTTTGCACTACTCTCATTTATTCTGCGCTGCCTCAGCCGGACCCAGCCCCGGCCCCGTCGGCTCCTCCCGCCCGGAACCGACGGCTTTTCAAATTCCATTTTCTCATATTTTTGTCTATTTTTTTTTCTCGAGTTTTGTCTCATTGAGTCGCCCCCGCCCCGGAGGAAAAGGAAAAGGCATCGCTGGGAGGGGATCCCGGGGGGTTTTTCCTCGGATTTGGGATTTTTGGGGTGTTTTGGGGTGTTTTAGTCGGTTCTGCGCGTGGGCAGAGCACTGAAGGCACATTCATGTCTGATACCCTGTACGAGCCGGGAGGGAAAAGGGAACCGAGAGGGAAGGGGAGGAGGAAAAATGGGGGAAAATAATAAAATAAAAAAAAATAAAATAAAATAAAATAAAATAAAATAAAATAAAATAAAATAAAATGGAGAAATACGTGGGGGAAAAAAAAAAGAAGTTGAAAGAGTTGGGGGAAATGGGAAAAATGTGAAAAGTAATGGAAAAAAATGAAGAAAAATGGAAAAAAAGAGAGATGTGAAAAAATGAAGAAAAATTTTAAAAAAAGGGGAAAAAATTGAAATAAATGAAAAAATAGGAAAAAAATTGGAAGAAACTAAAAAAAAAAAAAAAGAAGACAAGGAGAAAAAGCAAACTGGAAAAAGGCAGAAAAATTGAAAAAAATTAAAAATGGAGAAAAAAGAGGACAAAAACGGGAAAAAATGAAAAATGGGAAAGATCAAAATAAAGAAAAGAAAAATTAAAAAAAAATTGAAGCAAAATAAAGTGGAAAAAATAAAAATAGGAAAAAATAAAAATAAATAAAAGAAAATTTTTAAAAAATGAAAGAAATGGAAGTAAAATAAAGCGGAGAAAAAAATAAAACAAAAAGGAAAATAAAAACAAAAAATGAAAAAGAAAAAAATAACAGAAGGCAGAAAACTAGGAACAGGAAAAAAAAACCCAAGAAAAATTAAAAGGGAAATAAAGGAAAAATACTGAGGAAAAAAATCAAGAAAAAAAAAAAAAGAGAAAAATAGATGAAAATTAGAAGGACAATTAAAAAGAAATTAAAAGGAAAACCAAAAGAAAATTGCAAAAATAAAAAATAAAAATATGAAGAAAAAAGGAAAATAAAATTTTAAAAAAAGAGAAAAATAAAAGAAAAAATTAAAATTAAAGGGAAAAATGGAAAAAAAGAGAAGAATTAAAACGAAAAATAAAACTAAAAAACAAAAATAAACCTTTTAAGAAGTGAGGAGCAAATCCTGCCCATTTTCCTGCTCCCCCTCCCAGGAGCTTTCCCGACACCTCCACAGAGCTGCAAACGAAGCGAAAATTCCAAATCTCCAAACCCTGAACATCCTAAGGAAAAAAAAAACTTTTTTATTTTGATTTTTCCCCCCTTTGTTCCTTTTTCCAGAGGAAAAATTCCGCTCCCAACGCGGCGAGAAATTCGGGAAGCGGCAAAGGAAAAATTCCTTGTGGATTACTGGGAAAAAACACCCAAAATCCATTTTTAAAAAATCCCAACTTTTTCCTGGGTTTCCCTCTGGAAAAGAGCCAAGAGTATCCCAAAAAAAAAAAAAAAAAAAAAAAAGGAAAATATTGGGGAATGTTTGACACCATTTTATTCATCTTCAACTGCAGTGGAAAAATAGAAACCTTTTACAAGCGCCGGCGTTGTCAGCTCAACTCAAGTTATATATTTATATATTTTATATAAATTTCTTTTTTTTTCCTTTTTTTTTTCCTGTTTTTTATTTTTTCCTTGTGTTTTTCCAAGTGCAGCAAGAGACCAAAAACCACATCGAGCCTGATCCGAATCGAGCCCCGAAAAAGCAAAAAAAAATCCCAAATAATTCCAAATAAACAGCTTTTAATCCCAGTTTTTGTGGGTTTTTTTTCCACATCCAATTTCCTCTCCAAATACCACCTGAATTTTTTTAAATTTTTCTTTCTTTTTGTGCATATTTTTATTTATTTCATTTTTGTTTTTCACCTCTTTTTGAACTCTTTGGCACAATTTTGATTCTGCTACAGTCCGAGTCAGGAGATCTCTTTTCCCAATTTGCAGCACTTTTAAAAAAAAATCCGATTTTAATTTTTTTTTCCTGACTTTTTTGATTTTTTTTGGACTTTTTGAAGCCTGAAACTCGCTGGACAAATGGATTTTTCTATTCCCTGCAACCCAAAAATTGTGTTTTTTCCCCCATTTCTACATTCACAGTTGAATATTTAAGGAAGGAAAGGCGCTTTTGTTGCTGAGCAGGACAAGCCAAGAGCTCCAAACATTCAGCATTCCCTAAAAATAAAATCCCTAAAAAAAGCGACTTTCCTTAAATTTTATGGTTTTCTCTTCTTTTCTACTTTTTCTTCCCTATCTCTTACTGCCTGAACCTCAGTTATGAAATGCAACAGCTGAACCCTTAAATTTTGTATATTTTAGATTTTTTTTGTCTTTTTTCTTCTGTCTTTTGTTCTTTTTTTTTTTTTTTCCCCGGATTTTTTTTTTTGTGGTTTTGGGGAAAAAAAAAAAAAAAGAGAGAAACTGCAATGAAATCTTTTTTTTTTTTTTTTTTTTTTGGGAAGTTGAGAATGTGGATATGACCTCACTCACACACACTCACTCCTCCTGAACTCCTTCTCTCTCCTCTGGGATTTGCCTCAATCCCGGAGATTCCCAAATCCCTGGGAAATCAATTCCCAATTTTCCACCTTTCTCTCTCTCTCTCCAGCAGCCAAAACCTCACAGAGCACCACTTCAATCCCAATTTTCCCCGTTTTTCCCTCATTTTCTCCTCCGAGCTCAGCCGCTCTTGGGCTGGCGGGAATTTTGCTTTTTTTCCCCTTTTTTTTTGTTGTTGTGTGGAATTTTTGGGGCACAGAATTCCCTCCTGGATGCCGGGGGTCACCAAAGGTTGGGATTCTTGTTCCGAGCCTCACTCACTCATCCTCAGCATCCTCTCATTCCCAAACATTCCGCACACGTCCTCACTCCCGGGGTTTTTGGGGGGTTTTCTAGGAGATTGGAGATTTTTCCTTTTGTTTCTTGGTGTTGTTGTTGGTTTTTTATCCAGTGGGGGTCCTCAGGTGTCGTCCCAATGGTAACAGATCTGGAAAAGGGGAAAAAAAAAAGGGATTTAGGGGGAAAAATGGGATTTTGGGGGGGAAAAGGGATTTGGGGAATTCAGGGGGGAAAAGGGAATTGAGGGGAAAATGGGGGGGGAAAAGGAATTCAGAGAAAAAAGGGAATTCAGAGAAAAAAAGGGATCAGGAAAAAGGAATTCAAAGAAAAAAGGAATTCAGAGAAAAAAGGGGATTCAGGGGAAAAAAGGAATTCAGAGAAAAAAGGAATTCAGAGAAAAAAGGAATTCAGAGAAAAAAGGGGATTCAGGGGAAAAAGGAATTGAGGGGAAAAAGAATTCAGAGAAAAAAGGAATTCAGAGAAAAAAGGAATTCAGAGAAAAAAGGGGATTCAGAGAAAAAAGGGGATTCAGGGGAAAAAGGGGATTCAGGGAATTAAAGCCTTGGAAAGTTTAAAAACGTGGGGATGTGGCTCTTGGGCTGGACTCCACCTTGGAGATTTTTTCCAAATTTAACAATTCCAGGATTACAACAACAACAAAAAAAAACAAAAACAAAAACAAAAACAAAAACAAAAAAAAACCAAACAAAAAAAAAAAAAACCAAAAAAAAACCCCAAACCTAAACACTGCAAATCAGGAGATAATAAAAAAAAAGAAAAAAAAAAAAAAAAAGTGGGAGAAAAAATTGTGTTGGGTTAAATCCTGGAGACTTTTCCAAACTTTAAAATTGAGAAAAATCGACTTTGTAGGGTCAAAAGACCCCCAAATGGGATCTTTTTTTCCCCACAAAAAAACAGAAAAAGAGAACTTTGGGATTGTGGCTCTTCCCAGGCTTAGCTGAGCCAATTCCATGGTTTTTCAGGTGGGATACAAAGGGGCTGAGCCCTCACCAAGCTTGGTTCTTGAGTTTCCTCAGCTCTTTCGTGGCCCAGGTCGCGAGGGTTTTCGTTTTGTTCGTCTTGGATCTCCTCCCTTCCGTTAGCAGCTCGTGGATCATGGGTCTGGCTTCTACTAATTTCAGGACATCCTTCCCAAAAGCTGTACACAAATCCCTGGATGCAGAGGGAATTGGGGAAAAACCATGTGAGTGGCACAAAATGCTGATCTGGGGAAAATCGCGATTAAAAATGGGATTAAAGGAATGCTCCGATTCTCGGCCAAAGGTTGAATTCGCCATAATTCTCCTTCAATTCAGCAGGAGAAATGAAAACACCTCAAGCTGGCTTTCTCTGCTACCTAAGGATGAGGAGTTTTTGTGGTTCTAAACTCCTGGAAAAATCCTAAATCTGGGATTTTTGTGACAATTCTCTCACCTGCAGAATCCCTTCACACCTTGAGCCAAACACCCAAAGCCCAACCCCAAAACTGACACAGAAAACCTCAGACAGGCAAGAAAAAAAGGCAGATTCCAGGATTTTAACCTGGCTTTCTCCGTTCCCTAAGGATGAGGTGTTTTGGGTACTGAACTCCTGGAAAAATCCTAAACCTGGGATTTTTGTGGTGATTCTCTCACCTGCGAATCCCTTCACACCTGGAGCCAAAACCCAATTCCAAAATTGATCCTAAAACTGTCAGACAGGCAGGAAAAAAAGGCAGATTCCAGGATTTTAACCTGGCTTCCTCTGTTCCCTAAGGATGAGGGTTTTTGGGTACTGAACTCCTGGAAAAATCCTAAACCTGGGGTTTTTGTGATGATTCTCCTCACACCTGGAGCCAAACTCCAACTCCAAAACTGACACTAAAACCTCAGACGGGCAGGAGCAAGGGCAGATTCCAGGATTTTAACCTGGCTTCCTCTGTTCCCTAAGGATGAGGGTGTTGATGAGGGTACTGAACTCCTGGAAAAACCCTAAACCTGGGATTTTTGTGATGATTCTCCTCACACCTGGAGCCAAACTCCAACCCCAGCAGCAACCCCAGCAGCCCCAGACGGGCAGGAGCAAGGGCAGATTCCAGGATTTTAACCTGGCTTCCTCTGTTCCCTGTGGATGAGGGTTTTTGGGTACTGAACTCCTGGAAAAATCCTAAACCTGGGGTTTTGTGACCATTCTCTTCCACCTGCAACTCAACCCTTCACACACCGGAGCACACACTTCCCAACCCCAAAATCTGGACACAGAAATACTTCCAGAACAGCGCAGGAAAAGGTGGCAGATTCCGGATTTTAACCCGGCTTCCTCAATTCCCTAAGGATGATTTTCTGGATACTGAATTCTGGAGAAAATCCCTAAACCTGGCGTTTTTCGTCATTGATCATCCTCCCTCGATCACGTGGAGTCCAAACTCCAAGACCCACCATCCCGGATCCCACCTCCCCAGACAGTCCATTCCCCCGGACCGTCCATCCGGACCGATCCATTCCCTGGGACCACGATCCATCCCCTGGACCCGTCCATCCCTGTGACCCTTCCCCGACCGAATGACCCGCCCCGGCTGGACCGTCACCTGGCCACCACCCGACGATCCTGTCGATCCTTCGGACGTCCCCCGGACGATCATTCCGGATCCGATCATTCCGGATCGATCCAGCCTGATCGATCACATCCATCCCTGGTCGCCACCCGATCCGATCATCCCTGGAATCGTCCTGGATCCATCCTTCCCCTGGATCCGCCATTCCTGACCGTCCCTCCCCCGGATCCGATCCATCCTGGCATCCTCCTGGATCCGATCCATTCCCCTGGACCCGATCCATTCCCTGGATCCGATCCATTCCCCTGGATCCGATCCATTCCCCTGGATCCGATCCGTTCCCCCGGATCCGATCCATTCCCCTGGATCCGATCCATTCCCCTGGATCCGATCCATTCCCCTGGACCCGATCCATTCCCTGGACCCGATCCATTCCCCCGGATCCGATCCGTTCCCCTGGATCCGATCCATTCCCCTGGATCCGATCCATTCCCCTGGATCCGATCCATTCCCCTGGACCCGATCCATTCCCCTGGACCCGATCCATTCCCCCGGACCCGATCCATTCCCCTGGACCCGATCCATTCCCCTGGATCCGATCCATTCCCCTGGATCCGATCCATTCCCCTGCACTGACTGGGGTTTTGCTGCCGCCTGCTCTGAGGGTGTGCAGGGGTGTGAGAACCCCAAAGGGGGGATCAGGGGGAGCTCCTGGATCCCTGGAAATGCGCCAGGAACGTGGGGATGTGGCACTGGGAATTCAGGGAAAAATGGGAATTTGGGGAATCAACCTCCTGTTGAATTCAGGGAATTAAGGGGAAAAAGAGGGAATTCAGGGAGAAAAGGGAATTCATGGGGGAAAAGGGAATCAGGGGAGTAAGGGCACAAAAGGAGATGTGGTTTGGAGGTGACACTGGGTGATGTTAAAGGAAGGGATGTGACAACCCCAAAAGGAGGCTCAGGGAGATCCGTATCAGGTAACTGGGAATATTTCTGCACAGGAAGAGTTACAAAATATTGGAACAACTTCCCGGAGCAGTCCCCATGCTAGGAAATGCCCTAGGAATGTGTGGATGTGACACTGGAGGTGACACTGGATGATGTTAAAGGAAGGGAAGGAGCAGGGACGTGACAACCCCAAACAGAGGCCTAGGGAGATTTGTATAGGGTAATTTGGAATAATTCTCCACAGGAAGGGTTACAAATGCCCAAAACCAGGTGGACAGGCCACTGGGGATGTGGTTTGGAGGTGACACTGGATGATGTTAAAGGAAGGGAAGGAGCAGGGACGCGACAACCCCAAAAGGAGGCCTGGGGAGGTTGGTCTGGGATATCTGGGGACACCCAGGATCCCAGGGGTGGCTGGTTTCCAGGATGGATCCCACAGGGAGCCCACTCACGGTGCACGTTCTCCTGGTCTCCCTTGAGGCCCTGGATGATGCCCGTGTAGGCCTCGAGGCAGCCCTCGCGCAGCTCGTTCAGGTAATCCACCATGTCGTAGTCGGACTGGGGACACACACACGGACAGACACACGGACACAGGGACGCCGTCAGCTCTCACGTTTTCCACATCCTGCCCTGCCTCAGTGTGACTCTGAACTCACACACAGGGTCAGCAGGCTCTGCCCACAGCTCAGTCACACAGAACAATCCTTCAGCCCCAGACACAAGGACACCACTGCAGCCTCAGGCCCAAAAGGTGCAAACAATAAAAAGGCCCAAAAAGTGCAAACAAAGCAAATTGAGGGGAGCAATCTGTGAGGATGGGACTGCACAACCTGGAGCTGTAATTGGATAATTAACCCCAATATGGAAATGGACCAACACTTACAGAAGTGTGAAAACTCCTGACTCTGAGTCCATCTTGGGTGTAGCCATGGCATATCCTTGAAGCCTTTTAATAAATCCCTGCTTTACTCCTTTAACTCTGTGCAGCCTCTTTGGGCATCGAGGTGAGACCCCAGAGTGTCCCCTGGGCCTGGGCACAGCTCACCTTGTCCACCTGGGCCTGGGACGCCTGCTGGAGGGTGTTGAGCACCACGTCCAGGTACTTCTTGAACTCGCCGCCGATGGCCAGGGCGATGTCCCCGAACACCGAGAGGATCTGCGGCTTCACCGACCTGTGCACGTTCTCGTTCTGGGGAAAAACACCCCAAAAAGGGCCCGGATGGATCAGCGTGGGAAGGGGCAAAGGAAAGGAGGGAATGGGCTCAGGCTGCACCAGGGGGTTTGTGCGGGGCGTTCCAGAATGTTTCTCCAGTGGAGAAGTAGGAGCAAGTACAGCCAAGGGTTGGAAATGCCTGGAAATGCCTCAGGAATGTGGGAGAGGGAGGGAAAGGGAGGAGGGAATTCAGAAGGAAGAAAGGAATTTGGAAGGAAGGAATTCAGAATTGGGAAGGAATTCAAGAGGAAGGGAGGGAGGAATTTGGAAGGAAGGAAGGAATTTTTAAGGAATCCAGGAAGGAAGGAATGAACCCAGGAAGGAATGAACTCAAGAACTCAGGAAGGGATTCAGGAGGAATTCAGGGAGAGCGAGTGGGAGTGATGCAGAGTGGGAGAGAGGGAGGGATTTGGGAGGAACTCAGGAATCCAGGAAGGCATTTATTTAGGAATTCAGCAAGCTGATAAACGAGACATTCCCCCAGAGCCCTTGCCCCCAGCACGTCCCGGCCGCCGCTCAAACCGCGCGGCGGCGGCGCCGAACACGAGACATTCCCGGAGAATTCCTCCCACTTTTCCCAGGCTTCTCCCACCTCCCACTCCCCTGGGAAGAGTGAGCATCCAACTGTTACTCGGGAATCTCCCACTCACCCCCAGGTTCTCCAGGAGCAGCTGCATCACCTCGTCGCAGAAGGGGAGGATGTTGGACTGCAGGGCCCGGCACAGGTCCCCCACCAGCCCCACTGCCGACAGGCAGACCTGCAACGGAGCAGGGACCAGCTCTGGGGTTTGGGGTCAGCTCTGGGGTTTGGGGTCATCTCCAGGGATTTGGGGTCATCTCCAGGGATTTGGGGTCATCTCCAGGATTTGGGGTCATCCCCGGGGGATTTGGGATCATCCCTGGGGATTTGGGTCATCCCCGGGATTTGGGATCATCCCCAGGATTTGGGGTCATTCCCGGGATTTGGGGTCATCCCCGGGGATTTGGGGTCAGCTCTGGGGGATTTGGGGTCATCCCCGGGGATTTTGGGGTCATCCCCAGGGATTTGGGGTCATCCCTGGGGGATTTGGGGTCATCCCCGAGGAATTTGGGGTCATCCCTGGGGGATTTGGGGTCACCCCTGGGGGATTTGGGGTCACCCCTGGGGGATTTGGGGTCATTCCCGGGATTTGGGGTCATCCCTGGGGGATTTGGGGTCATCCCCCCGGAATTCAGGGTCGTCCTGGTGCTCCAGAGGGATGGGAGGGTGATTAAATCCTGGGAATAATGAGCTGGCTGACAGCACTGAGGGGAGGCATGAGGACATCCAGGAGTGTCAGGGATTTGGGTTGGGAAAACATTCCTAAATATCAATTTCAATGGGGAAATCCCAGCCAGGATCTGGGCTGGAAAAACTACTCCAAAATTCCCATGGAGGCCATCAGGATTGATAACCCAAGGGGAAATCCCAGCCAGGATTTGATATGCCAAGAGAAAATCCCAGCTAGGATCTGGGCCGGGGAAAAAACCTCCAAATTCCCCTTGCAGGCACCAGGATTTGACATTCCAAGGGGAATCTGCTGCCTTATCCACATTTTTCCTTGGAAATAACTAAGAAAACCTAAGACACCAAAATTCCACGCTCAGGGTGGTTTGGATTTGAGAATCCTGGGATTGTTTGGGTTGGAAGTGACCCCACTGGATGGGCAGGGACACCTTGCACTATCCCAACACTCATCCAACCTGGCCCTGGAAAATTCCAGGGATGGGGCAGCCACAATTCCCCTGGAAAAGGGAGGAACTGGATCCACACCTGGTACTCGGCGTAGTTTTTCAGCCCAATCCCAAGGAAAGGTTTGAAGGCATCCATGTACTTCAGGAATTCTCCACCCAGGACTGTGCAGGGAAAACATTCCAGTGAGAAGGAAAAACCCCAATTCCTGGCATTTGCCATAAACAACAAATCAGAAATCCCTCAAATTCCACCCAAACCCAGCGAAAACCAAAAATCACTCGACAACTGAGAACAGTGACATTATCCAGGTCCTCCTGGGACTGGACAAATTCCAAAATTCTTACTGGAAATAATAAGAAAATACACCAGACCACAATTCCATGCTCCAAGCTGGTTTAGATTTTAGAATCACAGGATTTCTTGGGATGAAAGGGACCTTAAAGCGATACCTTCCACTACCCAAACCCTTGGACACTTCAGCCATGAGAACACCCCCAGCTCTCCTTAATTGCTTTATCCCTGGGAATAATAAAAAAATACAAGAAACCAAAATTCCACGCTCTAAGGTGGTTTGGATTTCAGAATCCCAGGATTTCTTGGGTTGAAGGGGACCTTATAGTGACACCTTCCACTGTCCCACGTTGCTCCAGCCTCAGACACTTCCATGCATGGAGCTCCCCCACCCTCCCTGCGCCACAAATTACATTTTTCACCACTTTGCCCAAAACTGCCGGATCCAGCCCCATTCCTGACCTTCCACCAGGGTGCTGACGGCCATCAGGGCGTCCTCCTGCACCCCCCCGGAGCCGGCCGTGCTCTGGAACATTCTGAGCAGCGACGCCATCACCACGTCCGAGATCTGCAGCGCGTCCTGGTGCTGCACCTTCCGCAGCACGTTCTGAGGGAAAAACCGTGGAAAACGGGCAAAAATCATCATTTATCCTACAGGTAAAGCACTCCCACAGCCCTGGGCCTGCTCCTTCTGAGGGAAAAATCATGGAAAATGGGAAAAAATCACCATCCATCCCTCAGGTACAGCATTCCCACAGCCATGGATGCTGCACCTTCTGCAGCATGTTCTGAGGGAAAAATCGTGGAAAACGGGCAAAAATCACTGTTTATCCTACAGGTAAAGCATTCCCATATCAATGGGTCTGCTCCTTCTGAGGGAAAAATCATGGAAATTGGGCAAAAATCACTGCTCATCCCATAGGCAAAGTATTCCCACACCAATGGCTGCTGCACATTCTGCAGCACATTCTGAGGGAAAAATGGCGGAAATTGGGGAAAAATCGCTGCTTATCCTACAGATAAAGCATTCCCACAGCCCTGAGAGCTTTGATAAGGATGAAAGAGCTGCTGTTTGAACCCTTTTGCAGCCAAAAAAATCTGCTTTTGTGGCTGCAAAGTCCCGTTCATTTGGCTGCATTCAGATTTTCCAGCTGAATTTCCCTTTCCTGCTGCATGGGCTGTTCTCAAAGCTTTGCCATGTGTAAGCTGGAATTAAATGTGACCAGCCCAAATTTAGCCTATTAAAAAAACATAATAATGAAATCCTTTTTTTTTCTGTCGCAGCTGAGCTTGTAGGGGTTGAACCCATCTGAATTAAAGTTTAGAAATGCTTGAAGTGGTTAAAATACAACAGTTCCCAGGAAAAGAAAAAAAAATCCTTAATTTCCAGAAGAAAGTAATTATTTAAAGTTTCATTTTTCACTCCACAAAGATGGACTTTGGCTGTTTATATAATTAAGATTTGATTTATGGAATTACAGGATGGTTTGGGTGGGAGGGGAGCTTAAAAATCCCTAAATTCCAAGGACAGGAACAGATTCCACTAATCCAAGTTGTTCCTTCCAGTGACAGGATTTTTCTCACTTAATTTTCAATATTAACAAAGGCTTTTTCTTCTGTTGGATGTTTGTAATTGCATTTCCAGCAAAACAACAACAAAAATTGAGAAAACCCCCCATACATTTTATTTTTTTAATACTGAAGAAAGCCCCTCTGCTGAGTTTTACTCAGTGGCTTTCAAGCATTTGCTGCAAGTTGATAAAAAATTCAGGTTCAGGTTCTGGGATAGTAAAAAAAACACATTTAGAAATTAAAATTGGCATCTTAATTCCACCTGGATTACGCTCCCCAGTGCCCACCCTGCAAGATTCCAGGGAGAAAATTCCCCATTGAAACTTTCTAAGACGAGATTATTCTCATTTCTCATTATTTTCAAAAATTACCCTAAAATTGGAGCGTGAAAATAACCACAAAGCTTTTGAGGATGAAATTAAGTATTTCTCAAATTATCCTGGAGACCACCTGGGTTGCTCTGAGCTGATTTTGGGGGAAAAAAACCCTTTTTTGAGTGGCGTTTGCAACAGTAAGCACTGCCCTGATGGCTCCCGCTCATCAGCAGATGTTTAATTGGGAATTCTGAGGACACTCAGAACATTTTAATTGGTGCCATTTGGATCAGGAGCACCAAGCACGAGAGGCAGATGAGGGAATCTCTAAAAAGCCTTGAGGGAATTTTTTTTGTTGTTGTTGTCTGTGGGATTGTTGAGGCTGTAGCCAACCCAAGAACCAATCTGACAGCACAGACAACCTATAAAATCCCCAGCAGCATTCTTTGAGTCATATTGCCCTGAATTTTGTCTCTAGAGCACAACTCAGAGACTTCTGAACCTTGCATCACCTCCCACGTGTCAGCTGGGACCCAAAACCCACTTTTTTCATTCAACTCTCAGCACTGGGAGCTGAGGTTGCAGCTTTAGGGGCACAAAAACACCTCAAAAATCACTTTATTCCCACAGCAAACTCAGGAGAGAGAATTTACCTGGAGAGTAGCACAGAGAAGAGACTGGAGGTCGTTGAACTGGATTCTGTCAGAGGTGCTCTGGATGTGAGACTGAAACAAGAACAAAATCCCACGTGTGAAGAGGCTGCCTGGGATCCTGGCAGCTCCAGGGAGAGCCAGGTTGTACTTTAAATATTTGTTCTTTTCAGATTTCAGAGCACAGGGGCTGTGAAGAAGCTGAATATAGAATCCCTGAGTGGTTTGGGACCTTAAATCCCAAACGGGCAGGGACACCTCCCACCATCCCTGGATTTGGACACTCTCAGGGATAGAGTTTTAAATTTAAATTTTTTATTTTAAATCAGGATTTACCCACCTCCATCTGCAGCACTTGCTGGAGCCTCTCCATGATGACCAGCGTGGTTTTTTGGACAGCAGGATAACAGTCCTTGGCACTGTTTTTCACTATTTCCATCAGGGATTCATAGGCAGAACTCCTCAAGTTATTCTGGTGTCCATCAGGTCTGCAACAGAAGGAGGAAGATTTGCAGCTCCAAGTGCTTGGAAACAGACTTTTTTTAATTTTAGTAAACCAGCAACAGCTCCATTTGAATGCTGTGACAAGCAGGAGCCACTTGAAAAGCCTTGAAATAAAGGGAATTTGTGAAGCCGCTTCTGGCAGTTTTGTTTTTAACAATTTTCCGTTTTTGAAATGATTTTCAGCAGCTCTCACAACAAGGAGAGGGACAGAAGGAGCCTCGGAGTTGGTGTCAGGTGAGCAGCACTTCAGAGCCCCTCCCCAGACACCCCTGAGGGTGTGAAATTTGGAATTAAGGCACCTGAGATGATTGATGGGCTCCAGAGCCTTGAGCCAGACACTCCACTCCTGGCTGGATGTAAATGAAGACAGGGAAAGAGTTTAAATTTTGAACTGGGACAAGGCTTTTAAGGAGAATCAGCAGCAAAGAAAGCTCCATCAGTCCATGGAGCTGATCCAGGGATTGAACCTGGAGCTGTCAGATTTATGTGACCTTCGAGCCACCAGCAAATTTGAGTTTTAGCCTTTTTCCCCTGCATCTGAGAGCAAAATATTTTACCTCAGATGTGAAGGGAAAATGTGAGGGGAAAATGGAGGAGTCATGAGAGGAAAATGGGGGAGATGTGAGGGGAAAATGGGGGAGATGTGAGGGGAAAATGTGAGAGTCATGAGGGGAGATGTGAGGGGAAAACAGGGGAGACGTGAGGGAAAAAAGGAGAAATTTGAAGGAAAAGGGAGAAGGGACACTTTTGGACTTCCTAAAACCAGATATGGACAAAATTATGAGAAATTATTCAGTGGGAAGAGCTGTTTTCCTGGGATTTGCATCCTCTATTCCTCTGGGGGGTTTTTTTATACCAACTAAAGCC
This sequence comes from Zonotrichia leucophrys gambelii, assembly GCF_028769735.1. Lineage (NCBI taxonomy): Eukaryota > Metazoa > Chordata > Aves > Passeriformes > Passerellidae > Zonotrichia > Zonotrichia leucophrys. Next base: position 5,893,583 of record NC_088196.1, on the reverse strand, counting down.
ACATTTTAATCCAACACCAGATCTCAGCTGCCAAGGAGAGCCTGAGAGCGTGGAGTGGGACATAAATGAGAAAAGGCTTTTTAGGAAGGTTGCTTTACCTGTCTGCAGTCTCCAGCAGTTTCTGCACTATCAGCTCAAAGGAGGAGGATAAGCAGTAGGTTGCTGGCTCTTCCTGATCATCAGCCACATCTGCAGCTTCATAGGCAGCTTCAGCAAGGCTGGAGAAGGCCTGGGACACAAAATATCAAAACATCCAACTTGAGGGAAAATGGGGGAGATCCGTGAGGGGAAAACGGGGGGAGATCCGTGAGGGCGAAAGATGAGGGGGAAAAAAGGAGAGATTCGTGAGGGGAAACGGGCAAGATTTGGACAGCCAAAACCAAACAGCCTTAAGGGATGTCCAGGCTGGATATTAAGGAAAATTCCCTCATGGAAAAAGTCCCAGGCATCTGCACAAGCTGCCTGGAGCAGTGCTGAACTCCCAATCCCTGGAGTTGCTCACCAAATTCACGGATGAGCACAGAAGAGCCAGCACAATTGCACTGCTGCAGGCAGACGGCTCAGACTTGGTGGCACCAAAACCCCTGCAGATCCCAGCAGGAGCTGCTGTTCCCAGGGGTGTGGGGGGTTCCTCACCCAGCAGACGTTGGTGGCCACCCTGGGCTCGGCGCTCAGCCCCTCCATCAGGCACTGCAGCAGCGGGGCCAGGTAGATGTCGTTGATGGCGGCCTCGGGCAGCATCTCGCAGATCCTGCCCACGGTCCAGGCTGTCGTGTCCCTGACCACCACGCTGGGATCCTTCATCAGCTCTATCAACGTTGGCATGGCCTGCAAGGACCCAGGAGAAACCACGTGAGGAAAAAGAAAATTGCCTCCAAATAACCATGCAATTTTCAACTCTAAAAACCCCTAAACAAGAGATTTTTTACCTCCAAAACAAGATTACACCCTCCTGATTTTCCTCAAATGAAACCCTCCAAAACCCCACAAAACTCAGGCTCCAGAAACGTTCAAAACAGGTGACATCCTTCTGATTTTCCTCAAAATAAGATCATGTAGAAACCAGACATTCTCTCCCAATTAACCCAGTGATTTTGGGCTCTAAAACCCTACAAAACTCAGGCTCTAGAAACGTTCAAAACAGGTGACACCCTTCTGATTTTCCTTAAAATAAAATCAATTAACCCAGTGATTTTGGGCTCTAAAACTCTACAAAACTCAGGCTTCAGAAACGTTCAAAACAGGTGACACCCTTCTGATTTTCCTTAAAATAAAATCAATTAACCCAGTGATTTTGGGCTCTAAAACCCTACAAAACTCAGGTTTCATAAACGTTCAAAACAGGTGATATCCTTTTGAATTTTTTTAAAATAAGAGCATGTAGAAATCAGACATTCTCCTCCAAATTACCACAAGACTTACACCTCTAGCAGCCCTTAAACAAGTGATTTTTTACCTCCAAAACCAGATTACACCCTCCTGACTTTCCTTAAACGAAAACCTCGCACAACCCAACACCTTCCCCTGAAGAAGCAGACGCAAACACCGACCTGTATGACTAAGGGTTTGAGCTGGTTGGGCTCGGGCCCCTCCAGGATGCAGCCGAAGGCCATGACGGCGGCGTCGCGGTACCGCCAGTCGGGGTTCTTGATGTGCTCCTTGATGAAGGGCAGCACGTGGGGGACGATGTCGTCCTCGCAGCACGTGGCCAGCAGCATCAGGCACACCCCTGCCGCCTTGCAGGGGTTCCAGTCGTCGTCGTCGTCGTTCTCGTCCTGCGGGAAAAACGTCACGGTGATGCCTGAAGGTTGAACTTTAATTATTACAGATTTGGCGCTGCCTTAGGGTGAGGGTCTGGGCTTCCTATTAAGGGTTAGTGAGCTCTCTTCATAGAGTAAGGAGAAAAAATAATTCCTTTTACAGCTTGGGACCAAGGACAATCATACAAGTTACAGGCCCAAGAGCACATTCTTGGGTCAGGAATAGAGGGAATCACCAAACCTCTCTGGGAACGAGAAATATTGGGAAGCACAGCTCCAATAAATCCCTGAAAGTTTAACAGGGAGTAAAGAAATCCAGGCCTCAAAAATCCCAGGGACTGGGAGCTCACATGAAGCTGTGGAATATTTGGTTTAATATCCCAAATAGGAATAGAGGGAATCACTAAAACCCTCTGGAAACCACAAATCTTGGGAAGCACAGCTCCAGTAAATCCCTGGAAGTGTTTAACAGGGCCTAAGGCCTCAAAAATCCCTGGAATTGGAGCCCACATGAGACAGGGGCTGTGCAATATTTGGTTTAAATCCCAAATATTCTGTCAGGAATACAGGGAATCACCAAACCCCTCTGGAAACCACAAATGCTGGGATGTGATCAGGGAAAACGAGGCAAGTCCCAGTCTCAGCCCAAAACTTGCTGCATCACTGACTCAGAGTGGTGCATGAAAGCTCATCACAGACCAGGGACCGCCACCTCCTGAGGCATTTCTGGGATCCAAATGGGACCAGAGGAATCCAAACCCCCTTCCCAAGAGCTCCTGAGCTGCGATTCCCTCAGGGAATGTGGCGCTCACCTGTTTTGTTAAGGTCTGGGTTAGAATAGGGACCAAATATTGCAGTGCCCCCTTGGCATAGAACTTGCTGGTGTGCTCTGGGGGCCGTCCTTGTTCTGCTGCCTGCAGAGAAGAGGTGAAAAGTTTACTTTCATCAACATTTTTATCTGTTTCTATGTAATTTTTTTCAGCATTAAAAGGCTGAATGATCAACTCCAGGAGGCACAAATTCCCCATTCCCCCCCCTGCTCCCCAGCACAAATTCTGAGCTGCCTCAAGGGCACTTTGCACTGAGGTAAATATTCCAAAATCCACTTTAATTCCTCATCCCTCCTCACAGGGCACAATTATCCCCATTTTCACTTGGCTGTCAGGTGTAATTACCAAGTGACCCCGAGGTGAAGGAGCAAAAGGTTTGGAGCAAATAAACCCCACCCCACTGCTGCTGCCTGTCCTTTTATCCTTGATTTCTTTATTTTTTGGGAATGCAAGCATAAATCTAGATTTAGCTGCTTTTAAAAAAATGGATGTGATTCATGCAGAGCCCTTCAAAGTTTCAGCTGTTATTGATCCCCACAGATAATTTCTGCAAACAGCATCTGCATGCAGAACAAATTCCCCAAATTCCTCTCCAGCCCCAGCCATTCCACAGGATAATTACTTTTATTTCATCCAGAATTCCAGGTCTGACTCATAAATCATGGATTTTATGGAATGTGAACCATCTTCTGGCATAAAGCCCCTCATGGTTGTGACAGACCCCAAAATTTGGACATTATTTTATTAATCCCATGGATTATTTCCAGGAAAAGCATGGGAGAGCCCTGTGATAGGAGCTGCATGTGGAATTGGGTGGAAATAGGGAATAAGAATGGTAAAATTGGGTTATTTGAACAAAACCCACCAGGCTGGAGAGTGCTGGGATGGTGAGAGGTGTCCCTGCCCATGGCTGGGATTTAAGGTCCTCCCAACCCAAACCACCCCAGGATTTTGGGATTAACAGGAATTCCAAATGCAGAGTCAGCCAAAAACCCCCAATTTACCTGGGGGAGCAGGACCTGGGCCAGAACCAAGTGAGGAGCTAAAAACTCCTCCCAAAGGAGGAGCCAAAGAGTCCCAAATGAGGAACTAAAAACTCCCAAATCAGCAGCTAAAAAGTCCCAAAAGAGGAGCCAAAAGCTCAACTCCCAAATGAGCTAAAAAGTCCCAAAGGAGGGGCTGAAAACTGCCAAGGGAGGAGCTAAAAAATCCAAAAGGAGGAGCCAAAAATCAAACTCCCAAATGAGCTAAAAACCTCCAAAAGAGGAACCAAAAACTCAACTCCCAAAGGAGCCAAAAAACTCGCAAAGGAGGAGCTAAAAACCCCCAAATGAAGAATATAAAGCTCCCAAAAAGAGGCGCCACAATCTCTTTTAGGGCTTTTCACGTGGTGCTGTGAGCCCAAAACCAGCCAGGAATTTCCCCATTTCCCCCTGGAATAGCAGGAGGAGCTCCAGGGTGGCCAAAGGCAGGAATGGCAAATTCCAGGGGATGGATGAGGGATGGATGAGGGACCCCAGGGGATGGATGAGGGGACCCCAGCCCAGCCCCACCTCGGAGGCCTCGATGGCCAGGTCCATCCCAGGGGATGGATGAGGGACCCCAGGGGATGGATGAGGGGACCCCAGGGATGCCAGGGGATGGATGAGGGATGGATGAGGGGACCCCCAGGGGATGCCAGGGGATGCCAGGGGACCCCAGCCCCACCTCGGAGGCCTCGATGGCCAGGTCCATCCCAGGGGATGGATGAGGGATGGATGAGGGGACCCCAGGGGATGGATGAGGGGACCCCAGGGGATGCCAGGGGATGGATGAGGGGACCCCAGCCCAGCCCCACCTCGGAGGCCTCGATGGCCAGGTCCATCCCAGGGGATGGATGAGGGGATCGATGCCAGGGGATGTATGAGGGATGCCCAGGGGATGCCAGGGGACCCCAGCCCCACCTCGGAGGCCTCGATGGCCAGGTCCATCTCCTCGTCGCACACGTTGGACCAGAACTCGATGCCCTGCAGAGCCACCTCGTCTATGTCGCTTTTCATCGCCTCAATCGTGATCTGCCAAGCCAAAAAAAAATGAGATTTTAGGGGTTGATCCCACCTGAATTCATCCTGCTTTGGGGGAGATCAGGAGGAGACTGGGGATTGCCGGAAATTCAAGTTATTGAGGTTTAAAATTACAAATAACTGGATTTTTCCCCCTATTTTATCACCTCGAACTGAGGTTTCTGTCCCATTTGGAATCTCAAGGATGGGGTTTGTAGGGATTGGGATTCCCAGGGATACAAAGGAAAATCAGGAATGGAAGTTTTTAAAGAGATGGCCTTCAGAAAAATAAAAATGGAAAATATAAACAGAATTTGAGGGAGATTCGGGAAATAAACATGAGAAATATAAACATAAACAAAGGAAACTCAGAGAAATTAACACGAGGAAATACAAGTATAAACAAAGGAAAATCAGAGCAATTAACGTGAGAAATACCTATACAAGTAGAGAGAGAGTAGAGAAATAAATATGAGAAATGGGGGAAATATAAATAGAGGAAAATCAAGAAAATAAATATCAATATAAACACAGGGAGATCAGCCAAAAAAAAGTGAGAAATATAAATTCAAATGAGGAGAAATCAGAGAAATAAAAATACAAATGGGGGAAAATACAAGCAGAGGAAAATCAGAAGAATAAATATGAGAATTAGAAATAAAATTTATTTCTTTATTATAAATAAATAATTTATTACATAGGAACTTATTTAATATATTACTTACATATCATTAACATATATTAATGTATCAATGTATAAATATTATACAGTTACATTATATTAATATATGCTTATTATATATTAAATTATTATGTTTATAATAAATATAAAAATTATTTTATAATTAATTATACAATTATTTTATAAATAAAATATGAACCACTCACAGCAAAGAGGGCAGGCCCCATGTAGGTCTCCATATATTGATAATAAAGGGACATTATCTTGACCAGGTTCTGTAAGGCAGCCACTCGTACCTGGGGCAGAGAAAAATGCCCAATTTACACAATTTTCTTATTTTAACATATTTTTGGCAGGCAGATACTCCCCAGGAAGGGAATTTTGAATTTACTCACCCTTGTGTCTGGACACTGTGTGGCTTCACAGACTACTTGCATAATAAAGTGCCTTTCGGACTGAAATAAAGAGAAATAAAAGAACATTTAAAGGGGGTTAAAGAAGAATTTAAGCTTTAAAAGGCTTCCCAGGGAGGGTGAATTTAGGTCTGGACCAGCACAGGCACAGGGCACCACTACCATTCCCATTTTTCCCAAAAATGGGAATATTTTCCCCCCAAAACGGGAGTGCTTTTCCCCAAAATTGAAGTGGTTGTTTCCCCCAAAATGGGAATCCAAAACCTCCATTTCAAGGTTGTCCAAAATAAAGACACAGCAGAACTTCAGAATTCAAAAATCCTGCTGGTCCCTGAATTATTTCAGCAATTCCTTAAAAAAAAAAAAAAAGGAAAAAAGAAGGAAAAGAAGGAAAAAAAGGAACAAGTCCCTGCTCCCCTCCCTGCAGACCCCCAGCGCTCCTGCCTGCCCAGAGCTGCATCCAGGTCTCAGTTTCCACAGGATTTATCCATCAAAACTCAGCGTGGTGCATGAACCTCATCACTGACCGTGGATCAGCAGCTCCCCCTGCAATCCCTTCCCAAAATTTTGGCATTTTTGGGGTTTTTTTTCCTCACCTCTTTGTCAAAGTTTGCTTTGGTGAATTCCAAAGAGTTCAGGAGTGCGTTGGTAGCTGCAAGCTTCACATTGTTGCTGGGCTCCTCCTTTCTCATTCCCTGGATTATGGCAGTCAGGATCTCATTGGATTTGTCCTGGAGCTGCTCTGGATCCTGAAAAAAACGTTTAAAAAAATCTGGATAAAGTTATTTATTATTTAAATGGATTTTTAAAATTTATTTATGATTTAAATACATTTTCCTGTTTTCAAGCAGCAGAATCTACAAATAAAAGAGATTTTTTTTGGCCAGAATCTACATATAAGTGTTTTGGAAAAATTTTAGGATAAACCAGGAAATCATGGGAAATCCCAGGAATTCCTGCAGCAGCTGGGATGGGAAGGAGAAGCCTGAACTGAGCACAAACGCTCCAGAAGTGCCCTGGAAAGGCAGAGGAAATGCAGGATTTGGCAGCCCGGGGAGGATCCCAAGGCTGGGCCCTGCTTTCCCTGGGATGCTGAGCTGAGGTTTTCCCTCACAGGCTCCCTTCAGGAACGGTGACCTGGATCTGGGGCGGGAAAGGAGGTCAGGCCTTCCAGGAACCAGCAGGGGAAAAGGCTCCTGCAAACCAGGGAATCCCTCCTGGAAATCAGCAGTGCCTGAGGCTGGGAACCAGCACGGGATCATCAGAGCTTCCTGGGAATCTCTAAGGTCAGGAAAGCCCTCCGAGATAATTTCACATCTCCCGGAAAGCAGGATTTCCTTAAGGCTGGAAAAGCCCAAGACCGTAACAATCTCCTGGGAATCCTTAAAAAAACAAAATCCTCAAGCAAAAGATCCAACTTAAAAAGCCCCAATCCAAAATCCTACCAAAAAAGTCCAGACTAAAGAACTCAATCCTAAACCCAGCCCAAGAAATCCAAAAAACTTTAACCCAAAAACTTCAACCCAAAATCCCATCCAAAGAATACAAGCCAAAACCCAACTCAAAAAATCCAAGAACCAGTCCAACCCAGAATCAAACCCAAAGATCCAAGAAACTCCAACCCAAAATCGAACCCAAAGAATCCAAAAAACTCCAACCCAAAGATCCAATAAACTCCAAGCCAAAAACTTCAGCCCAAAATACAATCCAAAGAATCCAAGCCAAAACCCAATCCTAAATCCAACACAAAAGATCCAAAAAATTCAAACCCAAGACCCAATCCAACCCAAAAAATCCAACCCTAAGAATCCAAAAAACTCCAACCCAAAGAACCAATCCAACTCAAAACCCAACCCAAAGATCCAAGAAACTCAAACCCAAAGAATCGAACCCAAAAAAACTCCAACGCAAAGAATCCAAACAACTCCAACCCAGGAATCAATCCAACTCAAAATCCAACCCAAAGATCCAAGAAACTCCAACCCAAAAAATCCAAAAATCTCCTACCCACAGAATCCAAACAACTCCAACCCAGGAACCAATCCACCCCGAAATCCAACCCAGAGATCCAAGAAACTCCAACCCAAAGAACCCAAACAACTCCAACCCAGGAACCAATCCACCCCAAAATCCAACCCAAAGATCCAAGAAACTCCAACCCAAAAAATCCAAAAATCTCCAACCCAAAGAATCCAAACAACTCCAACCCAAGAACCAATCCACCCCAAAATCCAACCCAAAGATCCAAAAAACTCAAACCCAAAGAATCGAACCCAAAAAAGTCAAAAAAAACTCCAACCTAAAGAATCCAAACTCCAACCCAAGAACCAATCCACCCCGAAATCCAACCCAAAGATCCAAGAAACTCAAACTTAAAGAATCGAACCCAAAAAAATTCTTACCCACAGAATCCAAACAACTCCAACCCAGGAACCAATCCACCCCGAAATCCAACCCAGAGATCCAAGAAACTCCAACCCAAAGAACCCAAAGATCTCCAGCGCAAAGAACCCCAGCCCACCCCGTCACGGCCCCAGCCCCATCCCAGCCCTCACTCACGATGTCCTGGCAGATGTAGCCGATGGCCTCGAGCGTGGACTCCTTCATGTGCTCGGTGCTGTGCTGGTTGGTGACGTTGGCCACCAGCTGCGGGATCAGCTCTGGCCACTGGTTCATGGGGATCTCGGCGCACGCGATGCCGGCCACGCACTGCGACGCCGAGCTGGGCCGGTACGTCTCTGTGCCCAGCGTCTGCAGCACCTGCATGGTCAGAGAAACAGGGGTAAACCACCCACAGAGCCCAGATAAACCACCCACAGAGCCTGATCAATCACCCACAGACCCCTGTGCCCAGGGAAATGGGGAGAAATCACCCACAGAGCCCCTGTGCCCAGCGTCTGCAGCACCTGCACGCCGGAGGGACGGCGGTAAACCACCCACAGAGCCTGATCAATCACCCACAGAGCCTGATCAATCACCCACAGAGCCCCTGTGCCCAGGGAAATGGGGATAAATCACCCCACAGAGCCCCTGTGCCCAGCGTCTGCAGCACCTGCACGCGGGAGGGACGGGGGTGAACCACCCACAGAGCCTGATCAATGACCCACAGAGCCTGATCAATCACCCACAGAGCCTGATCAAACACCCCACAGAGCCCCTGTGCCCAGGGAAATGGGGATAAATCACCCCACAGAGCCCTGGGCCCAGAGAAACGGGGATCAACCACCCACAGAGCCTGATCAAACATCCACAGGGCTCTGTGCCCAGGGAAATTGGGATAAATCACCCACAGAGCCCTGTGCCCAGAGAAACGGGGATCAATCACCCACAGAGCCTGATCAATCACCCACAGAGCTCTGTGCTCAGGGAAATGGGGATAAACACCTCACAGAGCCCCTGTGCCCAGAGAAATTGGGATAAATTATCCCACAGAGCCTGTTCAATCACCCACAGAGCCCCTGTGCCCAGAGAAACGGGGATCAATCACCCACAGAGCCCCTCTGCCCAGGGAAATGGGGATAAATCACCCACAGAGCCCTGGGCCCAGCATCTGCAGCACCTGCATGGCCAGGGATGGGAGAAATGGGGATCAATCACCCACAGAGCCTGATCAAACACCCACAGAGCCTGATCAAACACCCTACAGACCCTGTGCCCAGAGAAATGGGGATAAATCACCCACAGAGCCCAAACCCCACAGCTTGGCCACAAATCACCCGGGGTCTACTGGAAAAACAGTGCTGGGATGGGAAGGGTTAGGCTGGGATGGGAAGGGTAAAGGTTCAACAAATCAGGGTTGAATTCACCCCAAAAAGCAAATTTTTTATGCCAAAATTATCTGGGGAATTTTGTTGGGCGTTGGGATTGATCAGGAGGAGTTTTGAACTTCGGGAACTTTTCATTAAAAACACGGAGGGACTGGGATGGATTTTTTCAGCCTTTCCTGTAATACACCAGTAAAATTTTCTTTAAAAAATAGAGAGAGGGGTTTGCACTTTTCCATCATTTTTAGTTTTACACCAGTAACTTCCTCTAAAAAATTGGAGGGACATGGGATGAATAATCCCCAGTTATTTCCCACCAATAACTTTTACTTAAAAAAAATAGAGTGAAAAGCTTTTTTTTGATAATTTCCACTTGAATACCAATAATATTTTCTATAAGAAATAGGAAGGGATTAGCATTTTCCCAATATTCTCGGTTATAACCAATAAAACTTTCTTTAAAAACCAAAGAGATGAGGATTAATTTTTTCAGCATTTCCAATTACACACCAACAACATTTCCTTTCTAAACTGGAGGGAGTGGGATGCATTTTATCAGCATTTCCACTTCCACACCTTCATTTTCCAAGTTTCCACCTAAATGTTGGATTTTTGGTGTTGAAAACAGCAGCAAATTGTTTAATTCCAGTGCACAAGGAGAGCTCCTGATCCTGGTAAAATTCCATGGAAATAAAGGAGCAAAGGTGCTCCATCATCTCTCACCCAAATTCACCCTCTGGTGCGGCTGCACGTCCAAGCCCTGGGAGAAGGAAAGGTGGGAGTGGATGGAATTTAAGGTTCTCCCCACCCAAATAATTCTGGGATTATGGCGAGAGATTCTATTAACACCAAAAAAAAAAAATAAACATAAAGCTCAGGGCCGAGCTGATTCAGTCACAGAGCACTGCACAAATCCCAGCACCATTTTTTGCTCCCATCAGCCAAAAAGAAACAACAAACCACTGAGCCACCACTTCTGTCCCTGCAGGCTCTGCACTCCAGCTGGGCAAAACGCACCCCCAGGAAAACACACGGATTTTTAGTAATTTCCTATCTGGAACTTGTAATTTTTTTCCCATTTTTCACTTTTAAAACTTGCTGGGCCTCATGTGAACATTGCCCAGACTCAGAGCATTTCAAAGGTGTTGGTGGGGAGTGGAGAGCACTGGGGGAAGCTCCTCCTCAGAAAGGGAAGAAAAACCTTCCTCAAAAAGCATTTCCTGCAGAAAAATCAGCGCCCAGCCAGGCTGCAGGGGAAACCACGGAACCCTGGAATGGTTTGGGAGGGAAGGGACCTTAAATCCCATCCAGGGTCACAGGCAGGGACATTTCCCTCTGTCCCAGGGGCTCCAAACCCCAATGTCCAACCTGGCCCGGGGCACTTCAGGGATGCAGGGGCAGCCACAGCTGCTCTGGGCAATCCCTGCAGCGTTTTCAGAGCTCCACTGTAGAAACTTCTTCCTTTAGCTCACCTGAACCAGCCCTCTTCCAGTCTGAAACCATCCCCTGCTGCCCCACCACAACCTCCCACAAACCCCAAACACCCTGGGCTGGCAGGGACCCACAGGGATCACCCAGCCCAGCTGCCATCCCTGCAGGACGCCCCAAAATCACCCTGAGCACCCCTGGAGCCGCTGCCCAAACGCTCCGAGCTCGGAGTCATCCCACGTCTGGAGCTGGGTTTGGATCACCAAATTCTGAGCTCGGTTGGCCCAAATCGGAGCTCCTGAGTTGAGGAGTTTGGGATCACCAAACATTCACTGGAGGATCTCCTGAGCGAGAGTTTGGGATCACCAAACGTTCCTGGAGCTCTGAGAGGTTTGGGATCACCACCATCCCATGGGGAGCTGTCCCTGTGCTCTGGGGGAAATCCCAAAATCCAACTGAAAATTCAACTCATCTCACTCAACAAATCCAACCCAAAACTGCTGGAGCTCTGAGACGTCTGGGATCACCACCATCCCTTGGGGAACTGGCCCAGTGCTCAAACATCCTCTGGGGGAAACCCCAAAATCCAACCCAACAAATCCAACCCCGCACTCCCAGAGTTCTGGCAGCTTTGGGATCACAACCATTCCACAGGGAGCTGTCTTACCCCTCAACCAACCCTCGGGGGAAGATCTTTGTCCAAAACTCATCCAGATGAAACCAACTCCCAGACCTGAGCAGCTGCTGCTGCTCCAGGGCTCAGGAGAAGACTTTTCATGTGGAAAACCACGGATGACGACCCTCCCCGGGCACAAACAAGGGCAAGAGCAGGAGCAAGGGCAGCACTTACGAAGTTCTTGACCTCCCTGCGGGCGTTGGCGTCGATGGCCAGCCATCTCTGCTGGTACTGCGCCTTGATGTCGGGGTCCTTGGAGGTCAGCGAGTTCTTGATCTGCAGCCCCGCGGCCACGCGTGCCACCTGGCTGTTGCCGGGGTTGGCCAGCACTTTGGACAGTTCCACCAGGAAGGTGGGCTGTGGGGAGAGGGGTCAGACCCGGAGCCCCCCAGAGCCCCCAGAGCCCCCCGGAGCTGCCCCAGAGCTGCCCCAGAGCTGCCCCGGAGCCCCCCAGAGCTGCCCCAGAGCTGCCCCAGAGCCCCCCAGAGCCCCCAGAGCTCCCCCGGAGCCCCCAGAGCTGCCCCAGAGCCCCCAGAGCCCCCAGAGCTGCCCCGGAGCTGCCCCAGAGCCCCCCAGAGCTGCCCCAGAGCCCCCCAGAGCTGCCCCTGAGCCCCCAGAGCTCCCCAGAGCAGCCCCAGAGCCCCTGAGAGCCCCCCAGAGCTGCCCCGGAGCCCCCCAGGGCTGCCCCAGAGCTCTCCAGAGCTGCCCCGGAGCCCCCCAGAGCACCCCGGAGCGACCCGCCAAAGGGGCTAAGCTCCTGCTGCAGCGAAGCGCCGCTGGCCCCGCCGCGGGGATTCTTTAGGGCTACATCCGGCGGCAGGTCGAACGCCGCTGGCTCTGCGCCGCAGGGGATTGCGTTTAGGCCAAAAAGCATGCTGCTTCTGGCTGACTACGGCCGACACCCAGCTCGCTTTTGGTGCCAAACAACTGGATTTGGTGAAATGTGGAATCCTGATTTGTGGACATTCCAAACCTACTGTGATCGACGAATTGATTTTAATCAAACCCCTCCAAAATGATAATTAATCCCTCAAAATTATGATTAACCCCCAAAAACTATGATTAAACTCCCCAAAATTATGATCAATCCCCCCAAAATGATGACTAACCCCCCAAAAAATGCCTGAGTGCACACAAAACCCCTTGGTGTTGGTGCCACTTCCTTTGCTAAAACCTTCAATTTTTAAACCTTTTCTTCTTTCAAACCTTTTAAAAATTTCTTCAAGTTTCAGAAGCTTCCCTGAAGTCAAGTGTCAGCAGAGAAGTTTTATTTTTTTTCCTGAATATTTTTCCTCAAAAGCTTTTTGCCTGCCCAGAAAAGCCTTCCTAGAAAATAGTGGGAGCAGATGCATTGCTTTCCAAGTGATTTTTCTTAAAATCTTCTACTTTTTTACAATAAACCCATTTCTAAAATCTCTTAAGAAATCTTAAAATATATCTTCAAAAAAACAACTTAAACAATCCTAAATTACAAAGATTTTGGGGCACCAAAAGCCATTTTTAAAACTAACCCAACATTCAAAAGTTGAACAAACAACTCCAGTGCCTTGGACTCCAGGTTTCCAATGCCCAAGCTCAGTTCTTGAGATAAAATGGATTTTAGTGATTTTAGTTGTTCCATCCCAAACTCTTCAATTTCAAGCTGAAGAATTTGGGGTCAAAAAATGGTGGAAAACTTAAAGGGATGGGTGTAAAGCATTAGAAATATTCTAAACTTAATGCAATAGAAAAAACCCTACAAACAGACCCCACTAAACCACTTCAAATCCAATTTTAAACTGATTATATCAGGAGTGAGGAACCAGCCAGAATTAGTTCACAGGACAACCCAGAAGTGTTGCTGCCACCTTGGGCATGAAAACTCCTGAAATTCACACGTGGAGAAGCATCCTTGGCTTTCTCACTCATAAATTAGCAGGAAAATTTGTCTTTTCATGAAGTTTTGGGGTAAATTCAGCTAAAAAAAATGAGCAGCATCACAAGAAACCTCCCAGATTTGAGAGGTAAGGTGAAGGCAGAGGGGCCTGAGCTGGATCCCACCTACAGAGGTGTCAGGGAACAGCTCAGGTGAAAAGGGATAAATTAGCTAAAGGGGATGAACTAGGGGTGGAGAGGAAGAGGAAGGGGGTGAGGAAGAGCAGGAGGCTCCAGCAGGGAACTGGGAGATGCTCCCAAAGCCCTGGGGCTCTCCTGCCCCTTCCCTCTCCTGGGAAAGGCTCTTCCCACCCAGGGACCACATCCTGTGGTGGGGACAGGCCTGAATTCCTCATCCCCATCCTCATCCTCCTGGCTTCATCCTCATCCTCCTGGCTTCATCCCCATCCCCATCCTCATTCTCCTGGCTCCATCCCCATCCTCACCTCTGGCTTCATCCTCATCCTCATGGCTTCATCCTCATCTCACTCCTCTGGCTTCATCCTCATCCTCACCGCCTGGCTTCATCCCATCCTCATCCTCCTGGCTTCATCCCCATCCTCATCCTCCTGGCTTCATCCCCATCCTCATCCTCCTGGCTTCATCCCCATCCTCATGGCCTCATCCCCATCCTCATCCTCCTGGCTCCATCCCCATCCTCATCCTCCTCCAGGCCTCAGCCCCCTCTCATCCTGGACATTCCTCCTCCCCATCCCACACAAATCCTTGGTGCCAGCCCAAGCTCTCTCTCACAAAGCAAAGTGAAGATGAAAGCTTGGAGCAATCCCCCCAGGCAGAGAGGAAAAATGAAACCTCAGAAAATCCACATCTCCCCAGCCCTTCCCGGCACCTGGAAATCAGGACCATGAGCAGCTCCTGCCCATCACCCCAAAATCCCTCACACCGCAGAGCCCCGGAGCTCCAGGCTCAGCTGGGGCATCCTGAGACTCCCCCAGCACCCACCCAGAGGATTTTCCCTCAAAACTGAGGCTCAGCACCAGGGCTGCATCAATCCTGACCCTCCTGGCAGGAGCACCACAAACACAGAGCCCCCGTGGCTGTCCCAGCTCCCAGGGCAGGAGCTGCGCGGGGTGCCAGGTGCCCGCTCTGGGGGTGATAACGGGGCCGTGCCCAGGACAGCACCGGGACACCGGGACCCGGCACCCCCGGTGCTACCCACGGCTGCAGGGAGCGGCCAGAGCTGCAGCCCCTCACCTTGACTAAGCAAAAACCCTTCTGGAGCAGCAGCAGCCTCAAGTCCCCGCTGCAGCACAGCGACTACACCCGGGGCTCCGGGCTTTTTGTTCCCCCTTTCTTTTCTTTTTTCAGACTCCTTTTCTTCCTCAAATCTAAGGTCACCGGGGGTGCAGCTCCCCCTGCCCAGCCGCACCTCCCTCCCCACCGGCCGCCCCCGAGCTCCTCCCCAGATCGCGAAGCTCCGGTCCCGCCCGGCCGGGGGCTCCAGGGGCTGCGGCGGGCCCGGCGCGCCGGGCAGCAGGACCGGACAGGGGTCCCGAGGGCACTGGAACTGGGCGGCAGGGCCGGGCGGGGGTCCCACAGGCAGCAGGACCGGACACTGGCACCGGGCAGCAGGGCTGGGCAGGGATCCCGCGGACGGCGAGGCTGGGAGAGGGTCCCGCAGGAACCGGCCGGGGGTCCCGCGGCCGCTCGGGCCGGGCGGTGGGAGCGGGCAGCGGGACTGGGCGGGGTGCGGCGGGCACTGGGAGCAAACGGGGGTGCCGCGGGCGCGGGAAGCGGCGGGCGGGGCCGGCCGGGGGTCCCGGCGGGCGGCCGGGCTTTAGGACCGGGCGGCGCCCGGGGCCGCGATGGCCGCGGCGGCCGCACATGGCCCGCGGCCGCTCCCGCACCGGCCCCGCCCCCCGGCCCGGCGCCGCGCGCTGATTGGCTGCCGGGCCCGCAGGGCGCGCTGCGATTGGCCCGCGCGGCCGCCGGGCGCGGGCAGGGGCGGCAGCGGCCATGGCGGCCGGGCCGGGTCGGGCCGAGCCGGGCGGGGCGGGGGGGCCGCGGAGCGCTCGGGGCAGCGCCGGCCCCGCCACCGGCCCCGCCACCCCCGGGGCCGCCCCGAGCGCTCACCAGGTTCTCGATGGCCGCCTGCTCCAGGAACTTCTGTGCCGCCTCGAGCTCCGAGCAGTCTGCGGAGGGGAAACCGGCGTCAGCCGCGGCCCAACCGCCCGGGCCCTCAGGCTCCGAGCGTGCCCCTTAGCGTGCCCGGGAGCCTCCCCGCCACCACGGTTCCCGCCCGCCCCACGGCCTCCGCCGCCGCCCACGCCCTCCCCGGGGCTGCGGGCGCCGCCTCGGCCGCCCCGCGGGTTGCGCGGCCCTCGCCCCGCCCGGCCCCGCCGGGCCTGCCCGCCCCGCCGCCCGCAGCCCGCAGCCCGCGCCCTACCCGGCGAGACCGTCTTCTCTAGGATGGTGATGAGCTCCATGGCGGCGGCGTGGCGGCTCCGGCGCCGGCGGGAGGAGGAGGAGGAGGAGGAGGGGAAGGGGAGGGGGGGGGGAAGCGGGGCGGGCCGGAGGAGGGGAGGGAGGGGAAGGGCGGAAAGCCGGGGCCTGCCCCGCGGAGGCGGCGGGCGGAGGCCGGAGCGGGGCGGGGGCGGTGGCGGCTCCCGGTGCGGCTGCGGGGCGGTGGCGGGAGATTATTTTCAAAAAAAAAAAAAAAAAAAAAAAACCCAGAAAAAGAAGAAGGAAAAAAAAAGGAAAAAAAAAAAAAAAAAGAAGGGGCCGCGCGAGCGGGGAGGCGGCGGCGCGCGCGCGCACCGGGCGGCGGAGGGATACGCCAGGAGGCCCCGCGCGCGCGCCCCGCGCCCGCCGCGCTGATTGGCCGGCGGGGCCCCCCCGGGCCGGCGCGCGCGCCTTTCTATTGGCTGGGCCGGCGGCGCGAGGACATTGGCGGGGGGGGGCAAAGGGGGGCAGCGGGGGAAGGAAAGAGAAGGGGCGGGGCTTCCGGCGGCGCGCGCGGGGATTGGGCGGGGCCGGGCCAGAACCATTGCCGTGGGGGGTGGGCGCGACCACGTTGGGCCACGGGGGTGGCGGCACCGGGACCACCGGGACCGGCGGAAGGAGAGCCGGGGCACCGGCACCGCTGCTGGTTCCGGCCGTGCCCGCGCAGCTCCGCCCGCGGCGGGCGCGGAAAGCGGCGGCAGCGGCGGCACCGGAACCGGCTTGGGAGGAGCCACGTGCTCGGCGCGCAGCGGGAAGCGGAGCCGGCGCCGGTGTCCCGGGGCCGGGGGTGTGTCCGGTGTGTCCGTGTGTCCTGCCCGGCCCTGCAGAGTCGCTTCGGGATCCCGCAGGAACCGGGATGGAAGCGCTGCCCGGGGAGAGCCCCGCCAGAACCCGCCCCGCATCGGCCCCGGTGTCCCCCGAGTGCCTCGGAACGGGCACCGCGCTCCCTCCGCGTCCCGGTGTGTCCCCAAGCCGGATGACACCGGCACAGCCGAGGGATGCGGGAACGGGCAGGAAAAGAGGGAAAACGGGACCGGTGTAGAACGGCGGGTGATAATTAATTAACGGGCCGCAAGCGGCAATTAGTGACACACAAACCGCAAACACCGCGGGGACAAGCGACAATTACCGGGACACAGCCCGGCCCCTCCCGCGGCCGGGAGGCTCCGGGAAGGGCCGGGAGAGGCGAGCGCCGCCCCGGGCGGGGGAGCGCCGCGCTGGGCCCCGCTCCCGGGGCATCCCGGGATCCCGGGCACGGATCCGAGGGAATCCGGGGGGAATTGAGCCCGGCCGGGCCAGGGCAGGGTCGGACGGGCCCTGGGACAGCTCCCCGTGGAATGGTGGCGACCCCAAAGCTCGCGGAGCTCCGGGAGTTTCGGGTTGGGTCCGTGGATCCCTCCCTGGATCCCTCCCTGCATCCCTCAGGTCCGGGGGACGCCCCCAATCCCGAGGGCAAAATCACGGAACGGTTTGGGTGGGAAGGGGATCAAAGCTCGTCCAGCGCCACCGTGCCAAGGACAGGGACAGGTCCCGCTGTCCCCGGTGCCACGGGGACACTCCAGGGCTGTGTCAGCCACAATCCCCTCGTTAATTATCACAATTCCGTCAATAATCAGCCCTTTCCTCACCCCAAAACTCCTCCGTCCTTGTCCTGCCCCCCTCCCCAGCCCCACTTTGTCTCCCACGATAAAAATGCAGATTTCCTATGGAAAGGGCCGGTCCCAAAGTGCTTTAGCTGGGGATGGAGCTGCTCGCAGCCCGGCGCTGTTGTTTCTGTGCCGGTCCCACGCGGATCCCGGCGTTGTTCTCACTTTGTCCGTGCGCAGGGAGCAGAAGGGAAAGCGGCTTAGCCTGGGACGGGCTGGTGCTGACCGCAGGCAATTCCCAACCCGGGCTCGTTCCGAGCCCCAGCCTGGGAGTGCAACTGAAAAAGAGCTCAGAGCCCCAAAATTCACATTTCTGGGGTGTTCCCCACCCTGGAAGCGCCTCCATGGTGTTTTTCTGTCAACTTTGTGCTGTTTGATAAAGTTTGTTGTTCACAATTAGGTTTCCTCTTTCATTTCTCTGCTAAATTCAGTTCTGGAGTGCCTGAGGGTGGTTTTTATTCACATTACTCAGGCTCGGATCCGGATCTGTCAGCCTGAACTCGACCCCAGGCACAGGAGGGGTCCTGCAAGTGACACCGCGGCCTCTGCTGTCCCCTCACAGCTTTGGGTCCTTTCAGGCTCCAAATAAACCCAGCTTTGGGTCCTTTCAGCTTTCAAATAAACCCAGCTTTGGGTCCTCTCAGGTTCTAAATTAAACCCAGCTTTGGGTCCTTCCAGCTTTGGGTCCTTCCAGCTTTCAAATAAACCCAGCTTTGGGTCCTTTCAGGCTCTAAATAAACCCAGCTTTGGGTCCTTCCAGCTTTCAAATAAACCCAGCTTTGGGTCCTTTCAGGCTCTAAATTAAACCCAGCTTTGGGACCTTCCAGCTTTGGGTCCTTTCAGCTTCCAAACAGAACACAAGGTGAGGACGTGAATTTCACATTGACATTTTTATTAACGCCAACTGTTTTAAATCTTTTTTTTTTATTATTTTGTACTTTTTTTGTTGTTGTTTTTTTTTTAGGATTTTTTGTGGGGTTTTTTGTAATCTTTTTTTTTTTAAACAATAGCACAAAAATGTCTCGAGGGGGAAGCAGTCTGACAAATCTGATGACCTTCTGAAAAAATTAACAGTTAAGCCACACCAAATACGAATTCCTGTTAAAGAAAATAAGGACAAAAAAGGGAGGAAAAACCAAAAATAAAAAGCTGGAACTCCAACCTTTGTGTATTAGAGGGTGGCTGGTTAGTAGGACCACGCTGCTTTGGGAGGGGATGATGGCACGGCTTCTTCATCGTCATCATCATCATCATCATCACTGATTTAAGGCTTCAGAATCGCATTTTCCACGGCAATGATGGAGAGGAAGGAGCAGGAGGAGCAGGGCAGCCCTGCCCGGGACAGGGGGCCGGGAGGAAATGGAATAAAATCAAACTGCACGAACCTTTCTGCTTTAATGTGGCTCTGAGAGGAGTTTCCTTTACAATCCCGACTCTGCTCGAAGGACATCAGCGACAGGGGTGGGGGAACCCAGGAGAAACAGAACAGGGGATTTGGGGGTTTTTGGGTTTTTTGTGGGTTTTACACAAACGGGAAGGGGGAACCCTACGGTCCTTGGGGCGGGGAGGGGTTCAGGGACAGCTCCCCAAAACCTCGCACAGGTTCTGTCCGACCGCGCCTGCCGGGCCCCAGGCCCTGCTGCACTCAGGGCCCCGCTCTGCCCTCAGCACCCCTGCTTTCCCTTCTGGGGGAGGGAGGGTGTAAAAAACAGAACATCATCAATAAGTGTCAGGAAAGGGGAGGGGGGTGTTAAATATTTTAACCACTGACAAGGCTTGAGGAAGTTTCACAGTTTTGTTATGCTCTATTTTATTACTATCATATTTACAGATTTTTTTCTCTCTCTTTTTTTTTGTATTTTTGTATTTTTTTCTCTCTCTCTCTCTCTTTCTGCAGAATCGCTGATAGATTTTTTTTGTTGCTGTTGTTGCTGTTGTTGTTTTTTTTTTTCCGAACAGAATTTTCCCAAATTCTTGGAGTGTGTGAGCAGGAACCGATTAAACTCTACATTCACGGTCCAATCCCCACGGGCTTGAGGAGGAGGAGGAGGAAATAAACAAAAAAAAAAAAAAAAAAAAAAGAAAAAAAAGGAGGAAAAAACGAAAAAAAGGAGGGGAAAAAAAAAAAAAAACAAAAAAAGGGGAAACAAACCAAAACCAAAACTCCCGAATTCTTGGCATGTGGGGCGGCGGCGGGGGCTCCTCCCGGTGCCCGGGGCTGCGCTGCGGCCGCGGCGGGCGCGCGGGGCTCACACGGGCGCGGGCGGCGCCCGGCGCTGCTGCAGGAAGTGCTGGATGCTGTCGGCGTCGCGCCGCAGCCACGCCGCGTTCAGCAGGATGTTCTCGCAGCACTGCTGCACCGTGCGCTCCGCCGACGGCGCCGGGTGGCTCTCGAAGAACGCCTGGGGGGGACAGCGACAGCTGGGGCGTGAGCGGGGCCGGGGACGCGGCCCGGGGCGGGGGAGCCGAGCGGGGCCGGGCGGGGGAGCCGAGCGGCTGGGGGGGCCGAAATAGAGCGGTGGGGGGAGATGAAATATCGGGATGGGGAAACACCTGCAGGGATGGGGAAACTCTTCCAGAGGTGGGGAGACACCTGCGGGGATGGGGAGCCCAGTCCAGCTCCTGCCCTGCTCAGGATGAGGAGCCCCACAGTGCCAGCCTGTCCCTGAGGGAAGTGCCCTGAGACCCCTGAGGGAATTGGCCTGAGACCCCTGAGGAATTGCCCTGACGCTGGGAATTGCCTCACACCTGGAATTGCTACCCCTGAGGAATTGCCCTCACACCCCTGAGGAATTGCCCTCACACCCCTGGGGAATTGCCCTCACACCCCTCAGGGAATTGCCCTCACACCCCTGAGGAATTGCCCTCACACCCCTGAGGAATTGCCCTCACACCCCTGGGGAATTGCCCTCACACCCCTGAGGAATTGCCCTCACACCCCTCAGGGAATTGCCCTCACGCCCCTGGGGAATTGCCCTCACACCCCTGGGGAATTGCCTCACACCATCCCCTGAGGGAATGCCCTCACACCCTCAGGGAATTGCCCTCACACCCTGGGAATTGCCCTCACGCCCCAATGCCCATGGGAATTGCCCTCACACCCCTCAGGGAATTGCCCTCACACCCCTGAGGAATTGCCCTCACACCCCTCAGGGAATTGCCCTCACACCCCTGAGGAATTGCCCTCACACCCCTGAGGAATTGCCCTCACACCCCTGAGGAATTGCCCTCACACCCCTCAGGGAATTGCCCTCATGCCCCTCAGGGAATTGCCCTCACGCCCCGGGGGCTCCAGTTCAAGCCCCGGCCCTGCTCCCACAGCCCGAACCCACCCTGGCCCCACCTGGGCACTCTCCAACAGCTCCAGACCAACCCTGGCACCCAAAACTGCCCGAGGTGACGCCACTGAAACCTCCCAGGGCATTCCTGAGTGTCCAGTTTGGGTGGGCAGTGACCTCGGGCCCAGTTCAGTGCCCCCAGCCCCATTTTGCCCGCTCAGTGCCCCCAGCCCCATTTTGCCCGTTTTTGCCCGTTTCCCAGCCCTGAGCTGTCCCACACTTGGCACGGCCCTCGCGGCCTGCAAGGTGACACTGAGCCTCAGACCTGGCCAATTCCCCACTCAAAGGTCAGGAATCCTCTTGGAAATGAGCTGGGACTCAATCAGGGCTGGTTTTCCCGCTCAGTGTTTTGCAATAAAATAAAATTAATTCTAATGCAAAACTTCTCTGTAAAGTAATTTCTGCTGTTAAATCTTTACTAAGAAAAGTCATTAAATGATAAAAAGGACCGAGCCAGCTCAGGACTCAGCTGATCTTTGGAATAACAATTCCTCCTCAGTGTTTTCCTAATAGGAACATGCTAATTAACCAATTAACAGCCCTATTCCAAAGTTTCTTCTTCCAAGATGTTGTTGGAAAAATGTGGGGAAAGAATAAATAATGAAATCCGCTCTCAGAGCTCTACCAATGATGGAGGTTGGGATAATTCTGAATATTTCAAAGTTTTCCTTTTTGGGGAGGCTCAAAGCTGCTGCCAAACTCTGCTGGATTTTATCAAAGTTGAAATCAATGAAGAATAAATCAGTGGAAATTACAGATCACTTCCATAATGCTGATTTAAGGCATTTCAATAAAATTTTATCCAACCTAAAGAGGTTTGGGGACGGAACAAAATCCACCAGGGTTTGACTCTTCCAGCCAGAGCACTGCAAGTTTATCAATGACTAATTAATAAATTCTTTAATTAAAGCTTCTTACCTTCACTTCTGCAGCCATTTTATCATTTGCAAATCCATCCACTGTGAGCTGAAGGGGAAATAAACCAACATTAAATTATTAATTCATTATTAAATTAAAGGTGAAATTCACCATTTCCAGTGGCAGAAGGGCTTTCCCCAGGGCCCCACGTACCTTTATTAATCTGGATATTAGGAATCCGCCTTGGTATCGATTATAAAGCTCCTCCCAGTTGTCCCTCACGAATTTCCAAGCAGCTTTCCTGCCCTGCTTGCTGCCTCCAGCCACCCCTCCGATCACCGACACCGTGTCCTGGGGACGTACCTCTTCCTGGGGAGGAAACATCACCAACATCCCACATTTCCCCAACAATTCCAGCACCTGGGCCGAGGTTTTAGGTGTTTCTACACCCAATCCATCAAGTAAAGCACAATTTTTACCCAAAAATGTAATGTACAACTCAAAGATTGAAGGAGAAGCAAATCGCTGAGTTATCCTCAGGTTACACCCACCAAAAAAAAAAAAAAAATCTTATTTCAACTAAAAAAGGAAAGATTTAGAGGGATTATTTTGGTTTTTTGGTAAATTGAGAGGTCAAACTGCATTTTGGCTTCCTGGGAATTGGTGCTGGAAGCAGAGCAGTGCCAGGAAAATTGGGATTAATTTCCACAGCACCAGGGAACCGACTGCTCTGAGCACAGAAAACCCCTGCAGCAGAGCAATCAGAATTTTCTTAATTTGGAATCAGCTCATTCAGAGGTTTGTTTAATTTGAAACCACCTTCCTCAGATTTTTTCTCAATTTGGAACCAACTCTCTCAGATTTTTGTTAATCTGGATCCAGCTCGAAATTTTGTTAATTTGGAACCAAGGCTCTCAGATTTGTGTTACTCTGAACCAACTCTCAGATTTTTCTTAATTTGGACCCAACTCAGCCAAATTTTAGACCCAGCTCAGCCAAATTTTTTCTTAATTTGGACCATTTCAGTCAAATTTCTCTTGATTTGGACCCAACTCAAAATCCAAATTTTTTCTTAATTTGGACGCAGCTCGCTGAGATTTTCCTCAGTTTGGGATTTCCCAAACTCTGCAGACCCAGGAGGAGAATTCCTGCAGGTTCAGCCCAGGGAGGGGAACTCACTGAAAGTGCAAAGGTGAGAACTTTTTGGATCAGCTCAGGCTGGGAGATGGCCCCGAGGACGCGCTCGATCCGGTTCTTCTCCTCCTGCATGTCAGCCTGCTTGTGCAGCTGCAGGCAAACACATCCAAATATTAATTCCTCATTAATCCCGCGCCTAATGAGCCCTCTGTGGCTGCCAGAGCTGCTAATTACTCAGCAGCCCTAATCAGGGACAAATTGGCCTGGCTGGTGGCGCCGTTCATTGCGAGGAATAAAGTGATTTTCAGCGGTTTGTGTAAAGGTCAGGGAGAAACCCCCAAGGGAATTCCACACCAGCAGGGACTGGGTTGGATAAACCCCAGCCCCGAGGGGTTTTTAGGGGGAAATGTGGGGTTTTGGGGAGTGAGCACCCACCTTTAGCATGGTGTCCAGGGTGGAGCTGTCCCCGTGCTTCAGCACGGTCACATAGACCTGGGAGGAAAGCAGAAATAAACCCATCACACTCCTGGAAATGCAGCAATTTGTGTGGAACTGGGGTGGAATTCCCACAGCTACAGAGATGCTGCAACCCTTGGGTGTTCTCAGGAGAATTTTGGCACCTCCCAAGGCGGGAGAAGCGGGGTGGCCGAGAGCGGGGGGATGCTCCCATCTCACAGCCCGCTCCCTCTCGGTGCCAGGGACGGACGGGCCCCCCGAGCCCCCCAGCACGAACGGGACCCCCGAGCGCCCTGCACATACAGGGCCCCCTGAGCCCCCCCCGCACATACAGGGCCCCCCGAGCCCCCGGCACGAACGGGACCCCGAGCCCCAGGCATGGACAGGGCCCCCCGAGCCCCCCGTTCATACAGGGCCCCCTGAGCCCCCTGCACATACAGGGCCCCCGAGCCCCCCACACATACAGGGCACCCCGAGACCCCCGCACATACAGGGCCCCCCAAGCCCCCCCACACGTACAGGGCCCCCGAGCCCCCCGTTCATACAGGGCCCCCTGAGCCCCCCACACATACAGGGCCCCCCGAGCCCCCCTGGCACGTACAGGCCCCCGAGCCCCCCGTTCATACAGGCCCCCCGAGCCCCAGGCTTGGACAGGGCCCCCGAGCCCCCTGCACATACCGGGCCCCCCAAGCCCCCCGGCACAAATGGGACCCCCCGAGCCCCCCACACATACAGGGCCCCCCGAGCCCCCCGGCACAAACGGGACCCCCCGAGCCCCAGGCATGGACAGGGCCCCCCGAGCCCCCCGTTCATACAGGACCCCCAAGCCCCCCACACATACAGGGCCCCCGAGCCCCCGTTCATACAGGGCCCCCGAGCCCCCCGTTCATACAGGGCCCCCTGAGCCCCCGTTCATACAGGGCCCCCCAAGCCCCCCGTTCATACAGGACCCCCGAGCCCCCATTCATACAGGGCCCCCTGAGTCCCCCACACGTACAGGGCCCCCCAAGCCCCCCGTTCACACAGGGCCCCCCGAGCCCCCATTCATACAGGGCCCCCTGAGTCCCCCACACGTACAGGGCCCCCCGAGCCCCCCGTTCATACAGGGCCCCCCGAGCCCCCCACACATACAGGGCCCCCCGGGCCCCCCTGCACGTACCGGGCCCCCCGAGCGCCCTGCACATACAGGGCCCCCCGAGCCCCCCGCACGTACCGGGGCCCCCCGAGCCCCCCGCACGCACCGGGCTCCTCAGGTCCGCCGACAGGACGTGCTTGCCCTCCACGTGCTCCTTGAAGCGCCGCCGCGCCTCCTCCAGCGTCGCCTTGTGCCCGGCCTTGCCCAGCTTGCCCAGCACCAGCCCCCGCAGCAGGGCGTCCAGGTGCCCTGGGGGACAGAAACAACACAAAAATGGGGTTATCTGGGAGACAAAACTCAGTACTGAATCTTTATTTGAGCTGTGTGATAGTCCCTGAGGATATCCACAGAATCCAGGCCTCCAGGGGTGGCTGAATGCCTCTTCCAGCCTCATTCTCCTCCCTTCTTTCCCCCAAACCTAAAACTGAATTTCCCAGCAGTTTCCCCCAAATCCCTGATGATTCATTAACACAAAAGATTCCCAACCCCACAACTGAATTTCCCATCATTTCCCCCAACCCATGATGATTTTTACTCAATCCCAACCTGAATTTCCCACCATTCCCCCCAAACCCCTGATGATTTCTACCCAATCCCAACCTGAATTTCCCACCATTTCCCCCAGCCCCTGATAATTTTCACCCAACCCCAAGTTAAATTTCCCACCATTCCCCCCACCCCTGATGATTTCTACCCAATCCCAATCTGAATTTCCCAACCATTTCCCCCAAACCCCTGATGATTTTCACCCAATCCCAATCTGAATTTCCCATCATTTCCCCCAAACCCCTGATGATTTTCACCCAATCCCAATCTGAATTTCCCATCATTTTCCCCAAACCCCTGATGATTTCTACCCAATCCCAATCTGAATTTCCCCCCATTCCCCCAGCCCAGCCCTCGTACCCTCTCCAGGCCGGGGGTCCCAGCCCAGCCTCTCCCCGATGGGCGAGAAGACGTCTCTGACGAACACCTGGATGTCCTCGTAGAAGTCAGTGTGGGACAGCAGCGTGCCCAGGATGCCCAGGTTGCAGCTCAGGTCGCTCCACACCGTGTAGTTGGGCTCGTTCACAAAGGCTTCCATCACCTTCAGCACCTCCACCGTGCTGATGATGCCAGCTCGGGCCTGGCCACCAGGAAAAAAAAGAAAATAAGAGATTAATCCCCGTTTCTAATAGCTCATCCATTTATTTTATTGATTATTAGGAAAACACAGGGATTAATCCCACTTTTTAATGGGATTGCCCCATTCCCAGAGTATTTTGCCCCAATCCCAAAGGATCTTCCCTGTTCCCAGAGGATTTTGCCCTATTCTCAGCTGATTTTCCCCCCATTCTCAGAGGATTTTTCCCCCCAATCCCAGCTGATTCCCCCATTCCCAGCTGATTTCCCCCATTCCCATAGGATTTCCCCCATTCCCATAGGATTTCAGCCATTCCCAGCTGATTCCCCCCATTCCAAGATTATTTCCCCCATTCCCAGCTGATTTCCCCCCCATTCCCATAGGATTTCAGCCATTCCCACAGGATTTCCCCCATTCCCAGCTGATTTCCCCCATTCCCATAGGATTTCCCCCATTCCCAGCTGATTTCCCCCATTCCCATAGGATTTCCCCCCATTCCCACAGGATTTCCCCCATTCTCACAGGATCCCCCCATTCCCAGCTGATTTCCCCCCCGTTCTGAGATGATTTTTCCCCCATTCCCACAGGATTTCCCCCATTCCCACAGGATTTCCCCCATTCCCACAGGATCCCCCCCATTCCCACAGGATCCCCCCCATTCCCATAGGATTTCCCCCCCATTCCCAGCTGATTTCCCCCCCGTTCTGAGCTGATTTTCCCCCATTCCCACAGGATCCCCCCCATTCCCACAGGAATCCCCCCATTCCCAGCAGATTCCCCCCTTGCCGGGGCTCACCAGGGAGAAGAGGTCGTTCTGCAGCCCCAGGCGGTCGACGGGCGGCAGGGACAGGTCGCGGATGGCCGGGATCAGGCTCTCCAGCATGGCCGGGCTGTACTGCGTGCGGTAGAACCCCACCGTGCCCAGGTTCAGCTGCAGCACACAACGAGAACCTCACCTTTCACACCTCCCTGGGTCTACAGTACCGTCTGCGTTCGTGTGCATTTAAATTAAATTCAGCTATGTCTGTATATTTAAATAAAATGTCATTTATTGGTGTACGTAATCACGTAAAATGTGATTTATACTGACATATAGTTGTGTATATGTATCTAAAATATGTCTTTGTATCTATTCACATCTATATAAAATATGTATTTGTATTTATACTTACCTATCTAAACTTTATACTTATAGGCATTTATCTAAAAAATCTTTGTATCCATATATATTTATCTAAAAGATCGTCATACTGTTATATATTTAAAATATGCCTTTGTATTTACATGTATTTATCTAAAATACATCTTCATATTTATCTAAAATACATCTTCATATTTATCTAAAATACATATCTCTATATATGTGTTTTATATATTAAAAGCGTATGTAAGAAAACTATATACAGAAAGCCAATATATCAAATTATGCATTAATATATATGCATGTTTTATATGCATTTAAAAAATTATAATTTTTTAAAATATAAATATATTGTATATCTTTATATTCATTAATATAATGTATAGACATATATATAGTTAAGAATTTTAATATAAATGTATTATAGTAAGAGAATATATTTAATACATAGCATAAAGTATATAATGATTGTAATAATTAATATTGTTATAATGGTAATGAGACAGTACAATAACCACAATAACAATAATTGCAATAATAATGATAACAATGACTAAAAAAGCCACCACATCTCAACTCAAATCCTGCCTTTCATTTCACTTTTTTTTCCAGGTTTGAATTCCCAAAAAATTCCAGATGACATTGTAGGAAAACAAGAAAGAAAGGGGAGGAATGGGAACCAAAACCCCACAGCAGCACAGGGAAGAAAAGGAGGTTTTTCCAGAGGAAAACCAGAATTCCAAGGGGAAAGGGAAACAAAAGAGGGAGGAGGAAAATGAAATTTTGAGTTCCCACCTTGACCCACTGCTCCGGCTTGGTGTCCTTCAGCACCACGGTGAGCTCGGGCTTGTCCATCAAAATCTGCATTTTGGCACAGGTGGGGTCCTCGCTCGTGCAAATGCTGATGGGCACCATCCACGTGGGGAAATCCTCCCCTGCAACGGAGGAAACGGGGGGAAAATGGGGGCAAAACACTGAGAAACAGCTCAAAACCAGCCCGGCTCAGCACTGAAAATGAAATCGGAAATAAAAGGCCAAAATCTGAAATGTCCGTTTTGAGAGGTAAAAATCTGAGGGAAAATGACAGTTTTAATCTGGAGTAAAATGTCAGTTTTAGAGTTGAAAATATGAGGGAAATCACAGTTTTAGAGCTAAAATCACCAAAATCTTTAAATCAGCTTTCAAGCCAAACATTTTAATTTAGGTAAGCACGGAAGGGGAGTGGAATCAGCGCTGGAATCAGTGCTTGTGCCCACCTGAGGTGTTTTAATTTCATTTATTTCAGCACCACCACAAGCCAGCTGCTCCCCAGCCCCTCCGAGGGCCCCGGCCCTAAAATTGACATTTCTGGAAGAATTTTGAGACGAGGAATGCTGCTCTCCATGCCAGCACGTGGAAACCACAAGTGGGAAAGGCCCAAACTTGGATTTCCTCACATTTCCCCACCTGGATCCAGGCAGAGCACAGGCCTGGGGCTGTTTCAGCTCCCAAAATTGCTGCTTTTGGATGAAAAACAACAAAAACCCAACAATACCCCTTCAAAACTGGGATATTTTGTGGTTTTGTGCCCACCCAATCCTGCTCCCAGCTCTCTCTTACCAGTATATGGTCCACTGGCACAGAATTTCTTCTGGACCAACTTCAACACTTTGTCATCTTCTTGCTGAGGGGAAAAAAAAATTTTAAAAAAAAGAAAAAATTGCGAGAAAATGAGAAAAGGGGATGATTAGTTTAATTTCAGTCCCTGTGTGTCACTGCCCTCTGTTTCATGGAATAATTTGGTTTACCACCCCTAATGCAAGGAAGTCCTCTAAGTCAGGGAATATGGTTAAATCTGATCCAAAATTTAGGCACAATTCCATTTTCACCACTCCTGATCCACAGGAATGCCCAGAATTTGTGGATATTGTTAAATCTGATCCGAAATTAAGGCACAATTCCAATTTTACCACCCCTGATCCAAAGGAATGCTCGAAACCAGGGAATATTGTTAAATTTGATCTGAAATGAAGGCACAATTCCATCTTTACCACCCCTAATCGAAGGGAATGCCCAAAATCAGGGAATATTGTTAAATATGACCCAAAATTATGGCACAATTCCATCTTTACCACCCGTTATCCAAGGGAATCCTCCAAACCAGGGAACATTGTTAAATTTGATCTGAAATGAAGGCAACAATTCCCTTTTCACCTGTTCAGCCTCCACGTAAATGAGTGGAAATCCCATTTGCTTGGTCCACGTGTTCATCACAGCAGCAATGGGTTTGCCACTGGCTTTTTCCAGGCTTTCCCAGAGATCCTCTGCAGAAGAAAGAGATTTGAATCAGGTTTTATTAGTGATAACACAGGGTAAGTTGGGTTCTTACTTCACCTTTTACACTTCTGGGTTTTGTTGAAATTTAACAGATAACAGGCAAAAATAAAGTGGAAATAGTTTAAACCTCCTCAGGAAGGAGAGAGGGGAAAAGCAGCTTCTTTACTGCTAAAAAGCCCCAGTCAATACACGTGGTGATACAAAAATTAACATTAAATATTAAGAGAGAACAACATTTCCCTTTAGGTTTTTTATGTATTATGTCAAAAACTGCTGAGCAAACACCACGGATTGGATTTGGCTGATGGAGCTTTGATGTCCTCACTTCCACCTTTGTGCCTGATCCACAAAAATAGAGGGTTTAAAAGCAAAAATACCAGATTTTGACCTGTTTAATCACAGGATCAATACTGCAGAAGGCTCTCTTGGCAAAGAATATTTGTGGGATATTTTTCAGCGGTAACTGAAAATATCTCAAAAATGTTGGAGATGACCTCAGCCACACACTCCAGGGACAGAAAATCCCCAGGCCTGCTGAATCCTTCCCATGCAGGGCATGAGACTGGGGACAAGCCAGGAACACCCAGGAATTTCAATTATTTCAGGTGCAAACCAGCAGTTTTGAGTCCCAAAATAACTCGTGTGCCCGGTTACCTGTGGCAGCGTTCCTCTGCTGGAACTTGGTCAGGTACAGGTTCATTCCTTTCCGGAAATCCTGGCAACACACAAGGGGGATGTCACGGGATCTCCCATCCTGCTCCTGCTCTGCTTTTACCCCCAGGAAACCAGGCAGGGAATCTTTCAAACCTCTAATTCCTTCTCTATTTCCCATTATTGTTTTTCCCAGATAAGCTCAAACAGAGCTTGAAGGGGAGAAATTTTAAAAACACAGAACAACTCCATTTTTTTTTTTTTAAACCCCAGTAATTTTAGCTGTAAAAAATGCCCTGAAAATCTCAAATTCTCATCCCTTTACCTCATCCCCAATGTAGTCGTGCAGCATCCGGATCACAGAGGCTCCCTTGCTGTAGGAGATGGCATCAAAGATTTCATCCACCTCGGAGGGATGGCCCACGCTGACCTGTGGGAAGCGCCACAACCCCCAGTGACAACGGTCTGGGCTGACCAAAAATTGCATTTTGCTCGTGGCAAAGTTTTAGAGGTGAAAGTCTGAGGGAAAATGTCAGTTTTAGAGGTGAAAATGTGAGGGAAAACTGTTTTAGAGGTGAAAATCTGAGGGAAAAATCACTTTTAGAGGTAAAAATCTGAGGGAAAAATCACTTTTAGAGGTGAAAATCTGAGGGATTCTTTCTCTCCTCTCCCACTGCTGGATGGTTTGAGGGGAATCTGAAAATCCCTCACATATGTCTGGGTCAGGGCTGGTTTGGATGTTAAACGTGGTTTAAGTTATGTTTTGGTGCTGGATCAGATAAATTTGGGGATCTCCCTTCAATCCTTGGCTTCCCAAAAGCAGCAAATCTTTTGTTAAACTAAGATTAAGATTATTAAATCCAGGAATAGCGGGCAAGGCGCGCTCAGGGAGTGAATCACTCTAAAACGCCCTGCTGGACAAGGTTAATTCCCAAAATTTATTTAAAATGATTTGTAAAACATTAGAATCCACAGGAATTAGATCTCTAGGAATTAGATCTTTAGGATTCCTAGGAATTCCAAGGAGTTTTTGGGGCACGGGGAGAGCAGAACCCACAGAGCGCAGCCCCAGCTCCGGATCCCGCCTGGCCCAGCCACCACCACAAAATTCCCTTTTTAACCACAGGGAAAAGGGGGAAAAGGCTGGAAAAGGAGGGCCGACCTCGATGGGGTGGCTGTTGTCTAAGGCATCGAGCTCCTGCGCCCGCGTGTAGTCGGCAGACACGAACTGGGTCCAGATGTCGTACTCGGGGAAGCAGTGATCCACGCACAGGTACTCGATCCACGAGGCAAAGCCCTCGTTCAGCCACAGGTGGGTCCACCACTCCTGCAGGGCACAGGAACCGGGCATGAGGGGCAAAACCCACGGGGAATGTTTAATTGTTATAAATAATAATTATTAAATAAATAATAATTTATTTCTATAAATAAATAAATTTAAAATTATATATTTTATAATAAATAATTTATATTTATTTATAATAATTATTATTTATTTAATAATAAATATTAAATAAATAATTATTATAAATAAATATAAATAACGAATTAAATAAAATAACCAATTAAATATTAAAAAATTTATATTTATTTATAATAATTATTATTTATTTAATAATAAATATTAAATAAATAATTATTATAAATAAATATAAATTATTTTATATTTAATTGGTTATTTTATTTAATTCGTTATTTTAATTTATTGGTTACTTTAATATTTAATTAGTTATTTTATATTTAATTGGCTATTTTAGTTAATTCGTTATTTTAATTTATTGGTTATTTTAATATTTAATTAGTTATTTTATATTTAATTGGCTATTTTAGTTAATTTGTTATTTTAATTTATTGGTTATTTTAATATTTAATTAGTTATTTTAACGGGCATATTTAGCTATGCCCGTGCTGCTGTTTAGGGGCACCCAAACACACGTTTTGGGCAGGACACAAAGCAAATTTAAATTAAAAAAGGGGATTTTGGAGGTACCATAAACCACCATTTAAATATTAAATTTTGTTATCACAGCATGCTGCTATGGAGGTGCACTCGAACAGAGATTCTGGGCAGGACAGGAGGCAGGCTGCAATAAAAGCGGATTTTGGGGGGCTGAGGTACCATAAATCACTATTTAAATATTAAATTAATTCTGTTATCACAGCGTGGTGCAGTTTAGGTGCATCCAAACCCAGATTTTGGAGGCAGGCTGCAATAAAAGCGGATTTTGGGGGTGAGGTACCATAAATCACTATTTAAATATTAATTCTGTTATCACAGCGTGCTGCAGTTTAGGTGTATCCAAACCCAGATTTTGGAGGCAGGCTGCAATAAAAGCGGATTTTGGGGGGCTGAGGTACCATAAATCACTATTTAAATTTTAAATTAATTATGTTATCACAGCATGCTGCTGTTTAGGTGTATCCAAACCCAGATTTTGGAGGCAGGCTGCAATAAAAGCGGATTTTGGGGCTCGGTACCATAAATCACAATTTAAATACTAAATTTATTATGGTATCACAGCGTGGTGCAGTTTAGGTGCATCCAAACCCAGATTTTGGGCAGGCTGCAATAAAAGCGGATTTGGGGCTCCGTACCATAAATCACTATTTAAATACTAAATTTATTATGGTATCACAGCGTGGTGCAGTTTAGGTGTATCCAAACCCAGATTTTGGGCAGGCTGCAATAAAAGCGGATTTTGGGGGTGAGGTACCATAAATCACTATTTAAATATTAATTCTGTTATCACAGCGTGCTGCAGTTTAGGTGTATCCAAACCCAGATTTTGGGCAGGTTGGAACAAAAGCGGATTTTGGGGCTCGGTACCATAAATCACTATTTAAATATTACATTAATGACGTTATCACAGCGTGCTGCAGTTTAGGTGTATCCAAACCCAGATTTTGGGCAGGTTGGAACAAAAGCGGATTTTGGGGGTGAGGTACCATAAATCACAATTTAAATACTAAATTTATTATGGTATCACAGCGTGGTGCAGTTTAGGTGCATCCAAACCCAGATTTTGGGCAGGCTGCAATAAAAGCGGATTTTGGGGGTGAGGTACCATAAATCACTATTTAAATATTAAATTAATGATGTTATCACAGCGTGCTGCAGTTTAGGTGTATCCAAACCCAGATTTTGGGCAGGCTGCAATAAAAGCGGATTTTGGGGGTGAGGTACCATAAATCACTATTTAAATATTAAATTAATGATGTTATCACAGCGTGCTGCAGTTTAGGTGTATCCAAACCCAGATTTTGGAGGCAGGTTGGAACAAAAGCGGATTTTGGGGGTGAGGTACCATAAATCACTATTTAAATATTAATTCTGTTATCACAGCGTGGTGCTGTTTAGGTGTATCCAAACCCAGATTTTGGGCAGGTTGGAACAAAAGCGGATTTTGGGGCTCGGTACCATAAATCACTATTTAAACATTAATTCTGTTATCACAGTGTGGTGCTGTTTAGGTGTATCCAAACCCAGATTTTGGGCAGGCTGTAATAAAAATGGGATTTTGGGGCTCGGTACCATGGTGACGAGGTTCCCGAACCACTGGTGAGCCAGCTCGTGCCCCACCACCAGCGCCACCCACTGGCGGGACGAGGAGCAGGAGTTCTTGGGGTCGATGAGCAGCGCCGTCTCCCTGCGGGGACACAAACCGAGCTCAGCACGGCCGGGACAGCCCCAAAAACCACAACAAAGGAGGTGGAATTACCTAAGAGAGGAAAAAACCCCCAAAACCGACCCAAAATTTATCTCGGTGTAGCCAGGACATTGTCAGGGTGAGTTCCACAGCTGCCGCAATGCTTTGGAGCAGGAATTATTTCATGGCATGCAAGAAGTGGAAGGAAAAAAAACCCAGGCAGAAGGAGGAAAATTTAGTTTTTAT
This sequence comes from Zonotrichia leucophrys gambelii, assembly GCF_028769735.1. Lineage (NCBI taxonomy): Eukaryota > Metazoa > Chordata > Aves > Passeriformes > Passerellidae > Zonotrichia > Zonotrichia leucophrys. The sequence continues at coordinate 5,859,917 of NC_088196.1, read as the reverse complement.
TTATCGAAATGCTCCCCTGGGTGATTTTTGGAAGCTCAGCTCTCTCTGTGCTCAGATCCTGCTCCCCTCAGTGTTCCCAAAGGAATTCTGGCTCTGCCAAGAGGTGCCAGCAGCAATTTCTCCTCTGTGGCACCTCCAGCCCTGCAGGAATAGGAACCTCTGGAATGCTGAAATTCCAGGGAAAAACCTCCCAAAACACCTCCCGAGGGCACTGCAGGTGCCCAAATGGGGCAGAGCAAACTCAGCACCAAGGGGCAAAAATTCACAGCTCCAGCCCAAAAATTCTCCTCATCCACGATAAATATATTAAATTGTTTTCCCCACAAGGAATAAAATATCAAATTTCATCAGAATTGCAACAAGCAGGGAAAAAAATTAAAAACTGGGCTTGAATTTGTTTTGGATTTTTTAATTTCAAACTGAGCAGAAGAAATCCCAAATTATTTCAGGGTTTAAAGTCCAAAGCTTACAAGTTGTTCAAAATTCAGGGAAATCCTCCTGACCACCAGCACAGAAAGGAATTAATATCAAGCAAAAGTGCAAAAGCTTGATCAGAAGAAGGAAAAAGAATCAAACTGCAAAGGAAGGCGAGTTAATATTTTTGATTTTCCCACCTCCACACCTTTACTCTGTGGCAGCCAAATTTACCTACGAGGTAAAATAAACTCTCCCAGCTGTGTCAGGAGATTTTATGGGGGAAAAAAGGGGCCAAGAAGGTTTTTACAATTTAAAACCCTCAGCCAGTGGCTGAACTTTGCCTTCCTGAGCTGCAACACCACCACCAAAATCATCCAAACCAAACTAAAAATTGAAAGGATTGGTTCTGTGTGATTTGGGATGACACCCAGCCATTAGAGCTGCCTCAAATGAATCCAATTAACTCCAAGAATTAATGAACAGAGAGGGGGAAAGACAGTATTTTAACATCATACCTATAAGTAACAAGGCCCCAGTTCTCCATGGCACCTTTATAAAATAAATACAAAGGTTTATTGATATTGATCCACACCTCTTCCTAAAGGTTTTTTAATTAAAAAAAAATCAAATAAAATACAATTTCAGCAATAAAGTGAGTTACTTTACCAGCAGCAAAGTCTGCAATAGCTATGAGATCAATTTTAGGAAGAGGGTAAGGAACATTGAAGTAGTCCTTATAAAAAGGCAGAGTTTTAGCAGCAACCTGTAAGAAACAAGAGGAGAAATGTGCTGTTAACCTGGAACTGGGCAACACTTGGGAAACTGCGACTGAAACTAAGGAAACTAAGGAATTATGACTGAAACTAAGGAATTATGGTTGAAACTAGGAAATTATGACTGAAAATAGGAAATTACCATTGAAACTATAAATTTATGACTGAAACAAAGAAATTACGACTGCAACTAAGAAATTGTGACTGAAATTAAGAAATTAGGATTGAAAAACTAAGGAATTATGACTGAAACTAAGAAGTACGGCTAAAATTAGGAAATTACGAATGAAACTAAGAAATTATGACTGAAACTAGGAAAAGAAACCCCAAAACTTCCAGATTTCAGTGAATGACCACAAACCCAACTCAGATTTACCTCCAGAGAAAACTTGCCCTGTTTGGCAAAAAAAATTCCAAAAACCAGGAATACAACAACAACAACAACAAAACAAAAAAAAACCAAAAACCAAAACAAACCCCAAAAAAACAAAACAAAAAAAAAGAAAAAAAAAGAAAAAAAAAGAAAAAAACCCCAAAACTCGCTGATTTCAGTGAGTGACCAAACTCCAGACCTGACTCAGATTTACCTCCAGGGCCAACTTGCCCTGCTCGGCCTTGCCCACAGGCGTGTAGATGCGCACCAGGACTCTGCTTATGTCGACAACCCACCACAAACCACAAGAAAACCCCAAAATTTGCTGATTTCAGTGAATGACCAGATTCCAAACACCCCAAATCCACTCCACATTTACCTCCAGGGTGAACTTGCCCTGCTCGGCCTTGCCCACAGGCGTGTAGATGCGCACCAGGACTCTACTTATGTCTACAACCACCAAAAACCACAAGAAAACCCCAAAAAGCCCCAAAATTGGCTGATTTCAGTGGCTGACCAAACCCCAGACCCTGTCCAGGTTTACCTCAAGGGCCAACTTGCCCTGCTCGGCCTTGCCCACGGGCGTGTAGACGCGCACCAGGACTGTGCTTATGTCGACAACCCACCAAAAACCACAAGAAAACCCCAAAAAAACCCCAAAACTGGCTGATTTCAGTGAAAAGCAGACCCCAAACCATGTCCAGGTTTACCTCGAGGGCGAACTTGCCCTGCTCGGCCTTGCCCACGGGCGTGTAGACGCGCACCAGCACGCTGAGTGCATCTACAACCCACCAAAAACCACAAGAAAACCCCAAAAAAACCCCAAAACTTGCTGATTTCAGTGGCTGACCAAACCCCAAACCGTGTCCAGGTTTACCTCGAGGGCGAACTTGCCCTGCTCAGCCTTGCCCACGGGTGTGTAGATGCGCACCAGGACTCTGCTTATGTCGACAACCACCACAAACCACAAGAAAACCCCAAAAAACCCCAAAACTGGCTGATTTCAGTGAAAAGCAGACCCCAAACCGTGTCCAGGTTTACCTCCAGGGTGAACTTGCCCTGCTCGGCCTTGCCCGCAGGTGTGTAGACGTGCACCAGCACGCTGAGTGCACCTACAACCCACCAAAAACCCCAAAAAACCCCAAAACTGGCTGATTTCAGTGAAAAACAGACCCCAGACCCTGTCCAGGTTTACCTCGAGGGCGAACTTGCCCTGCTCGGCCTTGCCCACGGGCGTGTAGACGCGCACCAGCACGCCGTCCTGCGAGCGCGCCTCCACGAAGTCGTACTCGCCCACCACGAAGGCCACCAGGTACGTGGACATGACGGGCGAGCGCGCGAACTTCACCTCCACCAGGCTCTCGTCGTCGGGGTACGGCCGCCGCTCCACCACGTTCTGGCACAAAACACAGCCACGTTGGGCCTTGGCGGCGCCAAAACCTCAACGTTTTACCCGAGCGTTGCGGTTTTTAAGGCACAAAGAGGTTCAGAAAGAGAGTCTTGAAAATAAGAGGAAAAGACCCAAAAACGCAATTTCTTGATGGATTTCAGATCATCCTGCTGCTGCTGTCTTTATCACACTAAAACATTCAGGGAGTTGCTCCAAAATAACTCCTAAATTACCATTAGGAGCAACTCTCCAGCTCCAGACTGGAATGATTTGGGGTAAAACCCCTCAGGTGCATCCTGCCTGCTCCAAAGTGGGAATTCCCAACACGCTGCAGAAACCATTCCCTGCTTGTGGTTAAAATTCAAGGGATTCGGTGTTTTCAAGCAGTTCTCTCGTGGCTGAAGTGCCCCATCCCAGCTGCAGGTGTGATTTTATTATTATTAAGTATTCATAAATAATATTAATTATAATGTAGTTACAGTGAAATTATAAATATTACCATATTTATATTGTATACAAGTATAATTGTTACATATAATATATAATGATTACATAGTATATATAATTTTCCTATTATATTTCTATTGATAATATTAGCATATTATTTCTCTTATAATAATTTTTTTTTCATATTCCAGTTATATCCCATTAGGAAATAAAGAGCATCAATCCAATCCCAGCAAGGCAGCCCTCTAAATCCAGACCCAAAAACCTTGTGCAGGGCCAGGCCAGGCCAGGCTTTATTTATTTATAAATGAATTTATTTATAAATAAATAAAGCCTATTTTAAAACCAATTCTTCTCCAGCAACACCTAAGAACACGTGCAGGCAGCAAATCAAAAATGCTCATTTGTGTTTGTTTGTGTTTATTCTGTTTCCACATTTTGTTCCCGCTCTGGACAGAAACCCAGAGAGGAAAACTCACAAAGGATTTTTTTCCCAGTCCCTCTTAATCAAGCAGCACATGAAATTAATTTTAATTTTATTTTTTTAAAACCACCAGGTTTGTCCTGACATCAAATTTTGTGTTTCTCTCCCCATTTTTTGCAGATTTTATTCTCAGCTGTTATCAAGGCAAAATTTTAATTATCAATGGCATATTTAATTAAAATATTTAGGAACTTACCATATTTGACAAAGCTACTCTGTCTTTGGGAACCACCAAAGAAATATCAAAGGTTGCTTTGATTGCAGGCTCATCCCAGCAAGGGAAAGCCCTGCGAGCATCAGTGGCCTGGAATAAAGAGAATTAAACAAACAAATCACAGCACATTGTGGTAAAAACCACAGAAATTCAATTTATTTCCAGCAAAAAAAGGGAGAATCATGGCTTGGTCTCCTCACTGCACTCCTGACCTCAGAATTAGGTTTTTATTCTTCTTTCACTCCCGATTTTAAATAAAAATTTGTCCAAATTGAGCAGAAGCACGGCAGGAGGGGAAGCACTGGGGGCACCCAGGCGTGCACAAACCACCCCAAATTTGTCCAAAAGACCCCAAAAATGCTCAGGTTGTGCTGGGGGAGTGCCCTGGGCAGCACCAGCCCAGCCCTGAGCTCACTGCAAGGAGGGAAAAATAATGTGAATTTCTGATATCTATCCAGAGGGGATGGGTGAAGGTGAGAAAATGCGTCTTTGCCTTTGATTCATCCTTTGTTGCAAGGATAAATCCTGGTTAGAAATGGAAATGAAAATAAAAATAAAATAAAAATAAAATTAAATTAAATCTAAAATTACATTTTATTTAAAATAAAATTAAAAATAAAATAAAAATAGAAATGAAAATAAAAAATAAATTTCAATTAGAATTTTAAAATAAAATAAAAATGAAAATATAAATGGAAATGAAAATAAAAAAAGAAAATACAAACGAAAATACAAATGAAATAAAAAGGAAAATATAATAAATGAAAATAAAAAATAAATTTCAATTAGAATTTTAAAATAAAATAAAAATGAAAATATAAATGGACATGAAAATAAAAAAGAAAATACAAACGAAAATACAAATGAAATAAAAAGGAAAATATAAATAAAATAAAAATTAAAATAAATTTCAATTAGATTTTAAAATAAAATAAAAATGAAAATATAAATGGAAATGAAAATAAAAAAAGAAAATACAAACGAAAATACAAATGAAATAAAAAGGAAAATATAAATAAAATAAAAATGAAAATAAAAATAAATTTAAAATGAAAATAAAAATAAAAATGAAAATTTTATAAAAATAAAAATGAAAATAAAAACGAAAATTTTATTAAAAATGAAAATAAAAATAAAATTAAATAAAAATAAAACAAAAATAAAACCAGAAGCAGACAATGGTGCAGAGAGGCTCACCTCGAACTGGGTGACGGCGGCGTAGCGCGTGTCCCCGCTGGGCGTGCTGTACTTACTCCGGTAGAACCCCTTCATTTTGTCATTCAGCTCCCCCACAAAGTCAATCTTGAGTGTCCCTGTCCCTGCAACGCAAGCACACAGACCTGGCCTGGGCACGCGGCACACAACTGGGATTGCTCCTTAGACAAAATAAACCCAGAATTCTGGCAGGCTCCCCATGGGATTTTTGGATTTTTTAAACAGAGCAGCGACCAAGAGGGACCTCAAAAGTTCCATCTTCCAATGAAACTTGGAGGAAAGTCTGCAAACTCCAGGATTTAAGGAATTGTGGCAAATCAATTATGGATTTCAGCGCAAACCAGCCAAAATGTGCAGTTCCAGGGGAGGGCAGGGAAGGAGCTGCTGCCCAGAGCCCCAGCAGGGAGGGCCCTTACCTTTCTGCAGGGTGCTGGGGAAGGACAGAGTGACCTTCTCGTCCTCGTTCTGGTAGTTGAACCCTGTGGCGTGAACCTCTGCAAAGGGAAGAACAGCACCGGCATCAGAACCGCCCTGGAAAGGGCTTTGGGCTCAAAACCCTGCAAATCCGCCCAGAGCAGCTGAGCTCCACAGCTCTGAGCTAATTCTGAGTGAGGAACTGCAGGAACAGGAATTCTCCCTCGTGGTGGGAATTGCAGGAGTGAAAGCTGGGCTGAAAAACCCCAAACCTGCAGGAAAAATGGGATTTGTGTCCTGGGAATGTTGTGGTGGGTATTCCAGGAGTGAAAGTTGTGCTGAAAATCCCCAAACCTGCAGGAAAAATGGGATTTGTGTCCTGGGAATGTTGTGGTGGGTATTCCAGGAATGAAAGTTGTGCTGAAAATCCCCAAACCTGCAGGAAAAACGGGATTTGTGTCCCAGGAATGGTGAAACGCAGCCCCAAATTCCCCCCTTGCTGTCAAACACTCCCGTCAGTGCAGCAGGATTCCCATTAATTATCCCAAACAGGATGCTTAGGGTTTATTGACCTAATTTGTGGCTCTCACTATGAAAATCCCATTAATCTCCACAGCAATGGGGAGGGGGGGTTTGCTTGGATTTAACCACAAAATAAATGTTGATTTTATTAAAGAAATGCCTTCAGAAGCGGGGCCCTACTTTGGGGTTCCTGCCCTGCTCAGGCAGAGATCCCAAAGGCACCCAAAAATGAGGGAATTTGGTAATTACACAGAGATCCCAAAGGCACCCAAAAATGAGGGAATTTGGTATTTACACAGAGATCCCAAAGGCACCCAAAAATGAGGGAATTTGGTATTTACACAGAGATCCCAAAGGCACCCAAAAATGAGGGAATTTGGTAATTACACAGAGATCCCAAAAGCACCCAAAAATGAGGGAATTTGGTAATTACACAGAGATTCCCAAAGGCACCCAAAAGTGAGGGAATTTGGTATTTACACAGAGATCCCAAAGGCACCCAAAAATGAGGGAATTTGGTGTTTACACAGAGATCCCAAAGGCACCAAAAATGAGGGAATTTGGTATTTACACAGAGATTCCCAAAGGCACCCAAAAATGAGGGAATTTGGTATTTACACAGAGATCCCAAAGGCACCCAAAAATGAGGGAATTTGGTATTTACACAGAGATCCCAAAGGCACCCAAAAATGAGGGAATTTGGTAATTACACAGAGATCCCAAAGGCACCCAAAAATGAGGGAATTTGGTATTTACAGAGCACAGGAACTATTTGTGGATGCAAAAATCCAAACTATGAGGGGGACGGAACTGTCCTGGAGCACCTGGGGCTGCTCCTCCCTTCCTAATCCATCACTCCCTCCATGGGGATGGGGATCTGCTCTCATTCAGCCAAAAAAATGTGGGATAACCCCACAGAACCTCGCTCTGCAATGCTGCTCCTTCCAAGCTCAACCTGTGAGAAATTATCATTATTTCAGAACTGAAACCTGCTCCAAAGCAGCATCTCCAGCTGCCAAAGCCGGCAAGCCCGGACACAGCGAGGCACCTTTCATCCCCAAACAAAGCCCTGCCGCTCAGCCAAAGCCCCAGTGACAAAGGCCGGGCTGAGATGACAATTTCAGTCACAAAAGGACTCGTTTTGCTGCTCAGGTGTCCCTGCGAGTGTTGGGTTTCAGCCCCAGCGCTGCGGTGACAAAGGGAAGTGGAGCGGGGCTGTTTCACTGCGCTGCAATTCCTTCCCAGCGCTGTTGATTCTGCAGCAGTGCCATCCCAGCGTTAAACCCGGGTTAATTCCAGCCTCTGCTCGTGCAGGAGCTGCAGGAATGAACTGATTTAAGCACAGGTTTCACACAGCTCTGCTCGGGGTTTAATCTGAGTTTTACCACCACTGGGGTGCTCAACACTGGGAGGCTCCAACAACACAGCAAAAAACACAAGGCAGGAATAAATTACAAAAAAATCCTCTACGGGATCAACTTCAGGCTCAATTTTAGGCTCTCCTGATCCGTGCTGAGGAGTTCCACGATTTTAAAAATCAGTTGAGTTGAGCATTGAAGAAGAATCCACCCAAGGACACCCAGCTGCCAGCAAATGCCAGGCAACCTAAAATAAAAGTTTGAGTTTTCTTGCTACAACTGGGGATACCTGGGCAGAAAATGAGACAGGAGAGGGAAAACGAGGCAGGAGAGGAGGATCTGGAGGAGAACAATCCTGAGGGATGGGATCGGGGCCCAGCAGAGGAGCTGGGCGCTGATTTTGATGCTGATCATTTCCAGAGTCCATCAGAGCAACGAGGGCGACCCAGGCCAGAGAGGGGCTGCACACCTGACGGGAATTTACTGATTTATCAATAAATAAATCAACAGGAACTGATAATTGAGGAGTCCTGCTGCTGGAGCCGTGCTCAGAGGGTTCCTGATCAGCCCAGGAATGCAGCAACGCTCCCCACCTGGGTTTTGGGGCATTTTCGGTGGATTTTCAAACACCACCACAGCAAAGCCACAATATAAAAACATTTTTATGCTTTTTTACAGCTTCTAAAGGCAAGGATGTGATCCTGCAGCCTCCTGGAACTCAGGAATACGCAGGAATTCCTGGTGTGGAGCTTCTGCCAAAGGCCGACAATGGACATCGAGCTGCCCCCTCAGAGTTCTCTATTTGGGTTTGAAGTTGTGGAATTTCTGCTGCTTTGGAAGCTTTAACTTGTCCCAAAAAAACCCAGAGTGAACATCACCAAGGCTGGAAGATGAAACACTGAAACCTTCAGGGTTTTCCAAATCTCCAAGCAGCTCCTTACAACAAATCAAACCCCAAACTAACCGGACACGAACCAAAGATTCCAAATTACATTTTCTCTTTTTTTTTTTGTTTGTTTGTTTCCTTTTTGAGGTTTCCTTGTTGTTTTTTTGTGGTATGTTTTGGGGTGTTTTTTGGGGTTTTTTTTTGGTTGGTTGGTTGGTTTTGGGGGGGTTTTGTTTGGTTTTTTCGTTTTGTTTTGGCGTTTTTTTGTTTTGCTTTTTTTTTTGTTTAAACTCCTTATTCAACGGCAATAATTCAATCCAGAGCAGCAGAAGCACACAAAGCACTGGACAATCCTTTGGGCTGCAGTGGAAGGGAGCTGCTGCCACCAAAGCTGGGAGTGCAGCAGAGCCTGGCTCGGCTCCTCGGGCTGCAAAACAAAAGCGCCTGGAGGGACCAGCCCAGCTCTGGAGAGTTTGGCACTGCAAGGCTGCAAGTTAATCACTTGCACATTACTGCACAGAAAAAGCTGCAGGAAATAAAAGGGAATTTTTTGGGGGTTTTTTTGGGTTTTTTTTGGGTTTTTTTGGTTTTTTTGTCATGGAGAAAAAGAAAATAAGAAATGAGAAAATGAAAATAAAGGGAGGAAGCACCCAGGAGTAAGACGTGTTCCCACTTAAATCAGAAAACATACACAGAAGAGAGAGGAGCTGCTGCAGGTTTGAGGGGGTGCAGTGGGAGCATTTGGGATAAATCACATTTCCTGCAAAGGGACAACCCCAAACCCTGCTGCACCCTCGGGCGGCTCCAGCAGGGCCCAAGCCAGGACAAAGCTGAGAGCAAACCATGGAAATGTTCAAAATGGAATGTTCCCAAGATGGAATTTTTTCAAGGAGCCCTTCTGTGGTGTGGAAAAGTCACAGGTAATTAAGGTTTGGGTTTGATGTTTTTGGTTGGTTTGGTTTTTTGGTTGGTTTGGGGTTATTTTTTGGTTGGTTTGGGTTTTCTGGTTGGTTTTGTTTTGGGGGGTTTTTTTGGTTGATTTGGTTTGGGTTTTGGGTTTTTTGATTGGTTTCTTTTGGTTTTTTGGGATTTTTTTGTTCGTTCTATTTTAACCACCACCCAAATCTCTGGAGTAACATCCAGGCCCATCCTCACCACACAGAGAAGGAAAATCCCAAAATGACGAATTCTGCCCCCAAAACCTGCCCAGTCTGAGCACGGCCCAAACGCTGCACAGACTCCCCAGAGCTGTGGGATCCCGGGGCAGCCGCCAGCCCTGCAGGAACCCCTGGCTTCACAAACCCCTTGGGATCCCCAGGATCTGAGGGGATTCCAGGCAAATTCCCCAATCCCACCACGATTTCACAGCTCAGAGAGGATTCACAAACTCCATCCCTTCCCAAAACTGACATTTTTGTGAAACTCCAGCTCACCCTCGCTCCCCCTGAGCCAAGGAATCCATCTGGACACGTGCACACCTCGGCGCTAAAACTCCACTGGAAATGTTAAAAAATATTTAAAAATACAACAGCTCTGGGGAGAAAATAAATATAAAAATATCCGTCCAGTTTGAATCCAGCCATGGAAAACTCGGGTGTTTTGAGCAGCTTTGTTCCATGACAGCATTGCTGGCACAGAGGGAACCCAGAGCCCTCCCTGACAATCTCAGTTTTGGGCTGAAACTGAGGAATTTCTGCTCCCCAGCGCTCCATCTCGGCTGGTTTTGTTACTCAGTCCTTTGTGGATTACACAGCAAAAATTCTTCCCTTTGACTTTAACGCTGTGGGGATCCTCCCTCAGCTTCCTGTCAAATATTGGGCAATAATCTGCTTTCCCTGCAAATCTGCATTGAAATTCCAAAGTCCTGCCCTCAGCTGTGCCCATCAGCACCGGGGCACCGGAGCTGCAGCCAAATCTGCCGGGCAGCCCCAGGGCAGGGGCACTGACAAGATTGGGGAAAAAACAAATTATTCTGCACAAAAGTCACCACATCTGCTCCTTAAACAGGGAACTGGGATCTGCTAAATAAAATCCCTGTCCCCCAGCTGCTTTTCAGGCTTGGAAAGGAGATGAATTCCCAATTATTTTTTATTTTTAGCGAGGGTGAGACCAATTCCTCCCCACAGGACGAAGGGTGACAATTCTTTATAACCACCATGAGCTTCTCCCTGTCCACAGTTCAGGAGGGAGCTCCAGGCTCTGACGGGTGCAGGGCTCATTTTGGGGAGCATTCCACAGCTCCCATCCCCAGGCTGAGCACAGGGGGAGCCCCAGGGGCTGCATCAACAGGTGCCAATTCCATGCAATTCTCCTTCCAAAGCCATTCTGCTCCTTGGCACCTTCCCAAATCCCACAGATCCCTTTTTAACCCCGTGGAGCCTGGCTGTGATGATAGCAATTCATTGTTGTTTTGTATTTTTTTAAAATTTTCTTTTAAAATTTCTAAATATTTTTAATTTTAAGCTATTTTAATTGCAATTTTAACTATTTACTTTAATTATAAATTTGAATTATATTAATTTTAATAATTTTAATTATATTAACTCCAATTTTATTATTTTTATTATTTTCCTTTTATTTTCTTTTTTCTTTTTATATTAATTTTAATAATTTTAATTATATTAACTCCAATTTTATTATTTTTATTATTTTCCTTTTATTTTCTTTTTTCTTTTCATTTTATTAATTTTCATCTTATTATATTTAGCCTTTTCATTTTACTCTTTCCCCTTTATTATTTCCATTTTATTCATTTTAGTATTTTTAATTTTATTATTTTCCTTTTATTCTTTTCGTTCTATTTTAAATACATTAATTTTAAATAAATTCTAGTTTTAACATGAATTACAACAAAGTTACACCTCGAGTGCTGATGATGCAGCAGTTGGTGAGTGCCTGAGTGTCATTCTCTGTTAATAAGAGAATAACTCCTAATTAATACGTGCTTAGCAACCCCTTTACAGTGGCAGGGCCAGCCTGCGGTGCCAGGGGACAGCCCCGAGCACTTGGGGACATTTTCCCAGCCCTGTGGCCCCGCTCCAGGATCCTGCCCGGCCCTTCCTGAGCTGAGCTCTGCTTTTCCACACACGCCCTGCTCCCAAGGCAGCTCCCTCACGCCCACAAAATCCTCCAGAATCGAAAAAGAAACCAAACCTGACGAAGGGCAGAGCTGGGCGGGGATGTTCCCCTCGGGATCGTGGGACAGCAGAGCCCTTTGGGGTGGGGGGACTGTAAATCCCTGCAGTGCCACCGTGCCCGGGCAGGGACCCCTCCCCTGTGCCAGGGTCTGGGCGCCCCACAGGGAGGAATTCCCTCCCCAGATCCCCTCCTGAGCCCATCTGTCCGTCTGTGAACGTGCAGCAAGGCCACAAGGGCCCGGAGAGCGGCACCACGGAATGGTTTGGGTGGGAAGGGACCTCAGATCCCCCCAGTGCCAGCCCAGGGCGCTCAGTGACTGCAGCTGAGCGCTGCACATTTCCCCAGCAGCTCCCAGCCCTGCCCTGAGCTGGTCTCCTCCTCACAGTCACCCTTTCCCACGTTGTCCAACACTCAGAAAATCCTGCTGAATGCCAATTAAGTGCTTTCTGTGCTCTCCAAACCCTTTCCTGTGAGCATTTCCTACTGCAGGCTCTTACTGATGCACTCCCTGCCAATATTTCATTTTGTCAATATTCCCAAACCCACAGGCACAGGTGATGTCCTTAGAAGTTTACACAACATCCAGATATAAAAACAATATCAAACCAGCCCAGCATCCTCTGCCTTCACCCCTCAGGAGAGGTGGAGGAGACTGAAGGAACTTTTAACCCTAACAAAAATGAAGGAATTCCTTTCCCATAACACAACTGAAGGAATTCCTTTATCATATCACAACTGCAATAATTTCTTCACCACAACTGAAGGAATTCCTTCACCACAACGCCAGTGGCAGCCATGAGAGCCAGCATGGAACCGAGATAAGGGATTCTGTGCTTCCAGGGGCGGGGCTGAGCTTATCAAAGCGTGACATCACTGTGCTATCAGAGCTGCAGGGCAGAAACGAAAGCAGGCAGGGCTCCCACCTTCGTCTCCTTCCGGGGCGTAGGACGCCGTGATGATGTCGATGTCGGCGCAGTTCATCACGATTTGGTTGGTTGCATTCTTCACCTGCAAGAGAAACTCCATCAGCACCAGGAAGAAATGGCAATTCTCTGCTCTCATCCATCTGGGAAGCACCTCCAGCTGTTTGAGGGAGAGTTGGGTGTTCGGGATGGAGAAGGAGAAGGAGGTACTGCAGAGCAGGAGCTGTGCTCAGCCACTCATCCCCACTGGGAATTATTTAACGCTGGGTAAAGAACAGGGCTGAAAACTTCACAATGGGGCCCTTGTGCAGGCCTGGGAATCCAAACCCAACAAAAACAGATCCTGAGCCCATCAGCCTGCTCTGGGGATGGCCCAGGGGACAGCAGAGCGAAAATCTCCCTTGGAGACATCCCCAGCACAACCTGTGTGCGTGCTCCGGGCTGCCGGGGCTCCTCAGCCCAAAACATCTGCCGGGAGATTCTCCTTCCCCTCCTGCCAGCTCCTGGCTCCACACTCCCTGCTTTATCTACCCAGTGCCAGCTCCCGGCGTAGGAATAAACCGTGGGGCTGTGCCAGCTCTCTGTTTGAATGCGAGAGCCTCAATACAGAGGAATTCAAATTAAATAAAAATTAATTACAAAGGGGTAAAATATTTGGGAGTTAAACCAGGGAGTTATTCAGACATTTATGGCTGGAACCACCAGAACGATCAGGCTGGATCAAGCTGGGAATCCTGCTTGCCCAGGACAGGATTTCTAGCAGCAGGCACCAGCAGTTTCTTAAATAAAGGAGTAAAAATTTCTGCAGCAACCAACCAGATTTAACACAGGCATGAAGAATCTGCTTCCTACCCCAGAACCAGCTCACTAAAGCCTAAGAAACTCCATCCCTGTTTTGCTTTCCCCACTATCATAACCTGGAGCCATCATCCCAGGTATGCACGTGTGAACTGGGAGCCAGGAACCCGCTGGAGCTGAGCTGCCTCCAGCTCTGGGGCCAGGACAAGGAGAGAGCAGAGGGACGGAGCAGCTCTGCGGGGAGGAAAAGTGGGAAAAGTGGGAAAAGTGGGAAAAGCGGGATTGCTCAGCCTGGAGAAGAGCAGGCTTAGCGGTGAGCTGGGTTTAGGCTCCCTGAAAGGAGGCAGGGAGGAAAATCAATGAATTTCCAAAGTGCCAGAGGACAGGGTTGGGTGGGATATAAAGAAGGAATCCTGGCCTGGAGGGGCTGGGGTGGGATTCCCTGGGCCCCTGGCACTGCCCACGAAGCCCCTGGGTGGGATTTGAGGTCCCTTTAACCCCTGTTCCACAATTCCAAGCCCCCGGGTGGGATTTGAGGTCCCTTTAACCCCAATTCCACAATTCCAAGCCCCCGGGTGGGATTTGAGGTCCCTTTAACCCCAATTCCACAGTTCCAAGCCCCTGGGTGGGATTTGAGGTCCCTTTAACCCCAATTCCACAGTTCCAAGCCCTGGGTGGGATTTGAGGTCCCTTTAACCCCGTTCCCACATTCCAAGCCCCGGGTGGGATTTGAGGTCCCTTTAACCCCATTCCACAATTCCAAGCCCCTGGGTGGGATTTGAGGTCCCTTTAACCCCAATTCCACAATTCCAAGCCCCCAGGTGGGATTTGAGGTCCCTTTAACCCCCGTTCCACAATCCCAAGCCCCTGTGTGTGCCCAGGCCAGCTCACCCACAGGCAGCACACAAACCGTAATTTGATTTTGTTTGTAAAGCCACAAGAAAAGGCTCAGGTGTCCCCAGCGCTCCCTGGGCGAGAGGAGGAGCTGGGAATGAACCAGGAATGTTCCTCAGGAATGTTCCTCTGGGGCAGAAACCCCAAATCTGAGCCGTTTCACAGAGAAGGGAGGATTAAGGAATTTAAATTTGGGATTTCACAGGTCCATCCCTGAGCCAGCACCCATGCAGGGAGACAAACCCCACACACCCCAGCCCAGGCAGGAGCTTCTCCTCGGCCTCCCTGACCTGACAAATATCCCTGGCTTATCCCCAGTTATGGAGCTGTTTAATTAATAAATATTATGTGAAGAAATATGATGTGTTTACACCTTTTGAGCAGCGGCTGTTGGTGCCCCCTCCCTGCTCCCCTGCAGTGGTGTCACATCGAGAGGGGCAGCACGGCTGTTTTCACCTCTTGATGGCATTAAAATCAAATTAATTGTAATTAATAAACCCAACCTGACTGTGAAAACAACATTTTTGCAAAGCATTGAGAACAATCTAACAGCTGAGGTGACACAGGGTCAACCCGATTTTCCCAGGAAAGATTTACAACCTGAAATCCACTTTTTTCTTTTTAAATTCTGAGTGCATAAAACTGAAAAATTACAAAGCTCCCCCAAACCCAAAATTCAAATCTCAACAGTTTTTACCACAATACTGGAGCTTGGGGGGGTTTTACAAGGTTTTTCTAAAACACAGAAAAATCAGGATGAGAAACGCTTTTTATACGTGTCTGGAGACTTTTATTCAATCTATGAACCCAAATCTCCCTGGATTCGGAGCTGTCCAAATTGCAGACAATGTGAGTTTAACAATGGGCTTGATCTTTAAAAAACAACTTTTTCCAGGACACAACTTTCAGTGGAGCACTGAGCCTGCAAAGTGAGAAAGTTTAGGTTTAAGCAGAGAAAATCCAGAGGCTCCTTAAACAGGCAATTATCTATTTTTAGGTATTTTCCCTCACTTCCTACCAATATCAAGCCAGTTTTATGAGAGGGCAGAATAGAAGAAAATATCTAAAATGGGCCAGGACAGTAAAAAAGTTCATTTTTTTAACTAGTCAAAAAAAGGGGTGAAATTCACCGTACAGGCAGAAATTATATTTTTCAGCAAGGAAAATAATTAATTTAATTTAATTAATTGAGAGAAGAGCAGTTCTGCACAGGTCAGAAATCAGAGGAATCTCTGCAGGGAAGGAATGGCTCAGGATTGTAAACTCCTGGCTTTTGATGAATTAAGCAGAATACTGGATTAATCAGAATTCAAACACTATTTTGAGGTCAGACTCGGGCACCACGAGCAGGGAAGGGAAAATTCACCCAGCAGGAGAAAACAGCTGAAATCCCTCTGAAAAGTTTAATATTTGATGGAAGAAAAGTTAAAAATTACAATTATTTAGCTGCGCCAAACAAGACCTAAAGGTGCTGTGAAGCTTTTGGTGGTCAAAGCAGAGAAGGATTTGATGGAAAATATTTTTCCAATTTTTTGGGATATCAAGAACAGGGATTTGAACTCCAGCCTACCTGAAATGCAGGCAGAGGAGCATCCAAAGGGATCTCCTGGAGCCAAAATTAATTCCAGATAATTCCAATCCTGTCACACGGCTCCGGAGCCCTTTTCTAAAAGCAGCACTACAACAACTGCGTGTGTTTTTAGCAATTTTCTCTCTAAAAATAGACACCTAAATTTACTCTGGATTTGTGTTCCAGGGCGTGTCTTTTGTAAGAATCCAAAGCTTCAATGAGGAGAGCGATAAAGAGATTTATTAACCTGCATCTCCAGCAAATTCCAGCGGCCAAGGAGTTAAATTAACAACGCCAGGACTCACTGGGAAAATTCCCTTGTTCTAAAGCACATCCAGCTCCAGAGGTGTGGGATTCACAGGGGAGAGTAAATCCCTTCTGTGATCGCTGCAAATCCATCCCAATCTTGGGAATTAAGGGGCTCAAGGAGCCTTTTTGGGGGGGGAAAAGGTTAAAAACCCCAATTTTTGAGCTGATGAGCCCTGAGGTGCTGCCAGGCCCTTTAACCCTGCAGTGCAGGTTGAATTTCACGTGCTGGAAACGCAGCTCCCAAGGCTGGAGAGCAGAGGGTTTATCCTGGAGCAGCACAAATACTACACCCAGCGAGCTCCGCTGGGCCAGGATCCCACCCCAGAGGGTCGGCACTGATCTTTAACCAGCTCCACACATTCCTCAGGCCAGCAGATATTGCATAATGAACCTATAAAAAGCAGCAGACAAGCAGTTAAACATTGCTAAACCTGCCAGAGATGCATTAAACGCTGCAGCGGGGATCTGAGGGAGCCCGGGCTGTAAATTCCTCGCAGATAAGCTGTTCCACGATCAAGGAACACCTCGGTGGAGTTTCCAGGCAGGGGAGGGCAGCGGCTCCAAGGAAGGGAATTTATGGGCAGG
The DNA here is from genome assembly GCF_028769735.1 of Zonotrichia leucophrys gambelii. NCBI lineage: Eukaryota > Metazoa > Chordata > Aves > Passeriformes > Passerellidae > Zonotrichia > Zonotrichia leucophrys. The sequence continues at coordinate 5,843,207 of NC_088196.1, read as the reverse complement.
GAAACACCAGGAAGCCAGAGGCAGCCCTGCCCCTCGCAGGTGATCCTCTCAGCGCTCAAAAATCCCACTCACAGCCCCAAAGCTGCAGGCAGCTTTGTTTCTGCTGCTGGACAACGCCAGGGCCACACATCCCTTCTTTGTTCCAGCCCTCCCAAGAGCCAAAAACTGGGAAAAAAAGAACAAAATAAAGTTTGACCCAGCCACTGAGTAATGCAAGTGCCCTGTGCTGATAACCAGGCCCTGAGAGCCAAGGCTGGCGTAATTAAAGCTCCAGCCAACAGAGGAATAATGAAAATGAACCATTTCCACCCCACAATCTTAATTGTGCTGGTGGAGAGGCATCCCCACGCCCTGCACAAATCAAGTTTAAGTGCTGGGAGATGACATAAGTGGCAGAACAATCACAGGAGTGTGAGCAGGAGACTCTGTTCCAGCCCTGGCTCTCCCACAGCCACGCTCTGTCCCAGCTGGGACCCGCGCTCCTTGGGAAACAGTTCATTTGAGGATTTTTTGGGGTTTTCAGCTGTGATAAATGGGAATTATGTACTGTCACTTTATGTAATTGTTACACAACGGCACGGACTTCAAAAGTATTCATGTGGCCGCAAATTACATTATTTAAAAATCTGGAAGAACCGGTCAAAATGGTAATAGCTGGGTTACCAGAGCCTTCAGAAGCACAGCTCCAAAAAGGGGCTGTGAAACTGAACTTGCCAAGGTTTCAGGACCATTCCTTTATCCAGGGGGGACAATTCCCTGAGCTGGGCACGGGAACAAAGCACAGGCAGGTCCCCACTCCCCTTGCCAGGCTCGGAAATCTGCTGCCACCTCTTATCGTCTGCATCACCAGGGGCTTTATCCCCTGAAGATTATCTGGAGTTGCCATGCAAGTGGCACCGTTTATTATTGTGGCACAAAGTGCTGCGGGTTATTTATAGGCCCTAAAGCCAACACAAGTGTCCTGCCCCACAGCCAAGGCTGGGACTTTTTTTTTTTAGGGTTTGAAAGCCCCAAATTCTCCGCAGAGGGCTGCAAATCCTATTACTGGAGTGAGTAAGAATGATCAAGTGTTTACTTGTAATACCTTGACTAAACACCACAGCCTGCACTAATTCCACTCTGCTCTTGGAGATGCCAAATAACAGAGCAAACAAAGCACGTTGCAGGCTCTGGAAAGTTTGTTCTTGGTTTTTTGGGGGTTTTTATTTTTGGTGTCAGAGCCTCAGAAGTCACCCCATGGCTCAGAGAGCATCTTGGTGTGGATTATTGCCATTATCCAGCTGGGATGGAGCAGAGGAGCTGGCAATTATTACTGATTGGGATTAAAGGAACAACTTAAGGATCTTCAAGAGGAGGCAGCACGTGCATTTTCCCCACCCCAAAATAAAAGATTTTGTGTTTTAACACAAACCCACTTTTGCCTCTGTGAGTTTACAGAGACTCCAAAGCTCTCAGGTGGTGCTGGAAACAGAAAATCTCTGCTAGGCTCAGGTTCAGGTAGAAAAGGTCCTTAACTGAAATAATTTGACCCCAAAAGCACCCAAAAGTGTTATTTTCTAGACCAGCTCGACAGAAACATGCTGATGGTTATTAATTTTGTTCATCCAGCCCTGCACAGAGAGCATCCCGTGGATGAGCCGGTTGTTCCTGTCCCCACCAAGGAGCAGAGCAGCTCCCTCTCATTTCCCGGGACTGCCCTGTGCTCTGCGCCCACCGCGTTAAAAGTTATCCAAAATAAAGATACATTTCTTTAGAGCTGTTTCAAAAACCTCGCTCTCTGCGGTTTGTTGGCGTTTTCTCCCCGTCCCCTGTGCTGCGGGAACACCAGCGCAGCTCTCCAGGTGTGAGAAGGGATTTTTACAGCCTGGAACCTGTGGGGTCTCAGCTTTTCCCTGGGGAAAGTGCAGCATTCCCCATCTCCAGGTGGAATCCTCTGCTCGGGGAACGCACCTGGGCACAGCAGGAAATCCAAACCACTCCCCGGGAACAAACCCTGCAAACCAGCGAGCCCTGCCCGGAGGGAGGGAGCTCCGGGCAATTCCTGCATCCCAGAGCCGCTCCCAGCGCTGCTCTCCCCAGCACCGGCTCGAAAAGCCGCTGCTCCCCTCCCCCCGAGCGTTATTTTTAACCGGGATGATTTCAGTGATCCCATTTACAGCCCCACAGCTGTAACAGGGCCGGGGTGCGAGGACAGGAATAGGTGCCTGCGATTAGAGCGGAAGAAAATGGGAATTTCTCAAACCGGCCTTTTACGAACTGGAACAGCCCAAAAGGCAGCGGCGGCCCCGAGGCTGGAACCAAAGCCCCGAGCCAGCATCAAATCCGCGGGGAGATTTGGGTTTTCAATATTTCTGTCACATGACACAAAGTTACTCATGTCTGCTTGGGTTCCTGCAGCTCCCCAAAGTCACAAGACTCCCCATCATCCCCAGCCCTGGGCCTTCCCCAGGGAAGAGCTCGCCTGCTTCTCTACCTGTGCTTCACATCCCGAAGCTTTTATTGCCTCCTTGCATTTATTACCTGTTTAAAACCAGGTTTAACCACCCCTTCAGCACAGCAAGATCTGCTCACATCTCCAGACTTACAACCTCCCTCAATATTTAAGTTCTCTGTGCGAGCATCTAATTTTCAGGAAAAAAAAAAAAAACAAAACCCCAAAAAATACAGTTATGCCATTATAATTCAGTCTCTCTCTCAAATCACAAGGAAAAAAAAAAAAAGAAAAAGACGTGAAAGCAAATTCGGGAAATCTTGGCAGGGCAGCCAATGAGAATGACTGGGAGAGACTTGAAGGCTTTCACAGAACTGGTTCCGGCTCTGAAGCACGAGCACGGCGAGGAGGATTTTTCTCGCCTTGCAGAAGAACGCGGCGAGGTTTCGGCTCCGCAGCCCTCTCCCGGCTCTCTCTCCATGACACCGAGGCCTACCCTCCCCGGGAGCCGCACCGGGGACTTCTCCTTTCACGGCTTATTTGGCTTTTCCAGCAAAACCCCGCTCCATCCATCCATCCATCCATCCATCCCTCCCCAGGCCGGCTCGGAGCGCAGCTCGGGGGGTCCCCGGGGGGCTGCGGGCACCGGGGATCCCGGCCGTGCCCAGCCCGGAGCTCCCGCGGCGCTCCCGCATCCCGGCCCGGCCGGCCCAGCCCGGGAGGAGCCGCCCGGGGGAACCCGCGGGGGCCGCAGCGGGGCTGGGCGGGGCGGCCCCCGAGCCGGGCCGGGTTCGGGGGGTCCCGGAGGGCTTTTGGGGCGTTTGGAGGGGGTTTGTCCGCCCATCGTGAATGGAAACGCGGAGGAGCGGCGGGGGGAGCCCCGAGGGGCCTCCCTGCACCTGCCCGGCCGGGCCCGGGGAGCGCAGGGAACGGGGGGATCGGGGCCGGGGGTCGCTCAGGGCACGGCCGGGAGGGGCCCTGATGGGGAGCGGGGTCCCTGGGGGCGGGGGGGAGCACCCCGGGGTGAGGAGGGGATCGAGGAGGGAATCGAGGGGTCCCCCGGGGCACTGCGGGGTCCCCGCGGGGGGCGCGGGCCGGCGGGACCCCTCGGGGGCGGGGCGGGAGGAGGAGGATGAGGAAGGGCAGGATGAGGAGGAAGAAGGGGGGGCCCTACCTGCACGGCGGCCTCCAGCTTGCCCTCGAAGGTGAAGTCGATGAGGTCCGGCTTGAGGCAGAGCCCATAGTTGAGGGGGGACACGTCGGCGGGCAGCCGCTCGAACGGGCGCTTCTCCGGCATGGCGGGAGCGCGGGGGGTGCGGGGCTGCGCCCCCCCCGGCGGGGCGGCGGCGGCGGCGGGGGGGGGGGGGGGGGGGGGGCGGGGGGGGCGCGGGAAGGGCGACGAGGCGGCTCCGCACGGACGCACCGAGAGGGAGCAGCGGCGGGAGCGGAGGATGAGGAGGAGGAGGATGAGGAAGATGAGGAGGAGGAGGAGGGAGGGGCGGGGGCGCGCGCGCGCTCCCGGCTCGAGGCGGCCCCGGTGGGGGAGTGCGGGGAGCGGAGCGGGAGGGGGGGAGGGAGAGAGGGAGGGAGGCACGCGGGCGGCGCGTGCGCGTGCGCGCGGCGGCGCCACGCGGCCGCGCACGTAGCGCGCGCGGGGGGCGGGGAGGGGGGGGGAAGGCGGCGGGAGGAGTTGCGTAAGCGCTGGCCCGGAGTGCGCCTGCGCAAAGCCACGCCCCTCGATGACACACCCCTTTCTGTGGGACACGCCCCTTCCCGGTGCTGCGGGACGGGGCAGCCCCGGTAACGGGGATCCCGGGAACGGGGAACCCTGTGAGCCCCCGTAATGGGGATGCCGGTAACGGGGATCCCGGTAATGGGGATCCCGGTGAGCCCCGCTAATGTGGAATCCCGGTGTGTCTGTAATGGGGATCCCGGTAGTGGGGGATCCCGGTGTGTCCGCTCCAAGTGGGCCTGGCACATTGCACCCCATTAAGGTGCAATGAGGCTCCCGGTGCTCCCGGTTTGGACGGATGCTGGCACCCCGTTAACTGGGGCTCTCGGGTTACATGGTCTGGGTGGAGATTGGCACAGTGCACCCAGGGGCTCCCGGTTTTGGGGTGACACTGGCACGGGCACCCCGTTAGCGGGGCTCCCAGTACTCCCAGTTCAGGGGGATGACGGCTCCCAAATCTCCCAGTGCACTCAGACTGGGGGGCAGAGCTGGAGTGGTGCCCCCATATTGGGACACCCCGGGTTCCCTCTTTGCTCTCTGTATTTCAGTTTATTTCTCACTATTCCTTCCCCAACAAGATTTATTTTTGTTAAAAGTGAGACTTTGCTGTTTAAAAAAGATAAGTTAGTGCTAAGCCAGGGAGAGAGCGAGCAGGGAGTGGAGAGAGCGAGCAGGGATCTGGGGAGGGGAGCTGGATTCGAGGAGGGAACGGGGATTTGGGAAGGAAAAGGAATTTGAGGAGGGAAAAGGGATTTGAGGAGTGGAGTGGAGATTCCAGGCAGGGGGGAGCAGGGATTTGAGGGAAGGAGCAGGAATTCAGGAGAGAGAGATGGGATTTGGGGAAGGGAATAGGATTCGAGGTGGAGAGAAGGGGTTCAAGAGGGGAGAAGGGTTCGAGGGAGGGAACGGGGATTCACTGAGACCCGGAGGAGCCGGCGGCACGAACTGGGGCAGGGAGAAAGTACAGACAGCTCTCAGCACATGGTAACAGAAACCCAGCGCTGCCGAGCCCGGGTTCATCCGGGGCTGCCGCGGGGCCGCATTGTGCTGCAGAGCCCCGGGGAGGGAAAGGGAGACAAGGGAACAGCTGGAAACAGCTGGAAGCAGCTGGAGCCGCGCGGGGGGTTCGGGCCGCTGCCGCCCCGCTCCACCGTGCCAGCTCGCAGCGCGGCGGGGCGCGGAGCCCCGCGGGACACGCGCGGGGACGCGGGGGGACAGCGGCGCTGGGAGCCGCGCCAGGGAACGGTTCGGGGCTTGATGGGATCCTGGCGGGGCTCTGGGCGGAAAGCCGCGTCTGCCCCGCCGCGAGGGAAGGGCTGCGGTTCGGCGGGGAGGCTCCGTGCGGGGTTCGCAGCCGGGATGGACGGAACCGGACTGAGCCCGGCCGTGCCACGCCGGGGACACCCCGCGGCCGCCGCGGCAGGAGGAGCCCAGCTGTGCCCCGGCCGGGCTGCGGGACCCGGCCAGGGCAAAATCCCGTCCCCTCCCGCCCGGCCTCGGTGCTGGCAGCGCGGGTGGCCGCGGGTGGCTGTCCCTGGCAGAGCCGCGGCAAGGTCAGGGCCAGGATAAAACTATTCCTGGAGCAGGGCGGCTGGGCTCCGCGGCAGGGCAGCGGAGGGGATTGTCTCCTCTGAGCTTTAATTCCCATCCCCGATGGCCGCGGGGTCACCGGGTGCCCTCCTGGCCCGCCGGGGGGGGGCTCGGTGGCCGCGGGGCTTGTGCTTGGCAAAGCGCTCCGGGCGCTTTCCGCGGGTGCTGCCCCGCACGGGAGATGCTGGGAGGTGACAGATGCTGCTGTCAGCAAGAATCCAGGAAAAAAAAAAATAGAAGGAAGAAAGAGAGAAAAAGAGCGAGGCTCCGCGGAGACAGCCGGGGGGAAGCCTCCTCCTCCTCCGTGTCCCGACCAAACCGGGCTCTCCTGTAGTGCCAGACTGCGGAGGGCCCGGGGACAAACGGACGGGGTGGAAGCCAGGAGCTGTAATTAGCCCAGAGCCACCAACCGCTGTCAGTGCTCCTTTCTAGTTAGGAAAAACAAGGGAGAAAAAAAATTAAAAAGGGGGAATAAAGAAAAAAGATGAAAATCCCAGGGGAGGCTTTTCTTTTCTTCTCTCTCTTTCGGCGGAGTTTTCGCCGCTGCTGCCGGCAGCGGGAGCAGCCGGAGGGCACCGGCTAATCCTGCCTCGCAGGTCTGGGCCGCCGGCTTAGGGCTGGAATCTCTGGTATTCGGGAGCACGGGGACAGCCGCGCTCCGAGCTCCGGGGCCTGCTGCTCCGCGGGTCATTCCCGGGGGTTGGGAGGCGATTTCCCCTGGGTTTCCCCCTCTCCGTGCGTGCGTGCGGCTCTGCCCGTCCCCTCCCGCCTCACCGCCGGGCGCCCGGGACAGGTTGCACAAGGATGGAGGCAAACGTGGCCCAGCCCCTGCCTGGAGCTGGCGGGGACAGCGCGGGGCGGGTGCCGAGCCCTGATCCCAGCCCTGATCCCGCTCTCCCACGGCACAAATCCCCACGCGGTGGTTTTGCAAGGAGGAGAGCACAGGTGGGATGGGGACCTCATCCAGTGCCATCTCCACGGCCCCCACCCCAAATTTCCTCAGGGATGCTCCCTGGCCGAGCCCCCCACGGGCAAGGACGCGGCTCCAGAGGGGTTCCAGAGCCCCCCAGCGCTGCCCACGGCGGTGAAACCGGCCGGGATGGCATCCCGGGCATCCGGGAGAGCCAGCCGGGCTGGGAAAATCCAGCCCCACCAGTCGGGAGCCGTGGGAAAGCGCCGGGGCCGCGGGGCTCGGGGCCGGTGACTCAGCCCCGGCTGCTCCAGGATCGGCCCCGCAGCCCCGGGGCTTCGTCCCGGCTTTCCGGAGGGCTCCGCTTTCCCCACCGGGGTGCTGCGGGAAGCGCTCTCTGCTGGCTTTGCCCCCCGCACGCCCCAGTGAGCATCACGCCGGATTTTGGGATTTTGGGAGGTGCTGGCGGGCTGTATCGCGATCCCCCCAGCCAGGGGGCCCGGCTGCCCCCGCGCCCCCGGCCCAGCCCCGCACGGCCGCTCCCGGCTCGTCCCGGCTCAGATAAGAGCGCGGGCCGGGATCAACGGTCTCGGGCACGGCGGAGCCGTCACTACACATTAACCAGCTGTCCGATGGAGCAACGCGGCCTCGCAGCCAAGATCAACAGTCCCCAAAGCAAACTGGGAGCGGGGCCAGGCGCGGCGAGCGCGGCCGGAGCCTCCCGGCGAGCCCCCCGCCCCCGAGGGGCCCCCGTGCTTCGCGCCCCGGCCGGGCTCGCCTTTGGCTGCGCGGGCCTCGCCCCGCGGGCGTGGGCGGGTGATGAGCACCCATCCCCAGGGCGTCCCGGCGGCTCCCGGGATGGGGTTTCGAGGGAAAAGGGCTTGGGATGAGCCGGTTCGCGTTTTAGGGCGGGGGTGCCGCATCCTGGATTGTCCCCGGGATATTCGGAGGGACCCCCGAGCCCCCAGCGCTGCGGGCAGCATCCCGGGGGTGCCGCGTCCTGGGCTGCCCCAGGGACATCCAGAGGGACCCCTGCCCTCGATATCCCCCCCTCCCCGCTAGACCCAGGGGCTGCTGCGATGGGAAACCCCAAAAGCATCGCACAAACCCCACGGGGCTGCTGGGGGTGCAGGAACTGGGGGGGTTCTGCGGGTCCGGGGGGCTCTGGAAATCCGGGAGGGGGTCCTGCGTGCCCGGGGGAGGGGCTATGCAGATCTGGGCGGAGGGGGCTCTGCGTGCTCAGAGGGGCGCTGCGGGTCTGGGGGGGCAAATCTGGGGGTCCGGGGGTGGCTCTGCAGGTCTGGGGAGGCCGTGTGGTTCCAGGGGGGGCTCTGCGTGTCCGGGAGTGCCCTGCGGGTTACGGGGGGGAGTCTCTGCAGGCCCAAGGGGGTCACTACAGATCCGGGGGGGGTCTCTGCAGGTCTGGGGGGGCTCCGACACCCGCAGCATCCCCCGCATGGGGCAGGGTGGGGGTCCCGCGTGTCGCACGTGACCCGTGTGGGGGGTGGGGGATGGGGACAGTGCCATCCCCCCCGCCCCCCGCACTGCACCACGCACGGGGGTCCCCCCTCCGCGCGCTCGGGGGGTGGGCGGAGCCTCCCGCGCTGGCCCCGCCCCTCCCCGGCCTCCGCAGCCGATGGAATTTTCCACTCGCGGGCGCGGCGCGGGCTCCCGCCGGCCACGCCCCTTCCCGCGCGCGCGCGCGCGCCCCGCGGGGCCCCGCCCACACCTTCCCCTCCCTCCGCGCGCGGCCCCGCCCTCCCCGTTCCCGCCATTCCCCGCGGCGGGGTAAAGATGGCGGCCGCCATGGCGGCGGGGCTGGGCCGCAGGGCCCCGCGGCTCTGCTGGAAGGTGCGGCCGGGAGAGCGGCCTGAGGGCGCCGCGGAGCGGCTGTGGGGCCGCGGGAGGAGCGGGGTGGGCGCTGAGGGTGAGGGAAAGCGCCGGGGGCCGTGGCGCGCGCGGGGCGAATGGGGAAATCAATTCAGGCCTGGCGGTGCTGGGCTCACTCGGGCTCTGCCTTTGCCTCCCCGCAGGCCGCCGAGTCCCTGCTCCGTCCCGGGGCGCTGCCGCCCTGTGTGCTTGTGCCGGTGAGGAGCAGGAGGAAGGGCCCGCGGCTGCCCGAGTGGGCCCGGGAGCTGAGCCCTGAGGAGCGGGAGTGGCGGCTCCGCTCCGCGGCGCCGGTCTTCCCGGACGAGCGCATAGAGCGCACCTTCTTCCTGGCCTGCACGGGTACGGCAGCGCGCTCGGCCTGGCCCGGGTGATGTGACAGAGAGCCGGGCGGAATTCCTTCCCCGCTGTTCCCTCTGGCCAGGGGAGAGGCCTCCCTGCCTGATCTCCAAAGCTGTTGGTGCCTTTTTCTTGAGTCCTGGAATCCCGGAGGGGTTTGGGTTGGGAAAGCCCCTGCAGTGCCACCCCTGCCATGGGCAGGGACACTTCTCTCTGTCCCACATTGCTCCAAGCCCTGCCTGGGACTGTTCCAGGGATCCAGGGGCAGCTGCTCTGGGAATTCCATCCCAGCCGCTTCCCTCCCTCTCAGGGAGGAATTCCTTCCCAAAATCCCCTCTAAACTTCATTTTGAAGCCATTTTCCCTCTCTTCCCTGGGCTCTGAGGGAACAGCAGAGAGCAGCACCTGTGGGCGAGCTTATCCCAGGAGTTCTCTCAGAAGTTTTCCCGTTTCCCCTGTTCATTCCCTGGGCTCTGAGCCTCCTCCTGAGCTGCTTTTCCCCCACCCCAGCTGAGATCATGGATCCCTACGTCCCTCCCGAGGGCGATGCCCGCATGACCTCGCTGTCCAAGGATGGGGTGAAGCAGCAGATGCAGAAGCTGAGGCAAACAGCGGCCTCCCAGCTGGCGTACGTACCCCTCGTTAGCTAATTAGCGTAATTACCCTGCTGCTTGGCCTGTCCTGGGTCTGTCCATGGGAGATAGTCCTCCCCCAGATCCCCTCCAGGCCACCCAGGGACCCCAAATCTCCTCAAAACTCCCCCAAATTCCCCCCAGGACACCTGTGTGGCCCCCAGGTCACTTCCAGGCCACCCAGGACCCCCCAGATCCCCCCACATCCTCTCAACCCCCACCAAACCCCCTCTGTGAGGGAGCTGAGGGATCTCTGGGTGAATTTTAGGATTAAGGGGCTGTTTCCTCCCTGTTTTCCCCATTTTTGTTGTTGTTCCCCCTTCCCCTTTCCTGCTGGGAGCAGCCACGCTGTGCACTCCCAATTTTTTGGGGATTCTTTGGATTTGGGTCTTTTGTGACCACCGGAAGGTTTTGTCTTAGTGAGGGATCTCAGATTCTCAGCTGGGAAAAGCTGGGTTTGAATCCTGTAGGATCCAAATATCCAGGACAGCTCTAATTTTGTTCTTCCCTTAATTTCTTTCTTTCCCAGCCTGCGGAAGATCAAGGATCACGACCCGGATTTCAGCACCAAAACCTTCCCTGAGAAAGCCCAGGAGATATTTATTGAGGCCCACAACTCCCTGGCAAAGTAAGTAACTCCCTGACCCAGGGGGAGCTGGAATTTGTGGGGAAAATGTAGTGGAATTTGTGTGGGGGGAAAAGGCGGAATTTGAGGGAGGAAAGTAGGAATGTGTGGGAGGAAAAGGTGGAATTTGTGGGGGAGGGAAGCTGGAATTTTCAGGGAGAATTGCAGGAATTTGTGTGGGAAGAATTTAAGGAATTTGAGGAGAAAGCAGGAATTTGTATGGGGAGAATTTAAAGGAATTTGTGCGGGGGGGAAAGCAGGAATTTGTGTGGGAGGACAGGTGGGATTTGTGGGGAAAGCAGGAATTTGAGGGGAAAGCAGGGATTTTTGAGGAACCTCCTTTTCTTTGCTGAATTGACCACAGTGTTTCCTCTGCAGCTTTAACAAGCAGAAGCTTCACTCCCTGGTGACCGAGCGCTGCTACCCCGTAAGTGCCGGGAATTTTGGGGAATTTTGGGGTGTCTCGGATGGATGGAAGGGACCCCCAGGATCAGCAATCCAGCCCTGGCCCTGCACAGCACAATCCCAACAATCCCTCCCAGGTGTGGGGTCGTGGCTGTTCCAGTGCCCAAAAAGAGCCAGCAGAGCTGGAGCTGATTTTCGCTCTCAGGAGCAAACAAATCGTTAATAATGTCATTAATTCCGAGCCGGTCTGTGCTGGCAGGACATGGTGCGAGGGAACAGGTACAAAACCATCCGCTGGCGGTTCCTGGAGTCCCTGGAGCCCCCCAGGGTGGTGCACGTGCGCTGCGAGGGCATCCTGAACCGCGGCAACCTCTACGGGCAGGTGACGGTGAGGATGCACAGCCGCCAGGTGAGCCCGGGCTGAGGGGGCTGCAGGCCAGGCCAGGCCAGGGACACCCCTGCTGCCCCAGGTCACACAGCCCCAAATTTACCAGCCTTTCCTGGGAGATCACTTGGATCATCCAGGGGCCTTCTCCAGCATGGACAGGCCCAAATTTACCAGCTTTTCATGAAAGGTCACTTGGATCATCCAGGGGCCTTCTCCAGCATGGACAGGCCCAAATTTACCAGCCTTTCCTGGAAGGTCACTTGGATCATCCAGGGGCCTTCTCCAGGATGAACAATCCCCATTTTCCCAGCCTTTCCTCCTAGGAAAATCCCTCCCTCCATCTTCCCTCACCAACCCCAACCTGCTGCCAGCCCAGCACAGAGATTCCAGCCTTTTTTGGGTTGGAAATCCCTTAAATCCCAATCCCATGGGCAGGGACACCTCTCACTGTCCCAGTCACTCCAACCCCATCCATCCTGGGGGATTTTTTGGATCTGTTGGCAGATTTTGGCCATCTATGACCGCTTTGGGCGGCTCATGTACGGCGGGGAGGAGATTCCCAAGGATGTTCTGGAGTATGTTGTGTTTGAGAGGTACCTGGTGAACCCCTATGGAACCTGGAGGATGCACGGCAAGATCGTCCCAGAGTGGGCCCCACCCAAGGAGCCCATCATTAAGGTGGGAAAGGGCTGGAAATTGCAGATCCCTGGGGGAAAATTGCAGGGAGAAAGGTGGGGGGTTCATCCACGGGCAGAGCTGTTTGGAATGTCCATGGAATTGTTCCCTGGGAGGCTGAGGGCCTGGAATGGCTGAGGACAAGTCTGGGATAATTTTGGGAATTATTTCCCCCTGTGCCCGACCTCCATAAGTGTCTCTGCCTCCCTGTGTTACTAAAAGCAGATCTTGGGGAAGAAGCAGGGGAGAATTCCAGTGTACTTCGAGGCTTCCCATTCCATTCCCTCCTCCTGCCTCCCTCTGATCCCCTTTTGTCCCTTTCCAGAATCCTCTGCTCCCCTTTTCTTGCTGATTTTTGTCCCTTGCTTTTGCAGACCGTGATGATTCCAGCCCCAGATCCCTCACAGGAGCATGAAACAGCGAAGTAGAAAGTTCTGGAACGTGGACAGGGACAGCAAACAGGGAATGTGCTGGACCTGGCTGTGCCTTCAGGAACGTGCTCCAGCCACCCCAGATTTGTCCTTTGAAGGGCTGGGAGCAGGACCTGGATGAGCTGTGGGAGGGCTGGGCTCTGTCCCACACCCCGTGTGCTGCAGCCTCACCCTCGCTGGGTTCCCACGAGGATGAGGAGCCTTGGGAGCATCCCCAGCCACCCTCTGTCCTGAATTCCAGGGACAGCCCTTGGAATATTTGTCACCCCCATGGGAGGGGTCACAGAGCTGCTGCTCCGTCAGTAAAGCTTCACCAGTGGCTTTGGCACCGTTTTTCCCTGTCTCTTTCTCTGCTGATTCCCAAACTCCTATCTTTTAACAGAAACCAGGAAAATTTAAATCAAGTTCTGTGGGACGGGGGTGCTGCCGTTGGTGTTTCCCAGAGGAGCTGCAGCACAGCTGATAATTGGGTTTAATTTCAGGTTTGATTCCTCACAAGGGCTGGGGCTGTGCAGAGCTGGTGCTGTCACTGAGGGAGTGGCACCATCCTGTGGACACGGGGACATTTGCAGCTCTCGTGGGAAAACACATTTTATTCTTCCTCCTGTGTGAGTCTCCTCCTCTGTTCCTGCTCTGCTCAGCCAGTTCTCCTCACTCACAGAGCAAAACCCTCCCTGCTCACCCACAACAAACCCTTTTCTCCTTCTGGCCCTGCTTTTTCACTCAGCCTCTTCCAGAGCGTGGGAGAGTTCAGGGGATTTTTGTTTCTTCCTCGAGAGGGACTTTGCCGAGCTGTGGCTCCTGTTGGCTCCTCGGTGTTCCTTTTGGGAGGGCAGGGCCTCCCCTTTGTGCTGTGCTGGGAGAGGAGCCAGCAGAGGAATCCCTGCCATGTCCTTGGGGTGTCACAGGGGTGTCACAATCCCTCTGCTCCTAAAAAACAAAATCTTCTCCATGGAGCCCCTGCCTGGCCCAGGAGCAGAGTGTGGAGCTCAGATCCCTCCGTGCATCCCAGGGCAGGAGGGGATGGAATTCCTGAGGGAGGAGGGGACTGGGATTGTTCAGGAAAAGGGGATTTTTGGGGTGACCTCACTGAGGATTCCCTGAAGGAGCTACGGGGAAGGTGGAGGGAGGGAAGAGGGGACAGGACACAGGGAATGGGCTCCCTCTGCCAGAGGGCAGGAGGGATGGAATATGGGAAGGAATTCCTCCCTGGGGGATGCTGAGGGGCTGGGATGGGATTCCCAGAGAAGCTGCGGCTGCCCCTGGATCCCTGGAAGTGTCCAAGGACAGTGGGAGGTGTCCCGGGTGGGATTTAAGGTCCCTTCCCTCCAAACCTGGGCTTCTCTGGGGCTCCCCAGCCCTGACTCTGAATGAAAAGGGTTTTTTTGGGTGGAATGTGGCTTTTTTGGGAGAATGGCCTTTCCTTCCAGTCAGCCCTTCTCCAGCCTCTGCCACCCAACGCCTGCACTGCTGGGTTTCCTGTCCAGCCCCTTCCCAGCTCTTCCCCACCTCACAGTGAGCCTCTGCCAGCACACTCCATAGACAATTCCATTTATTTCCTGTATTTACACAAAATTACACAACCAGGACCTTCAGCCTCACAACCCCCAGACCCCCCAGTCCAACTCCGGGACTGGGCAGGGGGGATCAGGATGGATCTAGGGATGGATCCATGGGTGGATGGGTGGGATAGGTGGATCCAGGATGGAGGGAAAGGACGGAGGCATGGGTCCATGGATGGATGAGTGGAGGGATGGATCCATGGAGGGATGGATGAGCGGAGGGATGGGTCCATGGAGGGATGGATGAGCGGAGGGATGGGTCCATGGAGGGATGGATGAGTGGAGGGACGGGTCCATGGAGGGATGGATGAGTGGAGGGATGGATGAGTGGATGGATGGATCCATGGAGGGATGGATGAGCAGAGGGATGGGTCCATGGAGGGATGGATGAGTGGAGGGATGGATCCATGGAGGGACGGATCCATGGAGGGATGGATGAGTGGAGGGACGGGTCCATGGAGGGATGGATGAGTGGAGGGATGGATCCATGGATGGATGAAGTGGAGGGATGGGTCCATGGAGGGATGGATGAGCGGAGGGACGGGTCCATGGAGGGATGGAGGCCCCGGTGCTGGGATCCCCTCACAGCCCGCCCCCATCCCGGGCTCTGGGGGGCTCCGTGCTCTCCTCCTCCCACGGGCACACCTCCGAGCTTTTCCCCACGCCCAAGCTGGGCTTGGCAGGTGCTGCTGGAGCCTCCCAAGGACAAACCTCGGCCAGGCCCGCGCCGGGGCTGGGGCTGCCGCCCGCCCCCGGGCGCTGCGTGCTGGGCAGGAGCCGGCGCAGGGGCTTGTGCTCGGCCTCCCCCTGGCATCTGCCCCTGGATCTCTCCAGCAGTGCTGGGGACACAGCGCCGGCCCCCGGCTGTCCCGTCCCTGCAGGGGAACCTCTCTGGGCTGCCTGGGGCTGCACACCTGCCTGGGAGATTGCCTCCTCCAACCCAAGGGGCTCTGCTGCTTCCCAGGGGCAAATCTCAGATTTCCTGCTCTCCGTGCTGTCGGATTTCTTGGATGGCTCCTTCCCCACTGCAGATTTCAGGCACAGCTCTGCTGTGTCCGGGCTCTCCCATGGACAGATGGACTCTCGGTCTCTGCTGCTCTTCTCCACAGCTTTGGAGGCTTCTCTTGGTGGGAGCTTCTTACCTGGGCCAGTTCCTTTCTCCTGGGGCTCAGCCACCTCCCAGGGACAGATTTCAGCTTTATCACTGGATTTAGAGTCCTGAGACTCCCAGGGACAGATCGATTCCCTCTCTCTGCTCCCCTTCTCCAGAGCTTTGGTTTCTTTTCCTGGGAGTTTCTCCTTACCTGGGACTGTTCCCTTCTCCAGCTGAGGCTCAGCCACCTCCCAGGGACAGATCTCAGCTTTGCTGCTCGATTCAATGTCCTGACTCTCCCAGGGACAGATCTCTGCCTTCTCTGAGCTCTGGGATTTCCCTGGGGCTGCTTTGGGCAGTGCTGAGCTCCCAGTCTGGGGTTTGGCCTGGGGCTGCTCTGTGTCCAGGCTCTCCCAAGGACAGATTGATTCCCTCTCTCTGCTCCCTTTCTCCAGAGCTTTGCTTGTTTCTTTTCCTGGGAGTTTACCCTTACTTTGGCCTGTTCCCTTCTCCAGCTGAGGCTCAGCCACCTCCCAGGGACAGATTTCGGCTTTGTCACTGGATTCAGACTCCCAAGGACAGATCTCTGCCTTCTCTGAGCTCTGGGGTTTCCCTGGGGCTGCTCTGGGCAGCGCTGAGCTCTCGGTGGGTTTGGCCTGGGGCTGCTCCGGTCTTGGCTTTCCCAAGGACAGATGGACTTGGTCTCTGCTTCCCTTCTCCAGACTTAGATGTTCTTTCCTGGGAGTTACCCTTACCTGGGCTGTTCCTTTCCGCTTGGGCCAGCCACCCACAGGGACAGATTGGGCTTTGCACTGATTAGAGCCTGATTCCAGGGACAGATGGCTTTGTCACTGGATTCATTCCCAAGGACAGATCTCGCTTCTCGAGCTCTGGGATTTCCTGGGCTGCTCTGGGCAGCCTGAGCTTGGGGTTTCCCCAGAGCTGCCCAGTGTCCGGCTCCCAAGGACAGACGAGCGCTCTGTCAGCTGTCCTGGGATCTCTCGGGCGATGCCAGCTCTGCTGCGCGTGAAGCGCTGTCCCCTTGGGCCCCCCAGGGACTGCTCTATGCTTTGCTGCTGGGAGGGAGGCTCAGCTGCTTCCCAGGGACAGATCTCAGCTTTGCTGCTGGATTCAGTGTCCTGACTCTCCCAGGGACAGATCTCTGCCTTCTCTGAGCTCTGGGATTTCCCTGAAGGAGGTTTGGGCAGTGCTGAGCTCCCAGTTTGGGGTTTGACCAGAGGCTGCTCTGTGTCCGGGCTCTCCCAAGGACAGATGGACTCTCTGTCTCTGCTTCCTTTCTCCAGAGCTTTGGTCTCCTCTCTTCTTGGGAGTCCCTCCTTACCTGAGACTGTTCCTTTCTCCAGCTGAGGCTCAGCCACCTCCCAGGGACAGATTTCAGCTTTGTCACTGGATTTAGAGCCCTGACTCTCCCAGGGACAGATGGACTCTCGGTCCTTTCCAGAAGTGAAGGAAGCTCCCACTTCCTTCAGGAGTCCTTGACTTGTGGAAGGGCTTTTGCTCACCCTGGATGGATCCTCTTTGTCCTGTCTGGGTTTCTCTTTACCTGAGGGCTGATCAGCCACCTCCCAGGGACAGATCTCAGCTTTGCTGCTCGATTCAATGTCCTGACTCTCCCAAGGACAGATCTCTGCCTTCTCCGAGCTCTGGGATTTCCCTGGGGCTGCTTTGGGCAGTGCTGAGCTCCCAGTCTGGGGTTTGGCCTGGGGCTGCTCCATGTCTTGGCTTTCCCAAGGACAGATGGACTCTCGGTCTCTGCTTCCCTTCTCCAGAACTTTAGATGTTTCTTTTCCTGGGAGTTTACCCTTACCTGGGGCTGTTCCCTTCTCCAGCTGAGGCTCAGCCACCTCCCAGGGACAGATTTCGGCTTTGTCACTGGATTTAGAGCCCTGAGACTCCCAGGGACAGATCTCTGCCTTCTCTGAGCTCTGGGGTCTCCCTGAAGGAGATTTGGGCAGGGCTTTGGCTGGGGGCTGCTTTCCCTTTTCTGGTGCTCTGGATCCTACTTTTTCTTCCCCTTTGGGAGCGCCACGCGTGTCCTGCCCCAACCTCTCCTCCCCCGACGGAGCTGCAGCCTCTTCCCAGGGGCAGATCTCCGGCTTTGGGGGCGGCTCATCCTCCACCTCCCAGGGACAGATGTTTGCCTTTTTGCTCTCCATGGTTCCAGCCTGCTGGGGTGAGGGTTTGGGCAGAGCTGGGGGTTGCTCCACACCTTCTCCAGATCCGGGGGCTCCCTGCTCCGGCGGAGCCCCCTCTGTGTCCCAGGGGCAGATTTCTGCTCCGACACTCCTTCCCTGGTCCCGGCTCTCCCAGGGGCACACCTCAGCCCTCCTGCCCTCCGCTTGCTCCGAGGCCTCTTTGGGCAGCCCTGGTGGTTTCTCCATGCCCGGAGAGCGCTGAGAATCCCCCTCACTGCGGCCCTTCCCAGGGCACGTTCCTGCTTTGGGGCTGGGGTCTCCCCGCGTTCCCCCGGCACCGAGCTCTCTCTGTGCGCTCCCGGCGCCGCTCCAGCTCCTTCCAGGGCCCCGCTCGGGCTCGGGCTGGCTGCTCCGCTCTTCCAGCGCCTTCTCCGGGCTCTCTGGGCTCCCTCCGTCCTCCCGGGGAGCGATGGCGGCCTGGCGCAGCAAGGCTCCCCTTCCTGCCGGCGTTCCGAGCCCTCCGGGCGGCCTCGCCCCGCGCACGCTGCTCGGGGTGGGCTTCGCAGGCGGCTGCTCCTCCTCCGGGTGCTCCCTGGGCTGGAAGGACCTGCTGGTCCCCTCGGGCTCCTCCAGTGTCCCTTCCTCTGCTGTGACCGCAGGAACGTCCCCCCGCAGATCCACGGCCGGAGCCTGGTCCCGTTCCCGGGGCTGTACCCGTGCCACCTCCGGGGCGCGTTCAGCTCCTTGGTGGCCCGCGCTGGGTGGCTCCAGAGCGGTGCCCGCGTCCCCCCGGGCAGCGCTGGGCTCCTCGGCCGCGCTGTCCCCATGGCCTGTCCCCGCGGCCAGCCTGTCCCGTTCTCCTCCTGTCCCGCTGTCCCCCCAGCCCGCGCCTGCCCCGCCGGTGGCGGCGTTGTTGTTGTGCTGCAGCGCGGGGACCTCGAGGCTCTGCCCGCTCCCCTCGGGGCTGACCCCGCCGAGGGACGCGGCCGAGGCCTCTGCCGGGCCGGACCTCTCCCTTCGGCTGCTCCCCCTCTTCCTGAGGCTCCCCTCGCTCTTCCCTTTCAGGATGCTCTTCCCCCTGGAGCGGTTGAGGGCTTTGATGGCGAGTCCCAGGCTCCGGAAACTCTTCGTGGGGGCCGGCTTGGGCCCGGGGGTGGCGGCCGCTGTGTCCCCGGGGCTCCCCGACTCCGCTGCCTCGGCCGCTCTTTGTTTCCTGCCCAGGATCTCGTCCTGCACCAGCTCCCAGGGACAGACGTGCGCCGAGCTGGCGCTCGGGGCCGGCAGCCGGCCCTTCCCGGCCGGGGGGGACGCGCGCTCCGGGTCATCCCCTCCTGTCCC
Source organism: Zonotrichia leucophrys gambelii (assembly GCF_028769735.1). Taxonomy (NCBI): domain Eukaryota; kingdom Metazoa; phylum Chordata; class Aves; order Passeriformes; family Passerellidae; genus Zonotrichia; species Zonotrichia leucophrys. Next base: position 5,825,014 of record NC_088196.1, on the reverse strand, counting down.
CTGCGCCTCTCCCGCCTGCCCCGGGGGCACCGGGGGTGGCTCCGCGCAGTCCCCGAGCGTCCCCGAGCGCTGCAGGCTCTGGTAGCGCACGGGGGGCGCAGGGGGCGTTTTCTTCACCGTCACCCGCACCTTCCTGCCGGGGTGGGCGCTGTCCACGCTGACGCTCTTGATGGGCGCGTAGGTGACATGCTTGTGTCCCTTGGCGTCGCCCTCGTGCGGGCCCCTCTCGGCGGGGCTCGGGGGCGTCGCGGTGCCGCTGGCGACCCCCGGGGCGGGCGCGGACAGGTGGCGGCCGCCGTGCCACTGCTCGCGGGTGGCCCTGCGGGCGGCCAGCAGCGCCGCGTCCCGCGCCCCGGTGACAGCGCTGTGCGACTTCTGCAGCGGCGGGGCGCGGCCCGGGGGGCGCTGCCAGGGCCCCGCCAGGTTCTGGGCGCTGGCCGATTTGCACAGGAGCGGGGCGGCGTCCAGCGAGTCGCTGTCCGATTGCTCCAGGTCGGTCACGGCCGCCGGCGGAGGCTCCTGGGGCGGGCTGGGCGTGCGCGACCCTCGGCGGGGCTCCCGCGGGGGCCCCTCGGAGCTGCGGGACTTGCGCAGGGCTGAGGAGCGGCGCCGGGAGCTCTCGTCCCGCATCCTCGGGCCGGGCCCGGCGGCATCCACGAGCCGCTTGGCCGAGGAGCCGCGGCGGGACGGGGTCCCCGGCCGCTCCCCGGCGCTGCTGCGGCGGGACGCGCTCTCGGCCAGCTCGGCGCCGCTGCGGCGCAGGATGGAGCGGGCGAGGCTGCGGCGGGAGCTGCGCTTCTTGGCCAGGTGCGGGTTGTTGGTCGCCATCCGCCACGTCTTGTGCACCTCTAGCTGTCGGTAAAGCTTCTTCAGCTCCTCCTGCGCCGCGGGCGGGGGGACGCGGTAGAGAAAAGGGAGAGAGGAGAGCGCCTACAGCGGGGGCTGCGGCCGGGAGCGCCCCGCCGAGCCCCGGGTCATCCCCGTGTCCCCGGAGCCCCCCGCGCTGCCCAGAGGACGCAGCGGGTTCGCCCACCCGGGTGGGGTCACCCTGCACCCCCTCGTCCCCTCCCTCTGCTTTGCGTCAGGAAAAGATTGCGAAAGGCACCTCTTACTCTGCACAGCTAGCGTCAAAAGAAGGTCCTGAGTGTGCCACCCACCCGAATGTCATCGGGGTCGAGACTGTGCTCGCTCCAGGCGGACGCGATGCTGCTGTTCATGCAGGAGCCCGAGCGCCGCATGTCCAGCTCGTCCTCGTACACCTCGGCCGTGATCTCCTCCCGCAGCGGCGAGCCTGTGTGCAGGAACTGCCGGGGGACACGGGGGAGTCACTCGGGGGGTCCTGTCCCCGCTCCCCGAGCCCCTGGGATGAGTGTTAGTGATGGAATCGTGTGGAATTGTGGAGGCTGGAAAAGCTCTCTGAGGTCAGCGGGCCCAGCTGTTCCCCCAGCGCTGACAGTGCCGCCGCTTGCCCAGGTCCCCAGTGCCACAGCCACGCGTTCTGGAGCACCTCCAGGGGTGGGGACTCCACTTGTTCCAATGCTGATCACCCTCTCCATGAGAAATTTCCTCAATATCCAACCCAAACCTGCCCTGGCCCAGCCTGAGGCCGTTCCCTCTCCTCCTGTCCCCATTCCCTGGGGGCAGAGCCCGACCCTCCCCAGGTCCTGTCAGGGCCTTGTGGAGAGCCAGAAGGTCCCTCTGGGCTTCCTCTTCTCCCAGCTGAGCCCCTCTAGCTCCCTGAGCCTCTTGTGGTGCTCCAGCCCCTCCCCAGCTCCGTTCCTTCCCTGGGATACCTTGGGGATGAAGAGCAGGGCCAGGGTCATGGTGATGGTGCCGTGGGTGTGAGCGAAGAAGAGCAGCAGAGTCCAGTCCGGGTGCAGCGAGGGGACAATCAGGAACCTGGAAGGGACCAGGAGGGCAGTGCCAGCCCCTCCCCACCTCCAGACCCACAACTCCCCTGCCTGGCCACCCAAACCTCTAACCCTTCCCGCTGTGGGGGTCCCGAGCTCCCAAACCCCCTTTCCTCTGCAGATCCAGAGCACCCAACCCCTCCCCACCTTGGCACGGCTCCTGAGCATCCCCAGGGGTGGGAACCTCGGTCCCTGGCCCTACCTGACCACGTGGAAGGTGGCAGAGACCATGAGCTCGTTGTGCAGGGCGATGCCCATGTAGCGGGGCTCGTGGAAGGCCGAGGGCACGGCGCGCGTGGCGTAGCACAGGAAGCTGCCCCACAGCAGGAACAGCATCTCGGCTGTGGGGCAGAGCAGGACACGCCCTGAGCGGCCACAGCCAGCCCCGGCAGCTTTTGGGGTGCCCAGCTGCTGCCCACCACCCTCACCCTGGAACGTGCAGGGTTGCAGCCAGGTCTGGAGCGTCCCCCAGCACGGCCTTCCCAAAGTTTGGGACTCAGCCCCGGGGGATGCTCAGGGGGAGTGTGGGGGACCCCAACCCTCCTTGAAACCTCCAGGAGGATTAAAGGGACAAGGGAATGAAAGCCCCAAATTATGGGATGGGGTCCCAGGGCTGTGGGAACCTTGCACCTTCCTAGAAGGATTAAACAGGCAAAGGAATGAAAGCCCCACAGTTACGGGATGGGATCAATGGGGACCCCAGGTCCTTGCAGCTTTCAGGAAGTTTAAATGGATAAGAGAATGAAAGCCCCAAATTATGGGATGGGGTTGTGGGTCTGTGGGGATCCCGACCCTTGCAGCTTTCAGGAAGATTCAATGGATAAGAGAATGAAAGCCCCACGTGCCCGTGGTGGGATCTGGGGGCCGTGGGGACCCCCAGCCCTGCCGGGGGCCGGTCTCACCGATGACCATCATGTAATCCCAGCAGTCGTGGCCGCAGATGGAGAAGTGCAGGCCGCGGCTGGTCTGGGCGCGGATGACCAGCGGGATGTTCTTGCGGGCGTTCTCCAGCATGCCGATGGTCCAGGCCGCCAGGAACCACAGCACCAGCAGCAGGATGGGCGCCAGCATGCGCAGCACCCGCCCGCTCGACACGTAGGGAGCGCGCTGGGCCGAGCGCGACAGGAACACCTTCAGCACCCTGCCGGGGGCAGCGGGGTGAGACCCCCAACCGTCCCAGTGAGACCCCTGCCCATCCCAGTGAGAACCCTGACTGTCCCAGTGAGACCCCTGCTGTCCTATGAGACCCCCAACCGTCCCAGTGTGACAGAACACCTGCACCCTGCGGGGCGCAGGTGAGGCCCCTGACTGTCCCATTTGAGGACCTGATGTCCTACGAGACCCCAACCGTCCCAGTGAGACCCCCATCCATCCCAGTGAGACCCCTGCCCATCCCAGTGAGAACCCTGCCTGTCCTACTGAGACCCCCAACCGTCCCAGTGTGACAGGAACACCTTCAGCACCCTGCCAGGGGCAGGAGGTGAGATCTTGGCTGTCCCACTGAGACCCCAGTCCATCCCAGTGAGACCCCCAATCCATCCCAGGGAGACCCCTGCTTCCAGCACACAGCACATGCCAGGGCAGGGTGAGACCCCACTGTCCCATGAGACCAGCATCCATGAGACCATCCACCAGGAGACCCAACCCATCCTATTTTGGGGATCCCAAGCCCTCCCCACTCCGGGTGCCCTGAGCCCCCAGCCCTCCCCATTGTGGGGGTCCCAAGCCCCCAGCCCTTCCCACCAGAGGGGTCCCAAGCACCCCCCAGCCTCCCTGAGCCCTCCCTACCATGGGTGCCCTTAGCACCCAAACCCTTCCTGTTGTGGGGGTCCTGAGACCCAAACCCTTCCTGCTGTGGGGGTCCTGAGCCCCCAGCCCCCTGTCCGAGCTACCTGTAGAGCTTGAGGGTGATGGTGCCATAGACGATGGCGAAGCCGAGCATCCGCACCCAGCGCAGGACGATGCAGCGGAAGATGCTCGGCTTGAAGTACAGGATGAACACCTGGAGCACGGGAGAGAGGGATCCGGGCTGGATCCCACCTGCCCCAGCCTCGGGAGCCACCTGCTTTCCAGGCCAGCCCTGTGCCACCCTCCCCCGTGACCCTGCAGCACCCGCTGCACTCGTGCGGGAGGGGAGAGGGGATTTGGGCAGGGATTAATTCCCGCAGGCAGCGGGAGAAAAGGGATTTGGTTTTCTGAGAAGGTTTATACGGCAGCCCCCAGGGACCGTGCCAGCAAAATTAACAATTAGATGGAGCCGTGCCCTGCGTGGGGCAGGTCCACCCTGGAAACCCCATCCTGGAGCTTTCCAGCCCTGGGGACAGCTGGGGACTCACAGGGAAGTAGAGGAGGAGGGAGCCGAAGAGGATGGTCTCCAGCAGGATGATTCCCGATGTGCGGATCCTCTGCAGGGACACCAGTGTGAGGGTGCAGCCTCGGAGGGGCCAGGGCCAGGGCAGGGGGATCCCTGACCCTGCAGGGTTTGGGGTGGCAGCAGAGCAGGGGGACACGGGGACAGCTTGCCTTGCTCCGTCGGAAGTGGTAGGACACGAGCATGCTGAGGAAGATGGCCAGCATGCAGCAGGCCTGGCACGACAGCACCGCTGCCCGCAGCACCTGGTCCTCCTGGATCAGGCAGGGCGTGTCGTCCTCGCAGGTGGCACAGCCCGGGCGGCACGGCCGGCACCCCAGCCGGGACCCCCCGTCTGTCCCTGCCACGCCTGGGGACAGAGCGATGGCCAGGTGGGAACACAGCATTGGGGTGGGATCAGCACATCCAGAGTGGGATCAGCACACCCCAGGGCCTGGTGGCACCCCCCACACCAGGGCACGCGCTCTGTGTCCCCAGAGCCCCCCAGCCCTCTCCCCCACTGCTGTATCCGTGCGCCACTGGGGACAGCAGGGACAACCCACCTGCCCAGGCACCGCTGGCCACTCCATCAGTCCCATAGAAACCCGGCTTGCACCTGCACAGGTACCTCCCGAGGACGAAGCCGCGGCTCTCCTGGGGGACACACTGAAGGAGACAGCCTGAGACACGGCCCCCACACCCTGTGTCCCCTCTGTCCCCAAATCCCCCCGCCCCAGGGGCTCCAGCAGCCCCCAGCTCACTGCTACCTGACCCCACGCCATCCTCCCCCAGAGCCGCGAGGAATCAGTGGTTAAACATTTCAGAATTAAAACCCAAAGCTTGGCCCCAAATCCCTCCCTAAAACCTAAATGGACACCTAATGCAGCGAGCGCCCTAATCCTGCCCAGCCGTGACGGCAGCCTCGGCCCGGGCCCCGCTCCCTAATCCCCCCCGGCCGCCTCCTGCCCCGGCGGCCGCGCTGGCGGCTCCCTGGGCATTGTTGTTTCCTGGAGGGATGCCCGGCCCCGGGCCCGGCCCTCTGGAAGGCATCGCTGGTAGGAAACAGGAGCTGGCGACGCCTTTCCCGCCTGGGGACAGCTCTGGATGGACCCCAAGGCTGGGGGGCTGCGGGTTCGCCCTGCCCGGTTGTGCCCAGCCCCGAAACGCTCGGGCGCCGCTCGGCTCTGCTGCAGGCACCGCGGTGCTGCTGCCACCGGCTGCCAGGCCCCGTGCCCACCGTGCCCGCGGTGCCCGGGCACGGAGCAGCCGGGTCACACGGCGCGGCTGGCGGTGGGGAGGGAAGATTTGCACAATAAACCTCTCACCGCGGTGCGAGAGCAGCTGAGCGAAGCAGATGGATCGCCCGGAGAGGATAAAGCTCAGCCCGGAGGGGGGACAGGGGCACGGGCAGCCCGCCGGGCTCCGGGGGTGCTGGGGTGCGGGTACCCCGCTCCTGGCGGGGCAGGGATGGGGTACGGGGTGCCGGGGCGCGGTACCTGGGTGCTGTTGAGGTCACAGCGATGCGTGTCCGAGAACCAGCCCGGCCCGCTGGAGCACTGGTCGATGGCCACGTCCCGCAGCTCCACGTCCACCCGCACGACCCCCCTGTGGCCAGGGACGGGTCAGCCCGGGGGGGGAAATGGGGCCGTGGGCTCTGGGACTGATCCCAGCCGAGCCTTCCCTCCCCACTGGCTCCCCGTGCACTGGGGTGCAGCAGGGACCCCACAAATCCGGGGAAGGGTCCCAGCCCGGCTCACCCACCCCCAGCACAGCAGCCACAGGGGGTGGCAGAGCACGGTGGGCAGCACAGGGGACACCGAGGGGGGAATAGGGAGTCACCCCCGTGCCCGGGGATGTGTACAAACCCCTGCGCACCTGCAGGCACACAGAGAGGAACACGGGCAGGGGGCTGGGGACACCGCGGGGTGGGTGACACATCCAGCTGCACCCCCAGCACACACACGGGGCACCCCCCCCCCCCTTCTGACACCCCCGAACCCCTCCGGGCTCCACGTACTTGAACTCCGGGCTGAGGTCGGGCTTGAGGCCGTAGAAGGCGGCGGAGAGCGTGACGGCCCAGGCGGGCAGGAAGCGGCCCTCGCGGCACTCCAGGAACGGCGGGGACCAGCGCACGTGGCCCGCGTCCCCCACGTAGCTGTCGCCCCGCTGCCACTTGGGGGTCTCCAGGCTGCGCAGGTCATTGCTGAGCACCCGCTTGCGGAGCGCCGGCGCCCGCTGCGACTTGAGCGCGTTGAACCACTCGTTGTCCCAGCTGAGGTTGCCCAGGCTGGGAGCGGCGCCGGACACGTCCTGCAGCAGGATCTGCCCGTCCCCCTTGGTGGCCTGCAGCATCAGCCGCGGCTTGGGGGCCAGCGGGTGGGCGTCCAGGGCCAGCACCGCCCTGCGCACCCACGGGTGCCCCTCGGCCAGGCTGCGCACCAGCGCCTGGTACCACTCCACGTCCTCGGCCACGCTGGCCTCGCGGATGTCGTTGGTCTGGAAGAGCATGTTGAGGAAGTTGGCGGCGTGGGCCAGCGCCTCGGGGGCGGCTCGCAGGGCTGCCCGCAGCGCCGGGGGGGGCCCGGGCCCGGCGGCCCCCGCCGCGACACCGCCGCTGCAGTTGGCCCGGGCCAGGCGCTCGGCGTCGCCCGTGCGCAGGAACGCCAGCGCCGCCGCCGAGCCCTCGCCGTCCGCCGGCGCTGCCGGCTCCGCGGTGGGCGCCCACGGGGATGAGGGGGCCGGGGACCATCCCGGGGGTCTCTCCTGCGGGCGCTGCCCCGCCGTGAGCACGGCCACCTGCACCAGCACGGCGCGCAAGCCCCAGAGCAGCGGCCAGCGGCGCGGCCCCATGGCCGGGGCTCAGCGGAGCCCCCCGGCCCCCGGCGGGCCCCCCGGCCGGCGCATGGCGGGCAGGGACCCCGAGCCGCCCGGAGCCCGCCCCGCGCTCTGCCGCCCGTTCTTCTCCCTCGGCGATGCCGGAGCAGACGTCACCGGCTCCAAACCGTGTTCAGGGCTGGCGCTGCCCGGAGCCCCCCCGCCCGCCCCCGCGCTCCCGCTCGGGCGGCAGCGCTGCCCGGAGCCCCCCGGTCTGAGCCCCGTGGGCACCGCGCACCGAGGGCACCCCGCGCCCCGGCCCCTCGGGCTGGCCGTGATGCAAGCGCATCCTGATGGGAAGCCATGGCAACGGCAGCCGGAATTTTCCTGCCCGTATCCCCCCCCCCCGCGGCCCCTCGGCAGCCGGGGCGAACGGGGCGCCCGCGGGGTCCCCATACGGTGGCGGGATCCAATCCCGCAGTGCCCGGTCCCCCCTCCGGGCCATGGGGTGGGAATGGGGGGTGGCACCCACGGGGGTGTCCCTGTGGGGCTGGGGGGGCTGGGTGAGGGCACGAGCCGGGTCTGAAGCCCACCCCCAAGTGCGGGGGGATGTACCCCAAGATGCACCCCAGAAGCCGGGGTGCAGAGGGGAAACTGAGGCACGGAAGGGTGCTCACTTTCCTTGCTCCAGTCTCAAGCAACCATGACCTTCCCCAGTCCCAACCCGCGGGGAGGTGTGGGGAGAGCCCGTCCCCTCTGCTCCGGTTGGGACTCGCTGCCCGCCAGAATCGGGCAAGAGCCGCGCAGGGCTCGCGGTACGAAACGCCGCGTGCCTGTGCCTCAGTTTCCCCCGCCGCATCCCCCGGTCCCGGAGCGGGGGGTGAGTCCGAGGGGTCACGGCTGGAGCTCCGTGTCCGGGAGCTCTCGCTGCCCCCCGGCCCCGGCATCCGTGACACCCCCGTGCCCTCGGGTGCCGGGACCGGGCTGGTGCCGGGGCTCGGAACCGCTCCCGCCCGTGGGTACCGGGCACTCGGAGCGGCTCCCGGGGCTCGGAGCGGGTCCTTCCGTGGGAGCCGGAGCCACCCTTGGGTTCCGGTGCCGCCCGGTGGGCGCGGAGGCTCGGAGCGGCTCGCGGGGCTCGGTGCGTGTCCCGAGGCTGTCCCCGCGGCCCCTCCACGTGCGCCCGGGGGGCTCGGGGGCGCGGCCTCCGCACCGGGGCGGGACCGCGGCCACCGGGGGAGGCGGGACCGGCACCGGGGGGCGCGGCCAGCGGCGGAAGCGCGGGGGCGGGGCGGCGGCGGCAGCGAGGGGGGGGGCGCCGCGGCCGTGCGAGGGCGGCGGCGGCGGCCGCCGGTGCCGGTGCGCTCCCGGTCCCGGTCCCCGCGGGCCATGCGGCGGCCGTAGCCATGCAGCGCGACGGGGATGCGGCGGCGGCCGCCGCGGCCTCGTACCGGGTGCTCAGCCGGCTGCTGGGCTATGGCACCGGGCCGGAGGCGGGCGCGGCGGGCGGCGCCGGTGCCGGTACCGGCGCGGCGGGCGCGGGGCCCGGCGGCGGGGGGCGGCTGCCGGGGGCCGGGCCGGCGCTGCGCAGCCCGCGGCCGCAGCTGATGGTTTTCCGCAACGCGGCGGCCGAGGGCCGGCCCGGCGAGGACTGCGGCCCGGTAGCGGCGGCGGCGGCGGCGGCGGCGGCGGGAGGGGGCGTCCCGGGGGGCGGCGGGGCCGAGCTGTGCCCGCGGCACCGCTGCGCGCTGGAGCCCAAGGCGGCGGCGGGCTGGGGAGCGGCGGCGCAGAGCGGGCTGGAGCTGCAGCTGGCGGCGCTGGGGCTGCGCCCGCCGGGGCTGGGGGCCAAGGGGGCGGCGGGCGCGGCGGGCACCCCCTGCCCGTGCCTCGGGCCGCCCGCCGGCGAGGAGACCAGCGATGCGCTGCTGGTGCTTGAGGCCCTGGAGCCCGACGAGGGCGGCAGCGGCTCCGAGGACGAGCCGGGGTCCCCCGGGCGCGGGGCCGCCCGTGCCGGCGGCAGAGCTGCAGCCCCGGGCCCTGCGCAGCCGCCCGCGGGCACCGGCTCCGGCACCGGCCCCGGCGGCAGGAAGGGCTCGCTCCGCATCCGCCTCAGCCGCCTCTTCCGCACCAAGAGCTGCAGCGGCGGCTCGGCCACCGGGGACGCCGGCAGCGCCGCCGCCTCGGCCGGGAGCCTCACGGATGTGTGCGGGGCCCGCGGCCGGGAGCAGGAGCCGGGCAGGTACGGGGGCACCGGGCTGGGATGGGGGGATGCCGCCGGGGCAGCGCGGGGTGCGGGCCGGGGTGTCCCCGGGCCATGTTGTGATGCTCTCCCGGAGGGGGATGTGGGGCTCCGGGGCCAGCCCGCCCCGCGGGTCCCGGTTGGGATCGAGCTCTCGCAGCGGCTGCCGAGGCCTCGTCGCTCACTCGGGAACGCTGGAACCCGGGAGAGGCCGGCGGAGCAGGGTCGCGCTGATCCAGGCCTGCAACCCTGATGGGGATGGTGGAAAAGCCTCTGGGAGTGGTACCGGGAGCGGGGCTTGGAGCATCAGCCCCGTGGGGAGCGGCTAAGGGGGCTGGGGGTCCCAGGCTCTGCCGCTGTGGGGGCTCGGCTCTCCCCTCCGTGCAGGAGGAATCATTGCCAGCCCCAGCTTCACTGGGATGGAGGCAGAAATCCCAGGATATCTTGGTGTGGGGCCTCACAGGTCCCTCCTGTCCCTCACCTCTGTTCCAGCAGGGCAGGAGCTGCTTGATGCCAGCTATGGCTGGTCCAGGGCAGCTCCATCCCCGCTTCCAGGGCAGCTCCATCCCTACTTCCAGGGCCTCTCCATCCGTGCTCCCAGGGCAGCTCCATCCCCGCTTCCAGGGCAGCTCCATCCCTGCTCCCAGGGCAGCTCCATCCGTGCTCCCAGGGCAGCTCCATCCCCGCTTCCAGGGCAGCTCCATCCCCGCTTCCAGATCTGCTCCATCCCCGTTCCCAGGACAGCTCCATCCCGTTCCAGAGTGCTCCATCCCCGCTTCCAGATCTGCTCCATCCCCGCTCCAGTCTGCTCTATCCCGCTGCCAGGGCAGCTCCATCCCCGCTTCTAGGGCAGCTGATAGGGTGCTGAGTGGGTCCTGAGATGGTGCTGAGCTGGTCCTGAGATGGTGCTGAGTGGGTGCTCAAACGTTGCTGAGTCGATCCTGAGTCTGTCCTGAGTGGTGCTGAGGGAGTCCCGAGGGGCGGCCGCTCCCCCCGAGCCGCGCTGCCGCCGTCTCCCTGGACGCTGAGGGCCGTGTCTGTCCCTCTGCAGCGTGTGCGGGACACGGGGCCGGGCAGAATTGGGGATGGGAGCCCTCGGTGGGAAATAAACATGGCAGGAGAATTTTTATCCTTTTAAAGCCTTTATTAAAAGTGATCAGCTCACGATTGGGAAGCCCGACGGAGCTGCAGTTTCCGTCGTTTCTCTCAGGGTGACTCGGAGGAGGAGGATACGCACAGCTTTGTCCACCAGGGGCAGAGCTGCGATCCCATCCTCGTGCGAGCTTTGGGCGTAACCCTGATCTCGACGCTCCACTGGCTCCCGGCTCCCGGTCTTGGTTTCAGATGAGTTCTTTGTTCCGGGAGAAGAGCCATTAACTTAGTCCTAGCCGGGACCTTTTCTGATACAAAAGGAGCCATTTACTGCAACGACTTGTGCTTATACTAACAAACAGGTAGACCTTCACTTCGCCATCAGCTCGTCAGACTGGTTTTGCAACTCTTTTTTTCCACAAAAAAATTGGCAGATTTTTGTTTGTGACAGGTGCGTACCGGGGCTCTGGGTGTACCGGGTGCGCGCTGGGTGCACACCGGGCCCCGGTCTGTCCGCGGCCGCCGCAGCAGCAGCGCCCTCTGCCGGCCGAGGCGGCGCGCGCAACCCGCTCCCCTCAGACAATGGGCGAGCGGCGGCTGATGTGGTGCTGAGCAGTTAGTTAATGGTGCTGAGCAGTTAGTTAATGGTGCTGAGCAGGTCCAGACATGGTGCTGAGCAGGTACTGAGCCTGTCTAGACATGGTGCTGAGCAGTTAGTTAGTGGTGCTAAGTAGGTAGTTATTGGTGCTGAGCAGTTAGTTAATGGTGCTGAGCCTGTCTAGACATGGTGCTGAGCAGTTAGTTAGTGGTGCTGAGCAGTTAGTTAGTGGTGCTGAGCAGTTAGTTAATGGTGCTGAGCAGTTAGTTAGTGGTGCTGAGCCTGTAATAGACATGGTGCTGAGCAGTTAGTTAGTGGTGCTGAGTCGTTCCAGAGATGGTGCTGAGCAGGTAGTTAATGGTGCTGAGCAGTTAGTTAGTGGTGCTGAGCAGTTAGTTAGTGGTGCTGAGCCTGTAATAGACATGGTGCTGAGCAGTTAGTTAATGGTGCTGAGTCGTTCCAGAGATGGTGCTGAGCAGTTAGTTAATGGTGCTGAGCAGTTAGTTAATGGTGCTGAGCAGTTAGTTAGTGGTGCTGAGCCTGTCTAGACATGGTGCTGAGCAGTTAGTTAATGGTGCTGAGCAGTTAGTTAGTGGTGCTGAGTCGTTCCAGAGATGGTGCTGAGCAGGTAGTTAATGGTGCTGAGCAGTTAGTTAGTGGTGCTGAGCAGGTAGTTAATGGTGCTGAGCAGTTAGTTAGTGGTGCTGAGTCGTTCCAGAGATGGTGCTGAGCAGTTAGTTAGTGGTGCTGAGCAGTTAGTTAGTGGTGCTGAGCCTGTCTAGACATGGTGCTGAGCAGGTAGTTAATGGTGCTGAGTCGTTCCAGAGATGGTGCTGAGCAGTTAGTTAGTGGTGCTGAGCCTGTAATAGACATGGTGCTGAGCAGTTAGTTAGTGGTGCTGAGCAGTTAGTTAGTGGTGCTGAGCAGGTAGTTAGTGGTGCTGAGCCTGTCTAGACATGGTGCTGAGCAGTTAGTTAATGGTGCTGAGCAGTTAGTTAGTGGTGCTGAGCCTGTAATAGACATGGTGCTGAGCAGGTAGTTAATGGTGCTGAGCAGTTAGTTAGTGGTGCTGAGCAGTTAGTTAGTGGTGCTGAGCCTGTAATAGACATGGTGCTGAGCAGGTAGTTAATGGTGCTGAGCAGGTAGTTAATGGTGCTGAGCCTGTCTAGACATGGTGCTGAGCAGGTAGTTAATGGTGCTGAGCAGTTAGTTAGTGGTGCTGAGCCTGTAATAGACATGGTGCTGAGCAGTTAGTTAGTGGTGCTGAGCAGGTAGTTAGTGGTGCTGAGCAGGTAGTTAATGGTGCTGAGCCTGTAATAGACTTGGGCTGAGCAGGTAGTTAATGGTGCTGAGCAGTTAGTTAGTGGTGCTGGTCGTTCAGAGATGGTGCTGAGCAGGTAGTTAGTGGTGCTGAGCAGCTAGTTAATGGTGCTGAGCAGTTAGTTAGTGGTGCTGAGCAGGTAGTTAGTGGTGCTGAGCCTGTCTAGACATGGTGCTGAGCAGGTAGTTAGTGGTGCTGAGTCGTTCCAGAGATGGTGCTGAGCAGTTAGTTAGTGGTGCTGAGCCTGTAATAGACATGGTGCTGAGCAGGTAGTTAATGGTGCTGAGCAGTTAGTTAATGGTGCTGAGCCTGTAATAGACATGGTGCTGAGCAGTTAGTTAATGGTGCTGAGCAGTTAGTTAGTGGTGCTGAGCAGTTAGTTAGTGGTGCTGAGCCTGTAATAGACATGGTGCTGAGCAGTTAGTTAATGGTGCTGAGCCTGTAATAGACATGGTGCTGAGCAGGTAGTTAATGGTGCTGAGCCTGTCTAGACATGGTGCTGAGCAGGTAGTTAGTGGTGCTGAGCAGTTAGTTAATGGTGCTGAGCCTGTCTAGACATGGTGCTGAGCAGTTAGTTAGTGGTGCTGAGCAGTTAGTTAGTGGTGCTGAGCAGGTAGTTAGTGGTGCTGAGCCTGTCTAGACATGGTGCTGAGCAGTTAGTTTAGTGGGTGATGGCTGAGCAGTTAGTTAGTGGTGCTGAGCCTGTTAAGACATGGTGTTGAGCTGGTAGTTATGGTGCTGAGCAGTTAGTTAATGGTGCTGAGCCTGTAATAGACATGGTGCTGAGCAGTTAGTTAATGGTGCTGAGCAGTTAGTTAGTGGTGCTGAGCAGTTAGTTAGTGGTGCTGAGCCTGTAATAGACATGGTGCTGAGCAGTTAGTGGTGCTGAGCAGGTAGTTAGTGGTGCTGAGCAGGTAGTTAGTGGTGCTGAGCCTGTCTAGACATGGTGCTGAGCAGTTAGTTAATGGTGCTGAGCAGGTAGTTAATGGTGCTGAGCCTGTATAGACATGGTGCTGAGCAGTTAGTTAATGGTGCTGAGCAGGTAGTTAATGGTGCTGAGCCTATGTAGAGATGGTGCTGAGCAGGTAGTTAATGGTGCTGAGCAGGTAGTTACTGGTGCTGAGCATAGTTAATGGCTAGCTTAATGGTGCTGAGCCTGTAATAGACATGGTGCTGAGCAGTTAGTTAATGGTGCTGAGCAGTTAGTTAATGGTGCTGAGCCTGTCTAGACATGGTGCTGAGCAGTTAGTTAATGGTGCTGAGTCGTTCCAGAGATGGTGCTGAGCAGTTAGTTAATGGTGCTGAGCCTGTCTAGACATGGTGCTGAGCACTTAGTTAATGGTGCTGAGCAGTTAGTTAATGGTGCTGAGCCTGTCTAGACATGGTGCTGAGCACTTAGTTAATGGTGCTGAGCAGTTAGTTAATGGTGCTGAGCAGTTAGTTAATGGTGCTGAGCAGGTAGTTATTGGTGCTGAGCAGTTAGTTAATGGTGCTGAGCAGTTAGTTAATGGTGCTGAGCCTGTAATAGACATGGTGCTGAGCAGGTAGTTAATGGTGCTGAGCAGTTAGTTAATGGTGCTGAGCAGGTAGTTAATGGTGCTGAGCCTGTATAGACATGGTGCTGAGCAGGTAGTTAGTGGTGCTGAGCAGTTAGTTAATGGTGCTGAGCAGGTAGTTAATGGTGCTGAGCCTGTCTAGACATGGTGCTGAGCAGGTAGTTAATGGTGCTGAGCAGTTAGTTAGTGGTGCTGAGCCTGTAATAGACATGGTGCTGAGCAGTTAGTTAATGGTGCTGAGCAGTTAGTTAGTGGTGCTGAGCAGTTAGTTAGTGGTGCTGAGCCTGTAATAGACATGGTGCTGAGCAGTTAGTTAGTGGTGCTGAGCAGGTAGTTAATGGTGCTGAGCCTGTCTAGACATGGTGCTGAGCAGTTAGTTAGTGGTGCTGAGTCGTTCCAGAGATGGTGCTGAGCAGTTAGTTAATGGTGCTGAGCAGTTAGTTAATGGTGCTGAGCCTGTAATAGACATGGTGCTGAGCAGTTAGTTAGTGGTGCTGAGCAGTTAGTTAATGGTGCTGAGCAGGTAGTTAATGGTGCTGAGCCTGTCTAGACATGGTGCTGAGCAGGTAGTTAATGGTGCTGAGCAGTTAGTTAGTGGTGCTGAGCCTGTAATAGACATGGTGCTGAGCAGTTAGTTAGTGGTGCTGAGCAGGTAGTTAGTGGTGCTGAGCCTGTCTAGACATGGTGCTGAGCCTTTGTTAATGGTTTCTGAGCAGTTAGTTAGTGGTGCTGAGCTGTAATAGACTTTGGGGCTGAGCAGTTAGTTAGTGGTGCTGAGCAGTTATTAGTGGTACTGAGCAGGTAGTTAGTGGTGCTGAGCCGTTAGACTGGTGTGAGCACTTAGTTAATGGTGCTGAGCATGTTAGTTGTGGTGCTGAGCTGTAATAGACTTGGTGCTGAGCAGTTAGTTATGGTGCTGAGCAGTTAGTTAGTGGTTCTGAGCAGGTATTAGTGGTGTGACCTGTCTAGACATGGGCTGAGCACTTAGTTAATGGTGCTGAGCAGTTAGTTAATGGTTTCTGACCTGTCTAGACATGGTTCTGAGCAGTTAGTTTGGTGGTGCTGAGCAGTTAGTTAGTGGTGCTGATGTTCCGAGTGGTGGGTAGACAGGTTAATGGTGCTGAGCAGTTAGTTAATGGTGTGAGCCTGTAATAGACATGGTGCTGAGCAAGCTAGTTTAAAGGTGCTGAGCAGTTAGTTAGTGGGGCTGAGCCCGTAATAGACATGGTGCTGAGCAGTTAGTTAGTGGTGCTGAGTCGTTCCAGAGATGGTGCTGAGCAGTTAGTTAATGGTCTGAGCAGTTAAATTAGTGGTGCTGAGCCTGTAATTACTGGTGCTGACGTAGGTTTGGTGCGAGCGTTAGTTAATGGGGCTGAGCGGTAGTAATGGTGGAGCCTGTCTAGACATGGGGCTGAGCAGGGGAGTTTTGGTGCTGGCTTAGTTTGTGGTGCTGAGCTTAAAGGAATGGGCGAGCAGTTATTGTGGTGCTGAGGCAGAGTGGGGGGCT